>NC_068376.1:20194635-20510885 GCF_023724105.1 Carassius gibelio
AAGGCCCCCTGCTCTCCCACAAAAGCAATCTTCCCAGTGGAGGCCATTAACATTTCTTAAGTTCGTCCAGCATGACAGGAAGCCGTAGTACAGGGAAATGTCATGAGGGAGATGGGCCGAAAGCAGTATCGTGCTGCTCAAATGGACTCCTGGAGACAGTTAAAGCCATCAGGCGCTGCAGCAAGATAAGCAACTCTGTGTTTACACTGTTATAAGAGCATACCGGAGATGCCATATTTCAGGTTTGATGGGGTTAAGCGGTACGATATGTCACCTCAAGATGCTGTGCAATTTCATTGTGACCTTGGGTAGGAGTTGAATCTGATGGGACTGGGTTATCCTGAGCAACAGTTTTATGTTTGACTGACAGCTCTAAATCTCTACCCGATTAGTACTGACTTCTGGTGTCATGCCCTCCAGCTTATTTTCAAGCTAGCAGAGCTAATTACAAAACCTCAGAGCTCTTGAGGCTAAGCAGCCATACATTAAGACAAAACAAGCACGGAACATACATTTAGCATCATTATGATTCATTACAGGCAGAGTCCGGCTCCACTCACATCAACCTGACCCAGCATGAGCACAGTTCTCAAAAAAAAAAAGCAACAGCAGAGCTAGAGAACTGAAACAAACCAGAGCTGCTATGCAGATTGCAAATGGGTCCTCATGACTCTAAAGACCATCCAAGATCGCCCTCCGTGGAGACACTAAATGCATATATTAATTTATTATAAAATGTTTTAAATTTGTAAATGTAATATACACACTTTTTTATTTATATGTGTGAAAATTAATTAAATTAATTGTTTAAACTATCGTTCAAAAGTTTGGGGTTGTTTATATATATATTATATATATATATATATATATATATATATATATATATATATATATATATATATATATATATATATATATATATGTCTCTTATGCTCACTTAGTCTGCATTTATTTGATTAGAAATACAGTAAAAAGAGAAATATCACGCTGCTACTGTCAAGTATAAACTTAAATATATTCACTTAAAAAAAAAAGATTTTGAACGGAAGGGTATAAATAACGATTTCCTTTACAATGAACATTTTGAAAAATAGCTGGAGATTGTACAGACACAAAAAAAAAAATAAGACACAGGAAACAAATAAACCCTGGAAACAGAAAAACAGCAAGGGATGAGTTATGTGCTGAAGCTTAGTAATACGAAATAGATATATAGTACAGTAGTAATAACAGGGATGTTTGCCTTAGCGAGCCCTTCTTAAAAAATGCACGTGAGGTTCAAACTATTCTTGCAGACTGATGGCTGAAGGTCTGGAATTCATGGCAGCTTTCATTGGACAAGGCCCGCCCATGAGGCTGTTTGACTGACACGTCAAACAACCAATCACAGTTTGTTTCATTCAGTGTCACGTTTCAAGGCGTGGAAATGTCGCCACAACAGACCAGTGTGTTAAACTCGCAGGCGTAATTCAAAGATTCTATGCAGCAAAACTTTATGCAAAAAATATTTCTCATACTTTTGAAAATCCAGCATTTAGTTGATATTGATAAGTGGTGGTTCGTCATCATATTTGTAAATACGATGGCTTTCTTCTTCCGTAAGGGGGTTTGGCGACACGTCATCTTTGCTTCCAGGTGGAACATTGAAGAACGCGACAACAACATCTCCCGGAATTCAAAATTATAGATGCAGATGGATAAACTTGATGGATAACAATGATGCCCATTTCTAAAGCAAACAGGATATATGACATCTCTACTGTAAACTGCTGCAACTTCAACAAATTAGGAGATATTTCATGTTTAATGCACTACTGTGTGGAGCAGGCCAGTGGCGGGAGTAGAATAAGGCATAAATATAGACTACATGAATAACAAAATGCCCTACTGCTGTTGGCTTGTTCAAATTAACAAGGAAGAGATAGCTTTTATCGCTTGTAGCTTTACCCAGTCATACCTGGTTAGGACATAGTGTGAGAGTGACAGATATAAGCAACACTGCCATCCCTGGATACAGTCTTGGCTTTTTTCATTACACAGGATTAATAAACTACAGTGGACCCAGGGAAGGCCTTGCTCCCGGTCCGAGTTTCGACTGCTGCAACTTCAACAAATTAGGAGATATTTCATGTTTAATGCACTACTGTGTGGAGCAGACCAGTGGCGGGAGTAGAATAAGGCATAAATATAGACTACATGAATAACAAAATGCCCTACTGCTGTTGGCTTGTTCAAATTAACAAGGAAGAGATAGCTTTTATCGCTTGTAGCTTTACCCAGTCATACCTGGTTAGGACATAGTGTGAGAGTGACAGATATAAGCAACACTGCCATCCCTGGATACAGTCTTGGCTTTTTTCATTACACAGGATTAATAAACTACAGTGGACCCAGGGAAGGCCTTGCTCCCGGTCCGAGTTTCGAGTTATGGAGCTACATAACATGCTACTAAAAGCTCAGCAAATATAAACAACAGCTTTGCATCTGCACATTAGAAAACGTAAATGTGGAGTGCAAAATTTCTCCATTGCCAACTATCGAATAATACATCTTCAAAAGCAAAGCAATGCAAAATTTGCACCAGCAATTTTTTTTGGAGGGCTCTTGTCAGTGTGAAAATTACTTTTTAAATATTTTTTATTACAGACCTACATATATTTTTTCTTTCTTTCATTCAAAAATATGTTTTTGCTATTGTAACCTAATATGCCAATACTGCGTTTAATCATAAATACAATTAAAAAACTGTAATATTGTGAAATATTATGACAATTTAAAACAACATTAAATATTTTTCTATATTCAAATATAATACACACACACGCACGCGCGCGCACGCACGCACGACGCACACACGCACACACACACACACACACACACGGGGAAGTCGTGGCCTAATGGTTAGAGGGTTGGACTCCCAATCGAAGGGTTGTGAGTTCTAGTCTCGGGCCGGACGGAATTGAGGGTGGGGGGAGTGCATGTACAGTTCTCTCTCCACCTTCAATACCACGACTTAGGTGCCCTTGAGCTAGGCATCGAACCCCCAACTGCTCCCCGGGCGCCGCAGCATAAATGGCTGCCCACTGCTCCGGGTGTGTGCTCACAGTGTGTGTGTGTGTGTGTTCACTGCTCTGTGTGTGTGCATTTCGGATGGGTTAAATGCAGAGCACAAATTCTGAGTATGGGTCACCATACTTGGCTGAATGTCACTTCACTTTCACTTTCACTTTCACATTCCTGTGATAGCGAAGCAAAATTTTCAGCAGCCATTACTTCTGTCTTTATCCATCAGAAATCTTTCTCATGTGCCGATTTGGTGCTCAAGAACCAATTCTCATTATTATCATAAATATTGAAAACATTTGTGTTACCTTATATTTTTCATACATGTTTTCAAGATTCTCTGATGTATTGAAGGATCAAAAGGAAAGCATTTTATTTGAAACAGAAACCTTTTGTAACATTATAAATTTATATAAACTTATTGCAATCCTTGCTGAATAAATACATACAATATAAAGCCAATATTCATGCACAGTAGTAAACCTACAGTAGTGTCCTATTATGAACACTCCGACATCGCCAAGCTACCTGCAAATATATTTAAACAAATAAAGGTCAAAAGTTGGTGTAGTCTAGTGATTTCATGAAGCAGGTCTTGGGCTGTTTCATCATTTCATGGAGCAAATGGGGCATAGTACTATTCCTGTCAAGACTAATTGCTTGCAATGAACAAGTAAATGAAACTGACGGGGGTGAACAAGAGAAAGGGAGGGAAAGGCAAATCAAAGAGTTATATGTAACAGGAGGATATTAATTAACTGGGTCATTGTAACACAGAACAATAAACATGAGGAGAATTTGGCGCCATTGGCAGAGCAAACATCATTATAATGAGTGATTGAAAACAGTTGAGCTGGAACAGAGGATGATGGACTATTGGAAACTGCACAAAATAAAAAATGTAAAACATGATTTTAATATACGTTTAGGGTTACAAATAATTGATTATGGATCATTAAGAGATCCACAAGTGTTACAAATTGAAATGGTGATCAAAATAAGGAGCTTACTAGAAAACGAAGGAGATTACAGACAAAATACTATATTACATTCACTACACTATAACAGCATTAACCTAGACATTCACATACAGATGCACATTCAGAAGTGTTAATACAATCACGGACGAGGGAGAACTAAACAGACAGGGTATTTAAGCACACTGAAGGTAATGAGGGAACTGGAGACAGGTGGGGAATAATCAATTAACCAAAACAAGGAGGAAGGTGACCAAATAAGGGAACAGAAAGTTCATAAACTTAACAACAAGAGCATCATTTATTATTTATTTTTTGTTCATAATATAAAAAGCACCATCATAATTCTAGATAGTTGTAGATGGTAACCAGGGTGCTGCTATGCAGCTGCTAACATCCCAGCTTTCCCATAGTCATTATTTACCAAAGGATTCATGGAACAGGCTGAACCCAGCTGTGTATGAGAGAGCAGTGTGTTTCATTTGGGTTGTAGCTCATTCATATTAATTGAAGTTAGTGCTGGGAGTATGTAGGACAGGAAGATGGCTGATGCGGACCCACAGGGAAAGAGGTTCAGGAGAAAAGAGTGAATAAAAGAACAGAGCGAGGGCAAGCGGAAGGATGCAGAGAGAAATGCTGTGAAACACCTCTGATAGATGCAGCTGCAGATTTTAAGAGATGCCTCCATCATCATAATCACACACAAAGACAACTTGGCTGGCGCCAACCGGCGTCATACCGCATGAGGGCTAAACGGGCACAATTATCAGTCGTGATATATGAGGATCTCCTCATGTTGTTGGAAAGAAGCACCAAGTAATTATCCCTACTACTGTGGTACGCTTTTGGCAGAAGAGGACGCCTAGCCCTTAATTCACTCTTTCTGTCTTCTGTGCTCCCTCACGCAGAGGCTAATCTAGCGATCAGTCTAGCTATTCACAATGACTATCAAAGTGTTGAAATAAAAAAAGGACATGAAAAGCCCCACTAATCCTAATTATAATTTGCATATTCAAAATTAAATCTACATTTCTCTATGAAATATCTAAGTGGAGATAATGGAGAGTGAAGAAAAACACAATGCTGGAGTGAAGATTGGCAGATGTGTTTCTTTATTATTATTATTATTTATTTTATTTTTTACCCTTGAAGAATTAAAATGCAGTAATGATGTACCGGCATGTCAAGCAGGAAGCATATTTGGCGCTTCTGTTTGACAGCTATGTTGCTTTTACCTTTATTTGAACTTTAGTGCTTTAAGCTATCACCAGCACTGTTTTCTCTACAGATCATTCTGCATTAGCGTCGAGCTAACAGTACGTTTCTGCAGCAACGTTCTGTCAGATCTATGAAAAGCTCTACGTGTAGCAGCAGGCTGTCTCATTGGTATATCTCGCCAGCTGCGATATTCAAAGAGGGCTCATTCGTCTCCTACATATAGGGTGACAGTCGTAATCCCCCCGGTTGCAAACGGAGGAGCTTCAAAACACAATGTTGGCAGAATTGCTCGTTACTGTGTATTGCCTCACCACAATGGGGCTTGAACATTACAGTGCAGCATTTGGTTTGATCGTGATGATATTCAATACCGTTTTGCTCTAACTGAGAGTTGCAGGAATGGAATGGCGCATTCGTGAGTAACGTTTGAAGTTAGAGAATGTACTAATGAAACCGTAAGGCAGTCTGACCCATTTTTGAATAACTGAAACGTCAGTACTGACAATATTACATTATACATAGTTGTAATATTTTCACCTTCTTGCTAATTTTATTTTGCAAAAAAAAAAAAAAAAAAGGAATGAGTGATCAATAGAAAACTTGACAAAAATACAATTACTTCTATAAAATAGAAAAAAAATATTAAATGGAAAAAATATATATAACCTATAAACAAATTATATTTCTAGTAAATATGACAATTTTGGGTTCGTGATTTTTTTTTTAAATACTTTTGTTCAGTAAGGAGTGATTAAATTGATCAGCGACTGTTAAAATGACAGTAAAGACAATTATAATGTTAAAAAAATATATGTATTTTTTTTTACTTTCTTGACATAAAGGATCATGAATTTCATTAAAATATTAAGCAGCAAAACTGCTTTCTACAATGATAATAATCATGAATGTTTCCTGAGCACCAATATTAGAAGAATTTCTGAAGTATTATGTGACACTGAAGACTGGGGTAATGACAGCTGAAAATAAATAAATGAAATTTTAATACATATTAAAACAGAAGTTAACTGTAAAACTATTTAGTATATTTTACAAACATAAAAGACTTCTTTCAAAAACATTAAAAAATATTACAACCCCAAAATTTTGAATTCTAGTATATTTCTACGCACTCTCGTAGTAGAAAATTAACAAAATAGGACAATGAAATCACAGAAGATAAAGAAAATTTAAAATAATGGGAGGAGAAAATTGACTGAGAAAACAGTAGAAGATGGCCACATGCCACACCCAGATGGATAAAAGATCCAATGTAGAGAAAGAGCAATCAAGCCATGAAGCACTTGAACATGCTATGGACTGCTGAGGAGACGCCAGAAACACAGAGAGACAAAAGGAGCAATGATTCTCATTACTAGGAGCTGAAGGAGAAATGGCTGTGTGAGGGTAGATGGAGGTCTGGCTCCCCAGGGAGGACACCACACAAGAGGCAGACGATCAAAAACTGCCCCCAACAGCACCAACAGACAGACATACTACCAACAAACTGCTAGTTTGCTGTGCATATGATTAATGCCTACTGAGAGAGGTGTTACAGCAGAGTCCACTGACTTCAAGTGCCAGACAAAAGGAAAAAAGAGAGAAAGAAGCAAATGGAAGAAAAAAAAAAGCAGAGAGAAACAAAAGTGATGGTCACAGTATTATAGTTTCCATCTGAAGATAACTGTTAGTTTTAAGTGTAGGGAAGAAGTACAGTATGCATGTTTGTCTAAATGTGTTGTTTTTGTGAAACTGTGTTTGGAAACAGTATTTAGCCTACGGCCAAGTGTGGGCAGGGGGTGTCTAGACACTATTCTGGCAACCTCCTCTATTCTTCACCCACAAACCTATAAAAATAATCTTAATGGGTCAATTTTACAGCCATACTAAAAAAAAAAAAATCAAGAACAGTGTAGAACTAGATTGTTTTACTAACTATATATCTGCAGCAGGCTTTTAAATAAAGGTGCTTGACTGGGTCTTTGATAAACCGTCTGAAAGGGAAACGCTTCGGTAGAGGACATACTATTTACAATCTCTCACATAACTCTACAGCCAACAAGAAATCAACACTGACCTCATTTATTTTAACACGTTCTTGGACTTTTCGTGAATTATTCATTAGTGCAAGTCATTCCAATTGAATTTTGTGCAAGGACTCATTCTGGCTCTGAAATGACCTTCCTTTTCAGTTGACGTCATCTAGCTTATGCCGAAAAAAAAAAAACTAAAGTGTTAATCAAAAGCCAAAAACACAATGCAGATAAATTATGAATTTTGAGGCTACTATTGTACTTGATGCAAAACATGAGGATAACTTAATGCTGTTAACAGTGTACATAATGGAAATGACAGTCAATAATAATATATATGATAAAGAATAGGATATATTGAGATCCATTCTCCACAACTGAACGGAAATTTGATCAGGCTTGATTCTAATATGGACCACCCACTTTTCACAATGCAATCAATTCATGATAGATAAAATCAAGTCCCTCTGTACATTTTCTTCTTAGTAAATATCTTATGAAATGATATTTTACAGTGCAATAAGTATAAATGGTTGTGAAGAGTTTCCTGCTGATTTTGAATCTTTTCCGCAGTTTGTGATCTGTGATGATGCGTTTGTCGTTGATTGTCTTTTACTTTCTATCTTAATGGCTTATCTCAAAGACAAGGGGGACAACACCGATTAAGCTTGCTAGAAAGAACAGAATTAATTACCATTAAGTAATACTGTCTGCTGTGAAGCCACCAATCCAAGTCTGGGTTTGTGTATGTGTGTTTCTATCTCTGGCAGCTGAGTCCACTCTCTTTCTGGAGCTTTCCCCTTCACCCCTCCTTCTCTATTCAGTCTGAAACGATGATCTCATGCTCTCATGTTGGTCTCAAAGTGAGTTTACTGCTGCGCTCTTAATGCATTTATCTAAGTCTTTGATGATTGGGGGGGCTGGCAGCATCGCCTCACTACCCCAAGTAGGAGCATGTTGAAATTTGTAATGTAGACTACACTGCCTGGCTTTATTCACACCCCTTGTGCTTTAAAGTCGAGGTTTGTTAAGCAGGGAAAAATCGTCTTATTTAACCACAAGGAGTGCACAAACGCATATGTACTATTTTTTTGCTATTTTTTTCCAGAACGTTGATAATCATAAAATAAAATAAATCATATTACAAAAACATGCAAAACAAACTCCAGTGAGGAACTTCTTTTCTGAGAAACAGGTACTAGGAAATAGTGAAAAAGTTTAGAGTGCACTGTACTGTTATGAGGACAGACAAAACTAGGACACAGGCATCTCTGCGGTCTGAACGACCTTACAGAGTGAGCTTACTTCAATCACTGTGCTGTGTACTAGAGTAATATGACTTCCACAGTGCTGGTGTTCATTCATGCATGCCTCATGCAGGGGCTGAAGAAGGGGTTTGGGACAATGCCTGCAGTGGGAAACACTATACAGCCATTCTAAACAGCTATTCTTAGTTTACACTAAGTGACTGATGTGCTGAAACAAATGGGCCTTTATCCTTTAATTACGATATCTAGCTTTATTTTTTATTTTTTGATATTAATAAGACTGTAAATCACAGGAGAAACTAGACTAATGTCGGTTCTAATACATAGCTGAGTCATAAGAAAGTATCCCTTTAGCTTCTTGTAAGCCTCTGTTCTGGTCAGAGTGTGCTCATGGGTTATTTAGAAGCTCAATAGCCTTGAATGTTGTTTTTACAGTGGAAAAACATTTACATATTGAAATATTCTGACAAACTTTGAGGCAGCCCTCAAAAATTCCTCACAATACAGAATTTTTGGAATGAATGAAAGCGATACTTACAAACCCTAAATTTCTCTCGTACCTGCCCTGCCTGAGATGCAGCCTGTATTGATTTCTTGAGAATGCAGTCTGACTCCGTACCAGCTCACTGAGTGCCTGCAGGCTAACGGCCTTCTGTTTTCATCAGTGTCTGTTGGTAGGATCCTGGAGCAGCCCATAACCATCAGTGTCCAGCATGAGCTCCAAACACCAGCCTTACACCATTCCCTTCAGAACGACTGCGGCTGAGACAGCTCGAAACCTTTCGGACTACTTTTAATCTGCTAAAGTAAAAGCAGATTACTTTATATGCAGCTGTTTTTCCTTACACTGCCCCAATATGATAATTTCTTGCTGAATTAGGACCATTTGGTAGAATATTGGTAGTCTGCCAGAAGACAGATTGGAGACAAAATAATAATACAAATAATAAAAATGTTTAAATACAAATAAATAAGATCATGTCTTAAATAGAGATTTAAAAGTTGATCCAGTTGAGAGAAGGGAGAGACAAGCTGTTTATCGAGGCCAGCAGCTGAAAATGAATAAGCATAAAGTGGGTCATTGCACCAGACTGTTGTAGTTAATAAAAAGCAATAGGAGTCGAAATATGAGCCATTACAACCTGAACTACCTCCTAAAGACCTCATCCCCCAAAAGCTGCACCCTCTTCATCACCCCCTCCCTTTCTTTTCCGATTCAATACAGCCCGCAGGTACAATCTCCTGATGTCTGAAATCCTCGCCTACAAATGCACCAGGGCATAAGAACAATTTAACACTAACCTGTCAGGAAATGGGAGAAACACAGATGAAGAGCCCAGCGGCACCTCTACGCTCCACTCCTCCACAGCTCATCTGCACCTGAAGACCAAAAGCCCCGACACCAATACCTCTATTTCTAGATCATCAACGTTAACAACAAAGACCAGTGCGTCAGGGCAAAAATAAGTTGCACTAGAAAACATCAGGCAGACTTTCATGCCGCATCAGTTCCGCCGCTTGCCGCGACCCGTGTGAAGAGGCTCGCGCAGGCTGCAGACATAGGCAGGAGGGTCGCCCCTCTCTCATTTTGGGGTATTTTGTGCAGTTAGTGCGGTGCTCGCATCGCAGTTTTGGCGATTCCACGCTGAACATAAATACAAACTGAAAAAAACCTGTGAAATCCAAGTGGAAAGGTTCAGCATCTGTATTTATTTTATTGTTTTACAAATGTTTGGTTTTCTTTAGGAGTCCTGTAAGCACTTTATTTTACATAGATAGTAAGCAGATGCAATTATTTTATTCAGATCAAAATATTGTGTTACAATGGTAAACTTAAACTGTGAACCTTTAAGTAGGGTCTAAAAATAAATATGGTCTTTTTATAAAATATACGTATTATACATTTAACTAAAGGATCCTGCAAATACTTAAATTTTTCCCCCTTTGCTCATACTGCACAAAAAGTGTTTCAATAATGTTGAATGTTACAGGGACTGATTATTTCAAATGCAGATCCCAGTGTGTTCTGATAAAATAATTCTTATTTTATCAGAACACAAATAATTCTTATTTATGTATTGCTAAGTTTTGCATATGGTGGTGTTCAATGTTTCCTAAAAATATATCTTAAATATATTGCCTTACTTACATTATCGCAATGTATCGCAACATGCCATATCACAACATACCCAGTATCGTGATATGTATCGTATCGTCAGATTCTTGGCAATACACAGCCCTAGTGACCAAAGTGTGTTTAACATTTAACATTTAATCATTTAGCAGACGCTTTTATCCAAAGCGACTTACAAATGAGAACAATAGAAGCATTCAGGTCAACAACAGGACAACAACAGTATACAAGTGCCATGACAAGTCTCAGTTAGTCTAGTACCGAATGCATAGCCAAGGTGGTGGTTGTGTTTTTTTAGAGATATATGAAAGACAAGAAATGGAAAAGTGCTGGTATTAGCGAAAAACATGAGTCTTTAGATGTTTCTTGAAAATGAGTAAAGACTCAGCCGTACGAATTGAGATTGGGAGGTCATTCCACCAGCTCGGCACAGTCCAGGATAAGGTCCTTGAGAGTGATTTTGAACTTCTTTGGGATGGCACCACTAGGCATCGTTCACTTGCAGAGCGCAAACTTCTGGAGGGCACATAAGATTTAACCAGTGAGTTTAGGTTTGTTGGTGCCATGCCATTGGTCGTCTTGTTGGCAAGCATTAGTACCTTGAATTTGATGCGAGCGGCTACTGGTAGACAGTTTAACCTGATGAGGAGAGGAGTAACGTGAGCTTTATTTTTACTCATTGAAGACAACCCTCGCTGCTGCATTCTGGATCAATTGCAGAGGCTTGATAGTACATGCATAAAGGCCCGCCAGGAGAGCATTACAATAGTCCAGTCTGGAGAGAACAAGAGCTTGGACAAGAAGTTGGGTGGCTTGCTCTAACCCAAGGTTTAGGTCTAAGGAAAGGTCTAATCTTCCTAATTTTGTATAAGGCAAATCTGCAGGACCGGGTCATTGTAGCAATGTGGTCTGTGAAGCTTATCTGATGATCCATCACAATTCCTAGGTTTATGGCTGTCCTGGAAGGAGTTATGGTTGACAAACCCAGCTGTATAGAGAAGTTGTGATGAAACAATGGGTTAGCTAGGAATCACCAGGAGTTCTGTCTTAGTAAGGTTGAGTTGAAGGTGATGGTCATTCATCCAGCTGTGTGTTTGATTGCCAGGGACATGTGGATGATCACTGACATTAAACAGGCCTGGGCCTCAGGAGACCACTCTGAAGCATTACAGAGATTTAGTCTCCCCTCAGCCTTTAACCTCTTCCCATAAACACTGCCAAACGTGGCTTTCTAGGGCGCTGCGTCTCGCGCTTGCCAGCCATATTGAGCCAGGTTCCCACGTGACTAACGGCTCAGACCACTTTAGAGCATTAAAGGGATGCTTGGCTTTAAGCCGTAATGACCTATTCATCAGCAATCAGTCAATATGTTCATAAAAAATACATATCACAAAAGACCCCCAGTGAATGTGTGTATACAATACTATTCAAAAGTTTGGGGACTTTTACATTGTTACAAACATTTATAACAAATAAATGCCATTCTTCTGCAGTTTTGATTTGCTAAAGATTAATGAAACAAAATGCAAAACGTTTTACACAAAGATATTAAGCAACTGCTTAACATCCACAATAACAAAAATTTTCATCGAAAAATATTTTAATATAGATCTTATATTAAACCTTTTTTTTTTTACTAATTGTTGACAGTAGTGTATATTTTTCTGGTGTTGTTCAGATTCTGCTGTGACAGTGATTGTAGAAACAGTATATGAAGTTAAATGATGTTACAGCAGAATAATCTGACTGTTTCATCTCACTGTCCGGTCCTGGCAGACAGAAAGCCCTACGGTGGATTTACTGAGACAAAACCTCCCCACTGCACAGCTGAGTGAACAGACACAACACAGAGTTCATCTCAACCACATCCATCTCCACAGCCAACGGGCAAAAACACAGACACCCTCGCACAAATGACTGCAATGAGAACCATATAGTGCCTTAAAACCCCCACTATTACACGAAATGTCAATGAACTGCACCAGTGCGCCTCTCGATGCTTGTAACACAGAAGTACACACATCATCAGGGACAACACACCTCCTGGATACAAACTACTTCAACAGCGAAATGCCTTTCTAGTGAATGACACTTCAGTGCAATCCTGCACCGCTTCATTTCACATGAGCCTTTTAAATATTATCTGAATTACAGCAGGACAATTTTCTTTTCATCTCGTTTACCAACATCTTATCTTCCCCACTAAAAACCCTGCAGAGAGGGAGCTAAAACACAATAAAACAGCTGCTCCAATAGCAGCCTGAATCCTGCACTGCATTGTTTAGTAACTATGTAGCTCAATTAGAATTGATACTGAATATGGATATGAGATATGAAAAACAATTACCGTATGTATCTCTTGACAGTGCACTTGAGAGCAAGGAGCAATGTTCTCAAATTTAACAGAGAAGCTGTCATCTACTCGGGTTAACTAGTGAATTGACAGCGAATGCAGTTACACAACACTCTTGGACTGTTATAATATAAAAAAATAATATAAAAAGAGAAACAAGACTGAAGGGTGTAAAAGAGGTGGGCGTGCAACAAGCCAGGAACATATTAGTTGAGGTGTGAGATTACACTCCCTAGTTTAGCATCTGTGTCAGGTGATTAAGTGTTAATTTGTGTCTATATATATACACACATGCATGTTTGTGTTGTGTCAGGCAAGTCAAAGCCAGAATGCCTCATGCTGTTCTTGTCACACAGGGCGTGGGGAGGTATGTACTGCACATGCTAACTGCCCCGACAAAGAATTGAGTTTGGTCCCATCATGAGGGAGATTCAAGTTTTACTACAGTAGCCATGTATCCTCATTTCTAGTATTAATGGCAGTCTAAAACACTTTATCTGTTCACATTTTATTAAATCTTTGTTCAGCTGTCCAAACAAAAAAAAAGTTTAAAACACTGAGTCATGATGATGACTATTGACACAGTTCCTGTAATTCAAATAGGAAAGGAGAAAGGAAAGCCAGTAAGCAAATCATTTAATGAAAGACATAGATAAGCAGATACAAGAATGTAAAATGTTGAATTTAGCCAAGAATTAACTTAAAATCCCCCCGAGCATGGCAATCTGTTATCACCGAGACACATTTGAAAGGTTCACACTGCTTGAAAAAACTGGATAATTTGATCCCAAGAGTTTTCTTGCTTTCTGCAGTGCTTTAAATTTGTAAATGTGCTGACACATCACAGCAACAGTGAAAACTGAGAAAAGAAGCTAATCGAAAGGATGAAATGTGACTAGTCAGACATATTAAACTGGAGTAAACTGAAGCAAAACCTTTAAACTACTTTTTTGATAATGTTGGATGTATCATTCGTCCTTACCTGAAGGCCTCTCCTCCTTAAAATACTGGAGTCATCCATTTTATTGTATTGTATCTGATCCCGACTTAAAGTGAAGTTGTCCTTCTTTCCTAATCAAGGATAATGTCTTCTTCCCAATATTTATCAGAATTCAATGAGGCACAAATGATCATTCAGAGACCCGGCGTTAGGTATCAGTGCTGGAAATTCACTCTTTGCTGATGTCATGCTCATCCAAAGCAAAAAACAGATGCGATCATCCTATTAAGTTTAGCAAATGACCACTGAACAGTTTTTCCCACATGCTACAATAGTCTTGTTTGCAACTTTTCTCACCTAAAAGTGACCGGCACTCATGAAAACATCAATGTCCTCTATTTGACAGTATAGATTTTCAACAAGTATTCCAAAAACTTGTAATTTTTTTTAGAATAGAGTTCTTGAATAAATCAAATGAAAGCAGGAAAGCATTTCAGCACATGGCTCACATTCTTGTTCCCCGTTCGCTGTTTGCTTGAGGCGGTTCAGAGAAAGGAGCGTTTTCAGAACAGTGCCACTGTAACTCTCTTTATCTTCGCTTCCTTTAAGTGAGGAATGACTGGAAAATATACGTCTCCCTGAAACTCTTCCTTCATTCGTCCATTCAGCATAGGTGACCTCCACAATCATAAAAACATATTTTCACCCCAGGCTCAAGTAATCACAAGCAAGTTCTTATCCTGTGCCTCTCCTTTTCCCTCACTCTGACACGCTCAGTCTCCAGAGATTCCCAGATATCTTCATTTCTATGGAAACTACAGCCTCTGAATAAA
Organism: Carassius gibelio; assembly: GCF_023724105.1. Lineage (NCBI taxonomy): Eukaryota > Metazoa > Chordata > Actinopteri > Cypriniformes > Cyprinidae > Carassius > Carassius gibelio. The sequence continues at coordinate 20,209,452 of NC_068376.1, forward strand.
CGGTGGACAGTTAATGATTAAAATGGCACCTCGGGGGATGAAAACAGAAAAATATTCAGGCCAGCGCAGTCTTCCAGAGATGTAGAATCAGTCTAAGACCGTTTTAAACGACCAACAAAAGTTTATCCCCCCAGTGCATCCATTTATCTAGTAGGTTAATTCGAGTAATCCAGTAAGTTGTTTATCACTTGCTTCAGCCCAAGTGTGGCTAAAAGCGGAAGGGCAGAAGCAAGCAGAAAATATGTTCAGCCTACACTCTTGAGATAATCTGGAATCAGTCAGTAGCGGCAGCAGCAGGAGAATGCAGGCACTGGCTGCCCACTGACAGCACAAGGCAAACAACAACTCCAGTCAGAGATGCATGGCTGGATTCCATTCCCCTCGGCCGAGAGGCCTCTGTCTCTCATTCGCCAGGAAGGCAGGCGGACGACAAAAGCCACGCTGGCAGAGCTGTGTTTTCAGTGGCAGGTGCAAACAGACGCTGCACTCATGCTCACTGCTTGTCTGCTTTTTCTTCACATATCTCTCCGCCTTTATTCAGCTTCTTCAGCTCAGCCTGATGAACTGGACTACAGCCAAGGTTGTTCTCCTGAAAACGGTTGAGATCGGGAAACAAGATGAAAATCCCATGCAGGATGAGTGTCACTCAAAATCTCCTCATCTTCTTCCCTGTCAAAGCGCTTGAAGTGGTCCACTGTTTGTGAATGGGCTGCAATGGTAGTCACAATTCAGCCACACTCAACCTTGTCATTTAAATCTTCCGCTTGCACAGCCTTCTATCAGTGCACATGCAGGTGGTTAAAGGAATATAATAGCTGTATTTCTCTTCTTTGCTTGTGCTGTACATAGACGTCTTCTGTATCTTCCGTTTCTCGCTTTCTTGCTCCTTGTAAGCTCTCCTCCTCCTCTTCCCAGCGCCTCACTGCTGAATGCTGCTTTATCTGTCCTATCAGCCAGCAACACATCCAGCCAGCCAATCAGACACATACAGACTCAGAGCTATTTGCATAATATGAATGGGGGAGCAAAAAGGCCCCACCCCTTTACTCCCTTATGTGCCATTCTTCTCACAACGGTCTGCTTTACCCCATAACATAAAAAAATACACACGCGCACACACACACACAAACACACACACACAAAACCTTTTCTTACTATTCTACCATATTCCTGCAAAAAGCACAAAATGTCCTATTCTTTACACCTCTGCTTCCTGTTCAAATAAGCCGTCTGTGTTTTGTACAAGGAAAATAAGGGAGTTTAATATCAGTATATTCAGTAAAGGCAGTCTAATGAGATTGTGCGGGGCTTTCCTTCAGTACAATGATGCATTAACAGTGGCTGTGTTCATCTCAAGGGACTGCAGGAACAAAAGCAAGAGGAATTATCGTCAAAAGGCAGAACATTGCCATTGCCACTGCCATACATACTGTATATATGTGTGTATTAATCACCCACCTCTTCTCTCTCGCTCTCTCTCTGCTTCCGACATCATAGAGGAAGCAGAACAGGCAAGATAACAAACATGAGCACAGAAGAAAATGTATGTGTAGTGGAGAGAGGAAGAGAGAGACGTGGAGAGAGAAGCTCTTTCCTCCCACACACATAGTGAAGAGCGGACAGACAGAGAGTCATTATGTGATCAGGTGAGTACCAGAGGAAAAGCAAATTATGTGTTTGGATTTTGTGTGTGCACATGCCTTTGTAATAAGATCACATGCAAAACCATAGTGACTTTAAATGTGAGGGTCGGAGTTTAGTGGAATGAACAAACTAACCTCCTCATTCACAAGTAGTTTTGTTAAAAAACATGTAATTACTAGCTTTGTAATTTGTAATTGATGGTTATGTAATTACTAGGACTCTCAGTTCAGCATGATTAATTCGAAACACAAAAAATTATAAGAAAATGAATGCACTTAATCATGCTCCGTGACCTATACATAAATCACATGAGGCATTTTCTTAAAATAACTACACAAAAAAAGCACAAAATGTCCTGGTTATGAATGGTTAAATTGAATGGTTCAATTTAATCTTATTAATCAAAAAGCATGCCTAATTAATTAAAATCATGAAACTTATACAATTTAACATCAATTTATTAAAAGTCTAACAAAAATGTAATTTTAGGGCCCTAGGAAATAGGTTTCATTTTCTCTCACATTTTGTTTTATTGTTATAAAATTCAGTTTTAATCATGTATTATTATTTGAATGCATAAAAAAAACGTACTTTTGTGTTCGAAAATTCGGTGTTGTGTACTTACATTTTTCTGGAATAAATTTACATTTAATGTTAACTTAATATTAAAATGTGGAAAAAATATTGTGATTACAATCCTGTGAAAAAAAAATGTGCATGTAGGAGATGGATGTAAAATGTGATAAACATTTTTTCACAGTACATTTCCATAGCACTTATATTGATATACATGTATGTAAACATATTCTGGACCATGCAAGAACCCAAAATGTAATAATTCAAAATCAAATATTTAAAATAACAACACTAATTTTTATATTTAATACTTCTAATGTCTATGATAGTTATGCCCCTGCATCTTTGAAAGGAGAAAGAAAGAATGGCGATTCAGTGATTCACAAAATAAATGACTATAATAAAAGAACTATTCTCATTCTTTAGATCTCCAATGGTCTGGTAGTCAAGTTCCTCAATATTAACTCAAAAAATCTGTATGCAGAATTATTTTAAGTAAACTATCCAGCTAAACACACAAGATAAAGCAGCCAATATGACCTCATTGCACCCTTTACACACACTCTTAAATACAGAGCCTGATTTATCACATCTAAGTTCAAAGGTCAGTGGTGAAGTTAAGGACTAGAGAGGTATTATAGCCCATTGCTACAAGTCTTATCAATGTCAACTGTTCTCTGAAAAAAAGGGTGCTATCTCATTAGTTACCCAGTAACTGAAATTTAGCAAGTTCGTTAAATGTGTGAGAATGAGGCATCTGCTATTGGAAGCAGCCTACATTCCTTATAAACATCTTCAGGAATGTTTGAAGGATAGTGTGAAACACTGGGGCAAGTATTTTTAGCCTAGTAAAAGCAGATTTAAGCATCTTAATCAACATTTATAGAAATAGAAATGCTGTACTGGGTAATTTAATGTCAGTAAACATTTTATGGAGATCTTTTACTAGCAACTTAACTGTTATACATACACTCTATATACGAGGACTGCTTATCAATAGCTGGGTTTCCATCCAGGTATTTTTATGCAAATATTTTAGATTAAGATAAAAATAAAACAAATTGTGGTTTCATCCAAACATTTTTTAATCTTTGATTTAAATGTATCTTTTAAGAAATGTGTTCAGTATAAAGACTGCGGTGTAAACATTTATCAAATAAATACCTAAACTACTAAAATACTGAGTTTTCTACTTCAAAATTTCACGGTTAATGTGTTACTTGCCTTTTCTTTGTAACAGTTTGTGAAATTCACTAGTAATTTCTGAGTGACATTTTTTCTACACTAAATCTTTTTTCAGAGTGATAAATGAGAGGGTGGGTGGGGGTCACATGCTTATGATTTTAATTTGAGTGTGCCCCACAACTTGGGTAAAATCAAGGATGCACACTACATTTTATTTAGTTCAACACCGAGACAGAAGAGTGATGTTGCCTTGTTAGTGTCGGGAAGGATGATTCAAATGAATTGTATGCTGTAAATGCTGTAAATATACATCACTAATGAACCTGCTTTACTGCAACATCCTGTAAGGCTTCAAATAACTGTATAACATTACCAATGTGTGTCTGGCGTAGTTACACTCGATGACCTGCACCTGGGAGGCCTTTCATGCAATGAAAAGCTGACGCATGACAAATACTCAGACTGTTCATGTAATAAGATAGTCCTGACCTAGCACACCCTCCACAGACACTAACTGCTCCTGTTTCAAACGAGACATGGACCCCCACAAATCACATTCTGGGCTTCAGTCCTAAGGGACATGGCAGAATATCTTATTGATTATGCATAGCTCTAGAAAAACAGACAGCACGTTCACTATTATTGATCTGAAGAGGTCATGAGTCTGACTAATGGTATGAATTCTTAAGGTTACATGCTCAGGGCACAAGTATACAACAATGCATAACATCAGCATCAAAATCTAAAGCCACAGGTATGTTTAAATACACACACACACACACACATTTACACTACCATTCTAAAAGTTTGGGATTAGTAAAAGTAATTTAATTGTTTTTTTGTTTTTTGTTTTTTTAAGAAGTCTGTTATGCTCCTCAAGGCTGCATTTATTTGATCAAAAATGCAGAAAACAAAGAAAAAAAAACTGATCAAACTGATACAATATAGAAAATTTTTATTTTATTTTATTATACTTTAAAATATAATTTATTTCTGTGATGCAAAGCTCAATTTCCATTAGCCATTCATTACTCCAGTCCAAAGTATCACATGATCCTTCAGAAATCATTCTAATATGCCGATTTATTATTAGAATTATCAATGTTGGCAACAGTTGTGCTGTCAAATATTATTTTTAGAAACCGTGATACTTTTTCAGGATTCTTTGATGAATAAAAAGTTTAAAAAGAACAGCATTTAGTCAAAATATAAATCTTTTCTAACTATATACATTTTTGCGATCACTTCTTATCAATTGAACATCCTTGCTGAATAAAAATTTACATTTATATAAAAAAAAAAAAAAGAAAAAAAAAATCCTGACCCCAAACGTTTGTACAGTAGAGTATATTGTTAGAAAATATTTATATTTTAAATAAATGCTCTTCTTTTTAACTTTTTATTCATCAAATAATCTTGAAAAAAAAGTATCATGGGTTCAAAAAATATTAAGCAGCACAACAGTTCCCAGCACAGATAATAAATCACCATATTAGAATGATTTCTGAAAGATCATGTAACACTGAAGACTGGAGTACTGATGCTGAAAATTCTGATGCTGACTTTATTGTAGATTAAAATAGAAAAACTTTATTTTACATCATAATATTAATTTTGTCCCTGTATTTTTTTTATCAAATAAATGTTGATCTGATGAGTATAAGAAACTCCTTAAAAAAAAAAACAACAACAACAAAAAAAAAACATTAAAATATTTTTGATCCCAAACTTACTTTGAATGGTAGTATATGCAGAATATAAAATTATATTATATATTATATATATATATATATAAATTAATATAATATACACATGCATACAGAATATACACAAAGTATTCTTCGCGTCCACACTTCAAATTACATGTGAATGAGTCAGGGTGTTTGTGGACTACATTTCTCATTGAGTTGTGGAGTGATGTTCCTGTGCCATTCGCTGGGCACATAATCAGGGAGTCAGAGAGGGCTAAAAGCAAACCTGACAGCAGAAATGGATGCCATTAATCTAGTGCACCATTAAAAATGTGTGATACTGCAAACAAAAACATTTAGACCAACCCGAGGGAAAGAGGAAAGAAAAAATCTTTTGATGCCACAGGAAAGCATTGCTGTAAAATCAAATCTTATTCCAGACCCGCCAGGGTTATAATGTGTGTGCTCATTGACAACTAAACCATAAATTAATGATGAAAACACAGACATGAACTTGAAGGCTCTTCATTAGCATTTAGGAAATTAATGCAGATATAAAATATTTAAACACATACACCATTACAAACAGGTCACAGGCTTCATTTAAAAGCAAACAGGTGAATAAGAAAGGAAATTGAAATTGGGTGCTTTTAAATCCGCACAACCAGTGAGTGAATCACACACTTTCAATTCCTACTGAATATCAAAGATGTTCAAACCAAACCAGACGTCATCTGATGCCACTTACGCAGTCTCAGAGTGACGAGGAGCCTTTAAGAGCAGGTTCTGATTAGAGAGCTGATCAGACTACAGTAGAGGGTGCAGTAGAAATGATCTCGTCTCAAAGTATCTGTGGAGAGCAGGCACAAGCTGTTTCCAAGAACCAGCATCGTCAGGGGCACATAATAATGAAGTGCTGAGCAAGCTTCAGGCCAAAAAACCTCACTCAAGCCATCTTTAACTTTGAGAGCTACGTTTTGTGAATCCTGTGTGAGTGTGTGTGCTGAATATGCGTTTATGAAGGCCTGTGAAATATGTCGAAAGGTGTATTCCTGCATTAAATCCTGAATCTAATAAAATACCTCAATTATTCATTATAGAAACGTCCTATAAACCTGCTTGACAAAAATAAAATAAAAGATTTAAAATGAGAACCTACAGTGATTTATGTTCCACAGAATATTTATTATTTTCTGAATTTGATTTTTAAATATTTAGTTGTATAAATATCTGGACATGGTACTCATTTGACTACTTTTGACAAAATACACGAGATTTGAGGTCAGTAATTTTTTTTTATCTTATTCAGCAAGGATTTATTAAAATGATTAAAAGTGATGACAGTAAAGACATTTATAATGTTACATATAATTTAATAAAAAAAAAAATTTTGGCTGAAAACGTTATGCATTTTGCCTGTACGTTTACCCAACAACAGCGTTTTTGGGGACTGAAAACGCCTATTTTTGAAATCAGGTTTCAAAGTGCAAGCCACATTATCGTTTCAGTGTAAACACCCAATATGGAAATCTTTGAAAACAGTGACGTCATGCACGTAGTACATGTTGGTATTTAGACATGCGCAGTACATGTTGATTTTTAAAGGCAAGTGCGAACAAACATATACAACAATGGTGGAATATATGGTACTGTTGTTGCTGCTCAAGAGTTTACTAATGCTTCTTCAGCAAAGTGAAGCATGCCACAGAGGTAGTTAGTTTTTACAAATAAATATTGTAATCGAATTCTGGAAGAACAGTTTATGCTGTCTACACTGGTTTCAACTAGAAATGCTCTAATCTCTTGATTAATGCTTAAATGGATAGTTAAAAAAAAGTCAATCATTTACTCACCCCATGTCATTCTTTGAACTATTAGAAACTATTTCTTTAAATGATCAGGACTGATATCACCTATTTCATATGAGAAAAAGTGGTCAACAAAATTAGCTGTAAAAATCCTGATTTCAGACTAAAAAAAATTACTTTATCCTGACTGACATACACTTACATAACAAATTGGTAGAATACATGTATATGAAAAAATTATTTGACTTTAATATACAATTATACAAATATTTACACAAAACACATTTAATAAAACAGTGTAGTAGTTCACCAGGAACTCTGGTAAAATATAAAGTTTATATTATTTCAAGTTTACATTTAGATTTTGATATTTGTTTTATTTTTCTTACACGTAACTATATGGCATTCAACTTAAGTAGAAAACAGCAGAGCTCTTAGTTTAGGCAAAGGCACAAGACTGTACGTACCCCCAGAGCTTTAAAAACAACAACTCTTGACTGGAAAGTTCAGTGTCTTGAGGTGCTATTCAGTTTCTGAGGTAGGAGAACGAAAACCTAAATGAGTGTCTGGAGGGCCGAAAACCTCACTGGCCAGAAACTGCATCCACATTAAATTTGCAGCAGAGGAGAAAATGCTATAATTATTAATGGCTTAGAGCCTAAGTCAATAGCAGCCTGTAGGACACTGATGGATTGGCAGAGAACAGTTTGTCTAATCATCTTTTAAAATAAAATAAAAAATAAGACTTATAATATATATAATAACAACTCACACACACATATATATACAGTACAGCTCATCATGCCTGCATTTATTTGATCAAAAATACAGAAAAAACTGTAATATTGTGAAATATTATTACTACTTAAAATAATAGTTTTCTATTTGAATATATTAAAAAAAAAAAAACTTATTCCTGTGACGCAAAGCTGAATTTTCAGCATCATTACTCCAGCCTTCAGTGTCACATGTAACATCCAGTCTATCACATGATCATTTAGAAATCATTCTAATTTTCTGATTTATTATTAGTGTTGGAAACAGTTCTGCTGTCTAATATATTTGATGAATAAAAGGTTAAAAAGAACTGCATTTATTCAAAAAAAAAAATTCTAATAATATATATTCTAATAATATATTTTCTTTACTATCATTTTTATCAATTTAACACATCCTTGCTGAATAAAAGTATAGATTTTATTTTAAAAAAAAGAAAGAAAGAAAAATTACTGACCTCAAATTACTGACCAGTAGTGTATATTGTTATTACAAAATATTTATATTTTAAAAACATAGCTTCTTTTTTTTTTTTTTTTTTTACTTTTTATTCAAAGTATCCTAAAAAAGTATCACAAGTTCTGAAAAAATATTAAGCAGCAGAACTGTTTCCAACTTTGATAATGAATCATCATATCAGAATAATTTCTAAAGGATCATGTGATAATGATCTTAAAAATTCAGCTTTGCATCACATAAATAAATTATAATTTAAAGTATAATAAATGTAAAAACAGTTATTTTACATTTTAATAATATATCACAATATTAAAAAAAATTCTGTATTTTCGATCAAATAAATGCAGGTTTGATGAGCAGAGGAAACTTCTTTCAAAAACATTAAAAATAGTAATGTTTCCAAACTTTTGGTCTGTACTGTATATTTATATGTGTGTGTGTGTGTGTGTGTGTGTGCGTGCGTGTGTGTGTGTGCGCGTGCGTGTGTGTAAAAAAAAAAGCACGGAAGACAATAGGATCTTAGAGAATGAACAGATCAACAGAGCTCAAATAACCACGCTGGAAAAATCTCTGATGGGTCAAGATCACAGGGAAGGGAAGAAAGGAGGAGAAAGGCAATACATCAGATGTACAAATAATACTGAGTCTACAAAGGAATCAATAGAGTATAGATTATTCTCTAGGTATCAATTATCAGTCCCTCCAGAAAAACGCAGAATTCTTTTGTGATTGTTGAGGGCAAAAATCTTTGATTTTGCGGCACGTTTTGTGATGTAATAGGTGGGATATTTTTGCAAATTTATGCAATGAAATTGCGGCAACAGTCAAATACTGTAGTTTGATGAAAAAGAGAAAAAAAGGTGATTCTCCCGACACTCACTAGGCTACAACCTTAATGTAAAGAGTCATTTCTTATTACTTCCTATGATAAGCAAGCATTCTTTCAGCCCTAGCAACTGTTTTGGAAGTTGACGCCTCGGTGTAGGTGCTGCTTCTTCCTGCCTGCTTCCGATGCTGCTTTAACAATCCTCAAATGTTTGGCGGCGGCAAAGTGTTTTTCCAGTGTCGACTTCCGTCTGTGGTCCAACACGCAGTTGCACGGAGTGCAAAATAATTTGCCCCCACTGTAATGTAACACACCGGGAAACTGCTTTGCGTGGTCTTTTGTGCTTATTTTTGTTGGCAAATGAGAATGATTTGCGTGCTTCACCCTGGTTTCACCACGGGATTTGCGTCACGTAATTAGGTCACTTCATAAGGTTCCCATGGCAATAGGGGGAAAATAATGGTGCTTTATTTTAAATGCGACACTTCACATTCTCAGTAAAGATAACGGCGTTGCAACGATGGGTAAAGTAATTAATTAGATTACTCCGTTACTGAAAATTAAACTCCGTTAGTAACGCTGTTACACTTAAACGCTGTTACTCCCAACATTGCTCATGAGTTATCTCAGCCAAAAAGTTCTGCATTTATGGGAAGCTGGTGGGGGTTCACCATTACTGTGATAAATGAGAAATGACGCCTGAGAGGCAACCAAAAGAAGTGAATCAAGACAGAGTATGATGTAAGGGTTTTATTGGATGCTTAATAGCTCTCTCTTAATTAAAAATTTATCTAAGTATAAATCACATCTATAGATCACAGGGCAAAAAAAACCTCCCATATATGCAACGTTAATGTAGAAACACCAAGCATTTTTTACAACTACTGAGGTAATAAAGATGTGCTCACGTTATACAAGAACACAAAGTTAAATGTTTTCGACCCAGCATCAGGTAACATAAAATATGTAGTATTAGAATCATGGAAAATAATCACAAAATGACTGATAAGTTTCTGAATATAATGCAGCCTGATGATAGATGGTAGTCTCTTTCATCCTCCTGCCTCATTATAGAAGATGGAGCAACACAACCAACTCTGTCATTATGACATATTCCCCCTCTCTTTATGGTTCTCCGAAAAGCTTCACAGAGACGCTTTTAGTCCTTACTGCATCATTTCATTTCTGTGTTTCAATGTAGCATTTTTTCTACAGCTGATAAGCCTAATAGCAGAATTAGCCTATGTTTGTGCATAAGTGTCTGGAAGGATATAAATTAAAAAGTAGAGCTTGTTTGTTTCATTGTCTGTTATTTCTTAGTTAAACGTTAGGATCATAAATGGTGTGAAATCTTGGCTTTAATAGTGTGAGACTCCACAGCACTGGACGGTAGTTAACTGACCAGACTTTCCATGAGGTGACTCTACAATGGACCAACCGCAGATCTGCTTCCATACAACTAAATTAAACCAGCAGTGAGTAACATGGGACTGACATCAAATGAAATGGCACTGTTTATTGTGCAGAATTCAAATATAAGACTTTTTGTCCCAATGGGGTGAGCTTATTTACACAGTCTTACAGTGACGGTAAATGAGGCGCAGGGCCGGCTGCTGTATTGACCGATAGTCTGAAGCTACAAGTGGGTTAATTAAAAGGGAGACATCAGTTTCCTCCTTCACTAATCCAGACTTGACTCAATCAATCGCTCTACAAACTCAATATCTGTTTTTCTGGCCCACCACATCCATTTTGAGAGCATCTAATCAAACAGGGAAGAAGCTGGACACTGTCTTAGTATATTTAAATCCATATTTGGCTCTATGCTCCAAAAACCATAATGAATAATGAATGAGGGTGTCTCAGCTAAAATAAAAAAAGACAACAGGGTCAGCAGCATGAAAACCTTGGTTTTTGTCTTCTATAAGCATCAGAAAAGCATAGCAAATTTATTTTATTTTTTTTACATTTCAAATTATATTTGCAGCACCACCATATTATCATGCAGTGGACACATAATATACATTACCGATTTAATGCAGCTACCTAGAACTATGTAAATGCAGATACATTTATAAAGTCTTGGCTGAATGCGGCCAGACACACATAGGATTCAATCGGTTCAAGTCTCAACTCTCAAATATTGCAACTGATTGTAACTGAGAGTGACACAAAGAGCAACGAGAAAAAAAAAAAGGAAATGTGAATCAATTCACAAAGAGACAACATTCATAACAGCCCTGACAGTTTCCACAGCAACCCCACGTGGCTTTTATCCATGGCTGTGTTGGCTGAAGAAACAGATCCGATCTATGAGTGAAATGGCATTCAGGTAGAGTTGACCTCAAACAAGCACCTGATGCCAGAGCACAGACACCAACAAAATTAAATGAAAAGCAGGAGAAAGAAGAGTGTATGTGTTTATACAAGTGGGACAAAAAAAACCTAAATCAATAACGCAACTAAATACAGAAAAGCTTGACATAGAGACCTTTTAATAATGGTCAAGATTTCATCTGGAAATGCCAAGATTAAACTTACAAACACTTCTGCCTCAATGTATGTTCAATGCTTCAAAACATTCTAACTGACCCTCTAATGTCACATGGACTACTTTGATGTTTTTCTTACCTTTCTGGACATGGACAGTATACCGTACACACAGATTCAATGGAGGGACTGAGAGCTCTCGGACTAAATCTAAAATATCTTAAGGTCTCACGGGTATGGTTTGGAACGACATGAGGGTGAGTTATTAATGACATAATTTAGATTTTTGGGTGAACGAACCCTTTAAAGGGATAGTTCTGCAGATACCAGACAGAAAATTCTATCATTAATTACTCACCTTCATGAAAGACCTTCAATTATCTTTGGAACACAAATTAAGATATTTTTGATGAAATCTGAGAGCTTGAAATATACACTGAAATATATATTTTCACAGTGAGTGATCTGCCTGCTCATAGTATTTTTCTCTGTGTGTCCGTCTTCAGCGTCACTGGTCAATCTTAACGGGCATTTACAGACTCCATATTTTCACATAAATTACATTTGGAAAAATGACTGCATTGCAACACAGGTCTTGCAAGTCCAAAACGGAGAGTTGCAATAACGCAAAAACAGGCGGTTGCCGATCGCGTAAAGGCCAAAGTATACTTGGTACTGTACACACCCCATGGTACTGCACATGTGTCGAGCTCATCCGCCCGCGCTCATCTGTGGTTGAGTTATTTTTTTGACAGCTGTGCAGACCCTGCGCGAGACTGAAGGGAATGCTGAATGTGAAGTGTACCCGGGCTTTAAGTTTAGCCATCCTTCACACACGTGACTGACCGCTCGCTCGCACCAACAGGAAGAGGATGGGTCAGTGTTACTCTCTACACTGCACTCAGTCTGAGTGATTCCTACACCAGAGACCTGGAAAACAGTGCATACCGCAGGAACGGTATAATGGAAAATATTGTGAAATTTTCAAATCACGGTAAACCTTGAAACCGGTAACTGGCCCATAGGGATGGGTATCGTTAAGGTTTTAACGGTATTACTATTCTTACCGATACTGCTTTACGGTCCGGTACTTTAACGGTATTCTTATCAGTACTTTGTGTTGTGTTAGGCAGTCAAAAATTTGCATTTCTCTGTCTGCACATAATGCACTTTTGACAAATTGCTTGTTTTCCGCCCTTACATGCAAAGATTTTGTTGCACTTATGACAACCACTGCATCTTATGACAACCACGTCTAGTATTAACCACACTTTGGAACGTTTTACTGTCTCCGCCATCGTCACTCTTTGTATTAAGCAGGAGTTTTTGTGGGTTCGAATCCACTGGTTGACACCAATGTGTCCCTGAGCAGGACACTTAACCTCTAGTTGCTCCAGAGGCGTGCGACCTCTGACATATATAGCAATTGTAAGTCGCTTTGGATAAAAGCGTCAGCTAAATGAATAAATGTAATGTAAATGTAATGTAATCTAAAAACGAGTGGAAAACGTAGATTTTTTTCCCCAAAGCCTTCAGGCACTTACGCTACTGAGGAGTCTGCCGTTGCTAAGCAACCATGACCTGCTCTCTCCATGAAGACTCGGAAATTTCAGCAATGGATAAATGGATTTGCAGCACTAAAAACTGCTTGCAGTAGTACTGCTACTAAATTAATTTAAAAATCCACATACAGCTATCAGCTGTTCCTTCATCTTGGCTGAGCTTCAACGTTGTTACGGAAAAGGTGAGGAAGTTACATGACCTGCGGTGCGCTTGCGGCATTCTGAAAAGTTGAGATGTTTTTTACTCGATGCGGTGCGGACGCGCCTGGAAAAAACGAGCTCATCGGACTGCGTGCGCGTCGCGACCGCGTCGCTTCCATTATGAGAGTGCATACCGCGCACCTGCATTTGAAATAACGAAGTGATATGTGAACAGCCACTTCGCGTGTTTGTGCGCCGCGCTAGTTCTTGTTATTTGTAGGTGTGACTGACAGACAGCCTCCGCGGCGCGCATGAGCGATCTAGCAGATCTCACAGACAAACGTCTTAATATGATCGCACATTAGAAATGTTTGGTGAGATAAAATGTGCACGATAACATTATTAAGCAAAAATACATAGTACATTAATTTTCCCCCCTCCAGTACCGAAAGCAGAACCAGTACCATCATATCTTACTGATACTACGGTCTTTCATAATTTAGCCCCGGGGCCAGTTTAATACCGGGTTTCGGTACCCTACCTACGACGCAACAATAAAGATGCAGATGAACAGAAATGGCAGTGGATTCATACATGTAAAGCGATATCATTCACCCAGTCAAAGGTTAACACAACCCAGTTAAGCTAAAGCCTTAGGCACAGACAATCATCTACCAACATCATCTGCTTCGTGCAGTGAAACCACCTCTAAGGCAAAGAGCCTGTTTAACAAATGCTAATAGATTTTTACATATTTACAAGACAGCCGCTTAATTCGAAAGCAGACACACAAACCATAAAGTCCAGCCCTTTATCACAAGTACACAGTATGAAGCATTGTGCATGTAGTAAATAGACAGATCCTTGAACAGATGGGTTGTGAGATCAGCAGGTGAGCTAAAACAGACGTCGATGCTTGCCTTGAGGCAGAAATATAGTCCACCGGCAGCGATTAAACAGACTCCTTGAGCAGCAAGCTAATGCATTTTAAATCAAGCTCTCACAAAAACCATATCAAATATGCTATTAGAGCACATAACACTTTATACAACACTCATTTTAATTGAACCACATGCTAATTGAGCCTCATACTCTAAATGCATGAACTCAAAGTAACAAGGCTGTAATATGGGCAAAAACAATGAGAAATGTATGACAACAACACTAGAGAGAGGGAAAGAATATTCTATGACAGACTGTCTCATAGCACTTGTTAAGACTCTTGAGAGAAACAACAGCTATTTTCATCTCAAAATAATTTTAAAACTGACCAAATAAGACACCCCAGACCCAACACTTTGTCATAGAAGAGATATAAAGAGTGTATGATATTTAGGCTGTTGTGGGATTGTGTAATATATAATTGGACAGAATTTTTTTTTTATGTTTTTGAAATAAATCTCTTATGCTTACCAAGTCTGCATTTATTTGATTCCAAAATTCAGTAAAACCTGTAATATTGTGAAATAATCACAATTTAAAATAACCTTTTTTCTATTTGAAAATTACTCCAGTCTTCAGTGTCACATGACCTTTCAGAAATCATTCTAATATGCTGATTTTATGCTCAAGAATCCTTATCATCAATGCTGAGAACAGTGCTGCTCAATATTTTTGTGGAAACTGATCCTTTGATGAATAGAAATTTTTTACTAAACTTTTGTAGCAATGCATTTCATCCTTACTGTCTCTAGTTATCCAATTCATGCTAGTCTACGAATGATCAAGTACATCCTTGCTGAATAAAATTGATAATTTATTCAAAATAAATTCTTACTGACCCCAAACTTTTGAACAGTTGTTGTGTATGAATGTGTGTGTGTGTATAAATATATAATTTATACATTTATAAATAATTATTTATACATTTATAAATAATTATTTATACATTTGTCATAATTATTAAAAACAAACTGCCAAGTAGGGCAGGTAGTCTCTGCGTATTAAGCTGGAAAAGTAAAAAGTATTTTTTTCTCAATTACACTCCTCACCTTTTGAAATTCATGAAAAGTGTAAAAATTACATACCACTGGGATTTCACACTGAACAACGGTTGAATTTTATGTCTTGTTATTTGTACCTGTCAATCTTAGAGTCTGTAAGTAACACTCAAATTCAATCCCCATATTGTTAATTAAGGCACCTGCAGAACATATGAAGGCAAATCCACAGCACAAAGCATGAAAGTCTCTTGCACTCTTATTATGCTTCGAAACACAAAGAGGAAAGGGTTTTCTTTAGGAATATGTCTCACTTAAGCCCTCCACCAGCTCTAAAGTTCATAGACCTTGAGGAACAGACATGGGAATAAGCAAAACAAGAACAAGGGAGCTTGCAAAAACAAAGCAAAAAAACCTTGTCAGACAATTATTTTTGGAAAATGAGTTGCCGAAAGCCAAGATTATTGTTGAGCTGTGTTTATTGACTCTGTGCTTCAAACGTGCACTGATCTCAAGCAGACGCATTTAATTTTTCATATGCATCTTAATTGCTATCTGGAATATCAACCAGAATCTCACCATGGGGAGGAAGATAGACAAAAAGTCCTGTGGAGACCTGGGTAATTAACTAAATTAGGATCAGCTCATTTGAAAGGAACAGCCAGTATAGACAGTCTCAATCACATGCATTAAAATGAATTCAACAAAATAATGTTACTGGTCACAACAGACATATAAGCTTGCTTTTGAAAGCTTGGATATTAATGCCTACAGCGAATTCAGAACCGATTTATAATTACAAGGTCCAAAGCGGTCATTTCAGCTAAAGAATTCATATTCTGACCAATTAAAGTTTGAATCCAGACCCTGTGTGATGTTTAAAGGTCACAGCTTTAACAAATGAGGATAAGAACATGTTAGAAAGAAAATATACATCAAGAGGAGGTGATGACAGCAGAGAAAGTAGGGAAAAAGAAGAGGAGTTAAGAAATTAAGCACAAAAAGATACATCTAAAATTAACAGTGCTTTTTTCAGGTAGGTAAGCCTATAACAGTAATATTCGGGTACAGAAATACCACAGAAACTGAATAATCTGTTTAACTTTAAAATAACACGTTTGTCTTCAATGTATAAACAATTATTTATGACAGACAGCATCAGGTTTATTTAGGTTGCTGTCTCTTTAAGACCTCATGCACGGATCTGTTAGACAAGGTGTACAACTGTTTACATTCACTTAATAGACTATATACCGACAATGTTTAGTATAAATCGACTGTTTACATGAATACTTGTCAAGACATGCATGCTTTGTTTGTGAGCTCACAGAAAGTTGCATCACAGAGAGTGTGCATTTACTGAATTGAGCACCTGAATATTTAAAAATGTAAGACTCAAAAGCACGTGCAAATGATACAATATGCCTCAATAATATCTGTCCCGAGCGTCCTTCATGCTGAAATATTTGCGGGAATCAGTAGAATCCCATGCTGAAATTCAAGCCCGGATAGATTCCACACCGACAATGACAATTGCGGCACCAAATCATTTACGCCCCCACACATCCTTTACATCCTCACGCATTGACGTCATCACATTGCAGTTGGATTGGGAGATCAGCCAAGTTTAGTAGAGCACCGATGGAGTATGATTACCATAAAGACTGGTGCACTGGTGCTTGCAATGAATTGACATCTGCATAACTGTTTCAGGCCTATACTAGTAAGTCTTAACAAGAAAATAAGAAATGAAAATGCTGCATTGCTTTTTTTCCCCCAGCAAATAAATTATGCTTGGTTAGGAAAATTGTGCCAGTTTAGGATACACTTGCTCTTGTGAGGCTCTAATATAAGACACTGAGAGCACACATTTGGGATTTCTGACTGTATCATCTCTTTGAAGGCCATGCTGCAACCCTGTTTTAGCCTAAATGCATTCTGCAGGATATAGGTTAAGTACAACTATCCTCAGTTTCTGACTCCGAGCGAGACCAGGAACATCCAGTCAGTCTACTCTCAGAGATGAATTATGAATGTGTCCTGTGGCTCGACAGGTGAAGTAATCAAGGGCAGTAAAAAGAAAAGTAACACTGTGTTTAGGATGTATGTTTTCTCTTCCTGTTTCTCTCTCTCTCTCTCTCCACTGGCTGTGAATGCGTAACCTTAAGGTAAAAGAGCGAGTCACTCCCTGTGGTGACAGGGATGATGGGAACGGTGCAGTTTCTATATTTTTCCTTTTGGATTTTCTAGAGTTTAGAAGTAGCACTGACATACAAAATGACTGAAATCACTTTGTTTTGCTATTTTGTTAATGTGGCATAACACTAAGGAGCACCTTAAAAAAACACATCAAATTCCTCGTATGTTTGCGCATACCTGGCGAATAAAGCTAATTTCTAATTTGATTCTGTTTATGTTTTACGGATTCATACTGAAATCGACCGGTGTGAATTAGTGGTCAAAGGACATAGGCTTTTTTGATTAGTTTTTTGATGAATGATATTTTAATAATTGTATATTTATTTTACATAAATTTTGTTGAATAAATAATTTGAAAATTATTTGGAAAGAACTATTTGAAAGTGTTTTTTTAAAAAAAAAAACGATTTGGGCCAAACACAAGGAACGACAGATTAAAAGCCTGAAGATAGAAACAGAATGTACATTGCAGAAAACAACAACAACTGTCATACCCAAATAAAGAATACATGCAGAGTGGGTAAATACTGTAAGAAACAAAGCCAACAGCATAAAAAAAAGAGAGATCCCAGCAGCCTCTACTGCTGCCTGAGTTGGTTGGAGCGTCTCTTTCAAGTAATTATTCACAATTGCCTTTTGAATATTTAATCCTGTACAAAGTCACTCACTTCAGTTGTTTGTGACCTCAATAATGGGAGATGAGCGATCATACTGGCCTTGTGATTTTCTTGGTCTTCTTTGTGTCTCGGTTAAAGCCTATTGCCTCTGGGTAACATTTTTTCATAAATGAATCGATCAAGAAAGAGGTATAGGCTCAAGCTTAATTTTTAAAGGATGGAAACACATTTCACTCTCCCATTAAAAGATTTAAGTGACAAAGGATTGACTGTGTACTCATGAGAGCCACAGCTACTTACGCAGGCCTCCGACTGCCTATAAAAGCTCCATTAACCACACTAAAGACCAGATTCCCTGGGAGGGGAAAACAAATCACCATTTAAGATATACAACCACTGCACAATTTAAGTCTGGTATCCTCTGTGCAAAAGGAACTTCAACTGAGAATCTGCTTCTTTATCCGATCTGTCTTTAGCTGATAAAATACGGTTTTACATTTCCATGGCAGACCTGCTGTTTATTTTAATATGATATCTGAACATCAGACAAGAATATCGACGAGGCACAAATAAAGAAACAGGAATGAATAACAATATTTCCTGCAGTGCTAGAACAACCTTGCATGCCTATATGCAAATTTTATGCAAATATCATGGTATGTTAATGCCACTGTTGACTTGCTCCAGCATCACTGCCATCTCAATTTAGACTGAACATGAAAACAAAAAAACTTTTTTTTCCCTAAGGCATGCCATTAAAAGATCTGAACAGGAAACAGTGACCTGTGTATATTTCCTGCTATCATATCCCTTAAAAATATGAGAAGAAATATAAAAATATAAGAACTTACACAATTATATATAGTGTATATAATTATACATGTTGCTATGTTGTTGCAAAATAAAATAAAAACTTAAAAAAAGTGTCTATCTGGTCCCTACGAATGGCTCCGGTCCTCCTTTCAATGAAAATCTAATTTTTGTAATGTCTGATCATGTCCCAGATGCATGTCTGATCACTTATATAGGTAACAAGTTAAAAACTTATGGTGTGTTTTCAAATCTCTTAACTCAATGAATAATGTCATTTTCAGCACCTTATCTGCCTCTTGTTGGTAACTTGTTGGCAAAACAATAAGTCTTATGAAAACCAATCAGATATATCACTTTGCATAATCAGTTAAGTGTTCCCATCACAAAAATATCACACACCAAAAAAAATAAAAATAAATAAATATTTGCTTACACAAAACACACAAACACAGCTCCATGGCTGCAGTTGGAAGGTAAACACCATCTGCCATCTGCCTATCCTGCATGGTCACTCCATCCCTCTTCTATGTCTCTCCCATACCTCATACAATAAACCAGCAGAGAAGCGGCTCCCCTGGCCCTCACAGCCCGGACCTGAGGATTATGAACATCACCCCGACAGGATGAACCAACAGTGGCTCATTTGCCATATTATTATGCCTATGAATAAGAAGAAAGTATAACCGCACACTTGCCAGGCTCAGAGAATTGTCGACCAGCAAAGATTTATATTACGTTAGATATTTTTGATATCAGTGGGCAGAATTATGTAAAAAGTGCGGATAAAGACATGTCCCAAACAAGTGATAATGTGAAACAACATGTGAAATTGTTTTTGCTGTCAGACTTTTTCATTTGTTTTGAGTAATGGAATCTTTTAGTTGGCATCGATCAATTTCCAAAAAAAAGAAAAAGAAAAAATAACCAAATTAAATTAAAAAAAAGTACCTTTTATCTGTAAATTATGTCCAAGAGTGTCCAAAAGATTTTGTATATAATTATTTACCACAAGAACATTTAATTCAAATTTCAGCCAAAATAACTATTTTTGATGTATCCAGTTACAATAGTATAAATAATTATACTGTGAAATAAGATTTCAGACTGTCTCAAGATTTTTTTTTTGTCAAATCCATTCACCATAATATGTCTAGAACACAATTTCCTAATAACCAGTATGTGTATCTACAAAGAGTGAAGCAGAAAGAAAAATATTTTTTTATGTAAATAAAGAAAAAGAAGAAGCAGCAGCAGCTCAGCAGTTTATATATTCACCAGTGATATTTCTAGAAGCTGCTTTATATAGTATTGCAATGTATTTGAAAAATGATTTGTCATCTTGATTGCACACGTATAAAAATGAATAATTTCCTTTTAAAAACATGATATAGTGCTAAATCACGATGAATATCATATTTATGATGCTGCTTACTTGATGCACAAAGGAATTTGTCATCCAAAGGCAATGCGCCATAAACAGACCTTTACATTTCAGTTGAGATATGTAGATGCATTTATTTTAATAGCAAAAACAAACTTTAAATTACCCTGAATCCTGTCAGAAAGCCTTGCAAGTTGCAAATGTAAATAATTGTGGTCCATTACATCTTATTATCAGCATGCTACTGTTTGCTGGCATATAACGCCTAATAAGCAGCAATTAGTGTGTTCATGGCTTCTCTTTTAAACAGACAAGGCCTTTTAAATAGAGTCTGCTGAAGCACTGGCATATTAATTACTACTTTATTAGAACACTGTGCTACACTGCAGTGCTGAGTACATTATTCATGCATAAACCTAAGGGCTGAAATAATTACAGCCCATGTGTAGCACTTTACCCATTCAAGATTTGGACCGTTTTCTTCGACATGGTGTGCATTCGGTGCCTCAGTGTGTACAAGATGTGGGTAATGCTGCCACCTCATGGTTAGAAACAACCATGAGAATCCCAACTGAAAATTATGTACAAGGCTTTTTCTAAACAGCGTAGAGGAAATCCACTCAAACACTCCATGACTAGCCATTTATCAGACAGTGGTGGACTTAGGGATCTGAAAATAGCAAACACAGTATAGGGAATAATGAAAGCTTTACTCCTGTTTACTATGGTTTACAGAACAATTCTCCTCCTGATTAGCATTAACAGTCCATCTCTATCTAGTAATCTTATTATACAGTCATTAAAAAGGTACAGTATGCCACAAAAGACTACATCCAAAAAAATAATTGGATTATCGAAAATGGGCAAAGAGGCAGAAGCTGGTTGCTGAAACCATGTCCACCCAGCTCTACGATGTTGATAGCAGCGGTGATCCACCTGTCACTCAAGTGGCCACGCCCTTAATTATGCAGAACTTTAAGGCTTAATATCATTTATACAGATGAGTTTTAAAAAATAAATTTAAAAAAAAATCACCCCCCTCACAGCTGTCATGAGGAGCAAAATTAGCTATATAGACCAAAACCACTTTTTGTACCAGGAGGTAAACATTTTTTTCTGCTGTAAAGTTGGTCATTATAACATGGGTAGTCTATGGGACTGACTCCCTTTTGGAGCCAGCCTCAAGTGGCCAGTCGATGAATTGCAGTTTTAGTCACTTCCGTTTTGGTTTCAGGAGGGAGACCTGGGGCCTGTACCATGATGGTAGCTGAACAAATTCAGAGTTACAGGATTAGTTTTGAGTTGACAAAACCAAACCTCTCCAATCCAGCTTTGTTGGTACCATGATGCGGTTCATCAACTTTCTTTGTCAACTCAGGCTTTGATCCTGAGTTTGTGGAACGTGTGCACATGAATGTGTGACATCACTAGTGAACAGCCAATCACAAAGCCTTGCAACACAAAAGCAAGTTTGATTTACTTCTCGCGAGAAACCCAGCGAGATTCAAAACTGAAGGATAAAGGTTTTGCTAAAGGTTAAAAGATTGAAGAATATGACAAATTTAAATGTCATATGAAAAATGAAGGAGGACAAATAAAATAAATTATCTTGCTCTATCAGTACAGTCACAAGTGAAACTTGTGAGTTTATACACTATACATTTATACATTAAAGTGAGTTTATACATTTGAAAATATATAGTATATATAGTAATAATATATAGTGATAGAGACTCGAACATGTAAGGTTAAATAGTGCAATCTTTTAACACTACAGCTTATTTATATTACACAATCTGTATACATTAATTTTTTAAATAAACGATTTATAATAACTATAAAACTAAAATTGCTTGTGTGTAAAAGGTAATTATCATTAATATAATTTTATTATATAATTTTCATTTGATTTTTGCATTAGTGACCTTTAATTTAGAGCAAGATAAACTAGAGGAGTGACTTTGTGTCAGACATGAGTAACTTTTCTCACATCTGATTGGTCCAAATTCAGTTTGAGATCTCTAACCCAGAACATAAGCTGCCCCGGAGCAGATTAGCCATGAAGTGTAAATTACTACGGCAATGAATGCCGCTAAAAGCCAAGCCACTTATGTGGTACCTAAAACCCAGGATTGGTGCAAACTAACCTGAAACTTACCTGGCTAGCCAGCTAATCTAGCTTCATGGTACAGGCATGGAAGTTTGCCAATCAAACATAACCAAAATATCCCCTTTACTATTTTTTGCCACTTTCAATGCTGCAGCACTACACATGGACAGCAGATGTAGCTATGGCATTAGGCTTAAGAGTGCACAACAAAATAAACTCATCACTCAATATATCCTATTCATTCATTTTAAGTTGCATCAGTGGCATTTATTTAAAATTCAGTCCTTAAATTTTAACCATTTGCCACAAAGGTAATTTTAGTAGTTATAACGGACACAATTTTGTAGTTTTTATTAATAGTTTGAATTAGTTTTCATTTTTATATTTTCTGTTTTCCTTTTAATTAAAAATTTTAGTAATTGTTGTTGTTGTTGTGTTTTTAAATGTCTGTATAGCTTTTATTCATTTTTATGTTAGTTATACTAAATGTTAATAAGAAATGTTTCCTGGGCAAATTAGTTATTTAATTATTTATTTATATATATTTTATGTTGTTTTAGTTAACATTTAGAAGTTTTTGTTGTTTGCCACATGGGTACTAATGTACTATTTTTTACCACATGCATCACAGAGATCTGGAGTAAATAAAAAAAAAACAGATTTACACCAAGTATTATGTTGCAGTTCCTTATAAATATCACTTTTAATTGCATTTGTCAGATTTTCACTTGCATTTTGGGTAATTTTGCATCCATCGGCTTGTGTTGGATGGAAACAGATAGAGAGGGTTCATGCGCATGTGTGGTGCACGTGCACTCACCAGTCCCGCAGTGAGAGAGGGGGCAGACTGGCCAAAGGATTGACTCCTCATGCGGACCAAGTTATTGGGTTCTCCTGCATGCTGCTGCCCGGCCAGCTGACTCACTCCACCATGCATGCTGCTGGACAGAGGCAGAAGCTGCTTTCCTGCAGCACACCAAGGAAACACAGCATTAGGACATTAGGACATGTCTGTATTCTGTGGTCAAAACCAAATCAAAGCCAAGCCACAGATTCTCTCTGACAGCTTTAATATAATGAAAACCAATTTCTGCAGTCTGTGTAGATCGCTTGTTAAATAAAAGCAAATTTAATATATTAAAAAAAAAAATTGCACAATAGGTCAGATATTCTGGCTTCCATTGAAGCAAATGGTGCTCTCAAAACATTCTCAAATCATGTTGCATAACATGATCATCAGGATTAACACAAACTTCTTTTAAAAGCGAACGGAGGGAGGCATACAAATTTGTGATGTCTCACCGGTGAGGATTCCAGCCATACTGCTGCGTCGGGCTCTGGTGTCATCCTGACTGAGCTGCCGCTGCAGTTTGGTTTTTCCTGCGGCAGGAGACAGGTCGGGGTTACTCAGCTTCCTGAACAGCAGGGAAGGCGGCGCCGGCAGCTCTCGCTGTAACACAGAGATTAGGAGGTTTTTTTTTTTTTTTATTAACAAATACCATATAACATACATAAGTCACACCTGAGTAGAAGTCGCATTTATTTAGACCCAAGAACCAAGAGAAAACATTACTGTCTACAGCCGCAAGAGTGCGCTATATGCTGCTTAGTGTAGACTACAGGAGAACTGAGCAGCATAGAGCACCCTCTCCTTTCTCTTGGTTCATTTCTCTCGGTTCATGTCAAATTAATTTTGATAAATAAGTCGCACTTGACTATAAGTCGCAGGATCAGCCAAACTATGAAAAAAGTGCAACTTATAGTCCGGAAAATACGGTACTACTGAAACTTGGAATATATGAATTCGGTGAATAGAATAAGACACTGATATGCAGTATAGTTATAACACTCCCACACTGTGGCATTGCATCACACAGAGTAACACTGCAAAAAAACTAATCTGAAAATGTTGACTTCCTGCAAACACTTGAGCTGGGGGACATATTCTATTCATTGCAATTCTTCAGCAATTCTGACACTCATAAATTCAGAATTCATTGGATTAGAAGCACATGACTAGATTGCTTATCCATTTGAGTTGGACAAATCTGCATCTTGTGAAGAAGAGCCATCCAGGTGTGAATGTTACTAAGTTTATTAAATCTATGGGTATTCTACACATTTATGCATAATTAAGCTTAATGCAAAGGTCTACGTAATATTCTAATTCAAAAATGGAAAGACTAAATGCGTTTTATTTTCGAAGGCAAAATAATAATAATATATATATATATATATCAACGTTTTGCCTTTGCACAGCAGAACAATCAATAAGAAAAAATGTTACAAGAAAAAAAAAATCATGAGGTGTCTATGAATTCTCATACCTAGCCAAGACACCTGCATGAGTTTTTCTGTTGGCCTGTATTTTAACATCAGTACATTAACAAGTCACAAAAAGACAACAGAAATGTGAAGCTGTAGTCAACACAAAAATTGTGTCGACAGGAAAACAGCACAATCAAATTTTAGTAGTAAGAAAAATAGAGCCAAACAGATTTCTTTTAAGACGCCTGCAGATTCATTCATACTCCCTGTGTTCTTCGTCAGGATGGGAAACAGACATTGCCATGGAAATCTGGCAGGATCTCTGCACTGGTCACATCCTCTCTGTAATGTCACGAAATTCCAAAAACATCTGGAAGGACTGTGTGTATCAAACACGCAGAGCTCATAAAACCACACCGCGACGCCTCAAAAGCAAACATACGTCAGTTCTGCAACTAGCTCACACAAACAAACCAAATGCAATCCTACCAGTGACCACTGGAGACAGAAGAAAATAAGAACATTGCCCTAAAGGAATTTGTTTTATTTGCATACAAAGAGTATTCTCGTTGCTGCGGTAGGTAACTTTTGACCCTCTAACGGTTAATAAACAGAACTGCTTGCGTCTTGCGGAAGAACATTGTAGCCGGAGCTACTTCTCTCTGTTTATGTCTATGAAGAATCACAAAGGTACTGGGTTACTCCGCCGCGGTACCCCCGAAGCAATCTAAAATAGTCTGAATATAAACACTTATTATAGGTGCCCCCTAGTGATTCAGGACAAGCCAAAAACACGGTTTGGAAAATTGATTCATGGTGTACTCGCTTATTATATAAATTTTTCTACATTTTGAACACAAACAAAGTTACGGACCGCAGCTCTGATTGGTTATTTTTACCGGGAGCGATGGAGTTTCTGCAAATGGCAATAGGACCACTGGGAGGAGCCAGCGGAGCTTGATTTTATTCACATATTATCTGTCTCATATTCTACTGTCAGGACATAATGACAGGTTTAACAAATATGTAAAAAAATTATTTTTACAAAAGTTACCTACTGCAGCTTTAAGATGCTTTTTTTTCTACATTATCTGTAATAATGGGTTTTGCCATTGCTTTCATTTTAGTTTTAGTATTACACTATAATACCATTCATATTTTTACTTTTTTATGATTTAAAGAAGAAACCAATCCAAAGTATAGTTGACATTTGAGGCTTAATACTACAGAAAAGTTTTTAGTTAGTGTTTTCAGCTTGTTTATTTTCATATAAAAATACGGCATTCAATTGCAACAAAAAAATTTTTTTATAAATCTCATACAATGTAAACTGTGATAATTGTAATTAATAATTGCAATTACAATTTCAAGGGAATAATCAACAATTAACATGTTTGTCATAATCGAGCAGCCCTAGTTTCTACAAAAATATTAAGCCACACAACGGTTTTCACCACTGAAAATAAGAATTTTTTCTTGAGCATAAAATCAGCATTTTAGAATGATTTCTGAATTATGTGACATTTTAGAATGAAGAAATGGCTGCTGAAATTTTTGCCATTACAGGAATAAAATACATTTTACAATATAAGCTACAACAGTACATTAAGTACATTAAGTTACGCATTTTTTACTTGACAAAAAAAAAAAACAGCTTTCCTTTGCATCCCTTACCTTGCGCATACTTGATGATTGCTTTTTCGTTGTTTTTAATTTATAGACCGGTTGAGACAGGTCATTGGCACCAAATACCACACACGCTATTCTTAAGATTGCTACATCTATCATATGCTCTCAGCTCCTAAAGTTCAGCTAAATTTACAGCCAACACCATACATTTTCTCCAGCCTGCTATAGTCCAGGTGAGCAAGTGCACACTCCATCAATGACAGGCTTGAAGATGCAGACGTTAAGTCCTGCCTGAGAGAATGTCATCGGGAGAGGCTGGGTGACCATGACGTGAGTGTGGAGTCCCAGGGCTAATCAGCTGAGGATCAGGGACACAGGTGAACACACGTGAGAAACAAGTCTGGGAGGGACACTCATCTGCCTCAGGATATGCACTGCAGTAAGACTTTAACATCAGCTCTGTTTTAGATGGCACAAGCTAGCAGTACTTTGGTCAATGGATCATTACTATGTTTGGAAAGAATGGAAAAATGTGAAATAATGGCAGCTGTACCTCAAAGCATGTTTCTGCATGGTTAAACAATGAAGCAGAAAGTGTACTTAAAAGGTAAAATTCACACAACATTTTTAATTCTGTTCTGTCATTGTTTATTTCACACTTGTGTTGTTCAAAAAACATATGACTTTCTTCTGTTATTCTGTGAAATAATTTGCTACAGTACTAAAATAACCAAATTAAATAAACTTAAAAAAAACAACTATATAGACATTAAACAATTTCATCAAAATGTTTCCTTTTGTGTTGTAAAATGAACACGGTTCTGCAACAATATAAAGATGAGTAAATTAATACAATTAGAATTTTGGGGGTGAACAGTCCCTTTAAATAGCTCTGTTTGCACTCCAATACATTGCTGTTCACTTGGTTTGGTCAGTCGTGCTTTGACAGAGCATGAAAGGGAAAGCTACACAGTTATCTCATTACCTCAGAATCTCGAGGCCTTAATGACTCTCCAGTGAATGCTGTACGTTTATACTCCGCTCACGTTGCACACTTTTAGCAGGGTTAATTTCAGTTCCCCAGATGTTTTTCCAGAGGCCTCCCCAATCAGACTGACTTATGTCAGCTCAGTGAAGAAAGCTCACTGATCACTGATAAGAGACCGGGGAAATGCATTGGCTAATCACTGGAGACGGCTGATTGGGTTTGACCTTATTTACAAAATGTTTAACTGAATGATTCACACAAGGGAGGATATGACATAAGAAGATCAGCTAGAAAAAGAAAAAAAAGCATTGTGAAATCATATCAGAATGCCAGAAGTATATCAGCAATTCATGGATACTTATTTTGTGAGACCAACAAGTAGCTTATATCAATACCACCACTACAGCCATGCACATGCAGACAAAAGTCTGAAATGTGACTGTGTGTAAAAGAGAAGAGACATAGACTGGCCATGGTCAGGATGTGATGGATAAGAGTTGTCACTGTGCAACCACATAAGGTCAGTGCTCAGCACTGTAGAACCACAGAAGAAAAAAGTGAGGGAGTTGCATATGTAACAAAATGTGTCACAGTAGCACACAGTGTTTATTGCACAAAGCAACATTTAACATTCTCACTTAAATGTTATCACTGTGAAAGATGCAGAGCTAAATTCCTGCTGACTGAACGGTTGATTTTGACAGTGAGAGCAGGAGAGTGAGTCATTTCTTAGCTCCCAAGCCTGATGAGGAAACAAAACACAACCAAACAAGTCAACCGCAAACCTAGTACCATAACTAATCTGTTAGTTCCTGTGATGTAACACTCAAATGCCATGACACCACCAGCCTTTGCCCTGGAGTAGCTGGGATTATAGAGCAGTGAAGACTTCACTTCAGGGTCCAAGTGTAATGTGGCCATGCTTCTGTTGGTTCGAAGATTACCCTGAGCTAACCCACAGACAGAGCGACGCAATGCAGGCAACATTAACACTAGAGTAACTCAATCAGAAGCAAGAAATCGGATCTGCTTAAAATTAGATCTCTAAAGCCCCTTTCACACGTCGGACCCGGCATATTGCCGGAACATTGCCGGGTCACCTTCTGTGTGAAAGCAGTCACATCCCGGGATTGATTCCGGCATTAAACCCGGGTCGGGGACCTAGTATTATTGCCGGGTTCAACCCGGGACGAGCGCTGTGTGAACAAAAGCCAGATCTAATGCAGTGTCGAAGTGATGATTCGCTGGCTCTGAGATCGTTTGCTTGCTTCAGTGAAAGTATAACGTTTTCGATTCGTACTAGAGCTGAAACTAACGATTATTTTTTCTGTTGACTAATCTAATGATTTTTTTTTCGATTAATCGACTACTCTAACGATTATTTTATTACAATAAATAATTAATTTAATGTTCTTTTTTTGATAAGCTAATGAATCCTTTGGATAACTTTACAAAAAAATATAAGTACAACTTCTAATATAATATTTCAACCTTTATTCATTTCCAACGAATGTGGTTGAAGTTTTTACAGTATACAAAAATAAAGAGGCAAAGAAAATTATTTTACTATGGTAAATATGAGTTTACGATAGCACTTATAATTAAACCACAGTAGCCACAAATGTACAGTTGTCTGAGATGTCATGAAATGTTCTTTAGCATCACAAACCATAAAATGTAGTCAGGGTTCTGCTATGGTTTAGCATGGTTTCCAGAGATCTGGAGCTGATTCTGGGTCCCTCGGTGGTCTGTGATTGTTGTCTCGTGGCGCGCAGTCTTTTAAGGGGCCGTTCACATATCACATAGCACTCATAATGGAAAGGACGCGGCGATTGCAACGCGCATGCGAAAACAGGCACTGCATCGAGTTAAAAACATCTCAACTTTTCAGAATGCCGCAAGCGCACCGCAGGTCATGCGACAAGAACTAACCAATCAGTTTCATCCTTTCCCGTAACAATGATGAAAGCTCAGCTAAGATGAAAGAACTGCTGATCATAGCTGTATATGGATTGCCATTTTGAAATAAATTTAGTAGCAGAGCTACTGCAAGCGATTTTTAGTGCTGCAAATCCATTTATCCTTTGCTGAAATTTCCACGTCTTGATGGAGATAGCACGTTATGGTTGCTTAGTAATGGCAGCGCCGCAACATAAATGGCTGCCCACTGCTCCGATTGTGTGTTTACAGTGTGTGTGTGTTCACTGCTCTGTGTGTGTGCACTTCGGATGGGTTAAATGCAGAGCACGAATTGTGAGTATGGTTCACCATACTTGGCTGAATGTCACATCACTTCAGACATCGCAGGGGTGCAACTGCCCGAGTGCTTTAGGCGCGATATGTGAACAGCCCGTCATACGTGTTCGAAACCCACGCCGAAACAGACTTACTTTATTTTTTACTTTATCATTACGAGATGTAAACAGTGTGACGCATCGATGCATTTCATGCACGTCGACGTATTTTTGTGGTTGCAGCACTAACTCGTACGTTACAAGTCACGCCCTGATGTCACGTGTCGTTACGGGATCTTTACAGCTTGTGTGTGAAAGCACGCACATATCCCGGGTAATCACTGGCAGTGTGAAAGTGCAAAATCTAGCAACCCGGGAACAATTTCCGGAACACTTTACCCGTGTATTTGCCGGAATGTCAGTGTGAAAGGGACTAAAGATATCCATGCAACACCTATGTTGAATGAATGCTGACAAACAAAGTTAAGGTGTTGACTTGGGGTATGGAGGTGGGGGGGGCACACCTGCATGCCGATCTTACAGTAATCTTATTACTGTCATGCAGCATTTTTTATTTACTGAATGTGGAGCCAAACACTAATACTAATTAAGGAATTAGATTAATTTAAAGCCATTGCAAATGCCTAAAGAGATTTGTAGGAAAAAAAAGCACATTTCAATGTTTGTTTTTTTCGCCAAAGTTTGCATGTCTGTAACTCAAGTAGTATGAAAGAGATCTCAAGATGATTTTACATTCTGGTTCTTAACCATCCCCTCATTTTCAGGGCCCTTTATGGTTCAATCCCAGATATATTGGGATCTCAATGCAGGGTTTCTGCAGAATTTTTAAGCTCAATTTTAAGATCTTTTTATGACTTGCACAAATAAAATTAACACCATTTGAGCAGGATTGGGCAATGTCTATAGTATCATATTAAACTGTTAAAAGCATTCAGATACAAGTTTTCTCAAAAACAAAACGTTTTATAAAATGCTAAACTTTAAATTTCAGCCTTTAAACCATTTTTAAGAAAATGGATGAGTCAAAAGTATTATTATATTAATTGTAAAAAAAAAAATATCTATAAAATATTATATCAAATTACTAATATAAATAAGGGGTATGCAATAGACAAAAAAAAATATATCTCTCTAACATC
Organism: Carassius gibelio; assembly: GCF_023724105.1. Classification (NCBI taxonomy): domain Eukaryota; kingdom Metazoa; phylum Chordata; class Actinopteri; order Cypriniformes; family Cyprinidae; genus Carassius; species Carassius gibelio. The sequence goes on from NC_068376.1 coordinate 20,239,950, forward strand.
TTTGGGGATTTTATCAATAGCGGTAATTAGATAATATTTTGATATAGAGGGTGTTATTGTGCTGATATCTTATCTCTAATTGTGCTAACAGTTGGTTCCTGATATCTTTGATATTCTTCATCTTCTGTGTGGTAAGTTCACAGCAATAATAGAAATGTAATTTCATATAGTTGAGATTGTTCCCAGCCAAACAATAAAATAAATGTTGAAAAATCAAAATAAAATTCATAAAATTGAGCACTGCCTTGGGGTTTAAAAAGTGTTTTGCTTCATACTTTGATGAAAGGGAGTCAATAAAAAAATAAAAAATAAAAAGCATGAGAGAAAAATGTCCTGATCCTTGGTTTCAACAGAGTATAGATAACAATCAGGGCAACTACAACAACAAATCAAATACATCCAGCATTTGCCTCCCTTTCTCTCTGGTGTCAGTGTGCAGCTCAATGGTTCATAGCATCTTTGTAATGTGATTGGGTTCACCATTGAATCATAAATTGTAATGAAATACAGGTTTGTCTGTAATCCATCAGCTCTGCCATAGCATTTTCTAATCTAAACATTTTGTGTCTAACTGTGATTCACTCTTTCTTCAAGACAATCCATGTTTTTTTTCTTTCCACCCACTCTATCTAACTCCTGGTCCCACCCTGTGGTGAAAAAACAGATCTTATGAATTCCAATGACAAAACAGACTGCAACCAGTCCTGCTCTGCACTCAAACACACAGGTAACACATATAACTCCTTAAAAAACTGTGAGCCAGACAAACAATTGAGCAAGACAAATACATTATCAATGGCCAAGGAGCTATCACGAGTCTGGCTGTACTCCCCAAATGGAAGTTAATAAACCTTTAAGGATATGTAAAAATAAATTAATAAATAAATTATTTCTCTCCTGCTACTTCCATAATTCACAGCACCATCCGTTGCAGTACAGAAAACAACTCGTAAAACCAGTCAATCCCTCAGGAAGAGCAACATAAACACTCTCACTCTGCCTGGCATTCTGACTTGCTGTGGTCTAAGAGCTACTGGTCTTTCTGTTTGCCCAAGCAGATGAGGTCTAGGGCTGTCACTTTTAGTTCGAAAATCGATTGCACAATCAATCGGACCAACCAAAAAAGTTTCGAAAATGAAAATAGGGAATCGATTTTAACCAAATATGTACACTATTCATTTTAAAATAATTAAACAATTAAAAAATATAGATGGAACAAAACTCACAAACAAGCAGAAAAAGAAAATAAAGAATTCCCAAAGTGCAGTATGCCTTGCGAAAGCTAGACAGAAAATACCAGCAATATTATGCGCCAGACCCCCGAATGATTTCAATGTTAAGTCAATGTAAAGACGCGTTCACATATATTTACATTCATATATGTTTATTTTTGCCCCAATCATCAGTTCTTCCAACTAAGTTCCTCCTTAAACAATACATATGCTTTTAAATCTATTACTCAGACCTTCTTCCTATTATAGCACAACCAATTGCTTTTACATGCGTTGTCTCAAAAAATAACAGTAAATTACAATCCAAAAAAGACACTGTGAAATATAGATTTAACATGGTTTTTAGGAAATGTGTGTTTCTGACATCAAAACCCTCAACCTCTAATAGTCACTCCTTTCAAGAAAAAGGGTGAGGGAAAAAAAGGGCAATTTATTTTCCAGAGGGCGGAAAATGGTCACATAAAACTAAATTACAAATATTTTTGGCACAAGAACCTTGAAAAACGTTATACAAGGACCTCAAGGGGAAAACTAAAATAACAAAACGTCTTCATGATACTACCTGCTTCATTTTTCTACTCAGCAGAAATGAAAACTGTACAATCGCAGCACGTCCTCTACAGTGTAAGATGACCGGGAACAATCAAAACTGCCATGGAGCTGAAAATTAAACCTTTTTGGAAGGAACTAAAACCAAGGCAAAGGACATTTGAAAAAAAGATGGAACTTATGCAAGCAAATATGGCTTCAGTCAGTTCAACTACTTTCAACTCTCTTTTTTCACTTATCCATTTTATTTATTTATTTTTACCCTGATGGCTTGAACGATCCTTAATCATCTCTAGCAGACCTGAGTACATAATCCTCTAATCCTCAATCTAATCCTCTCTGCTTCAACTTCCCAACAAGATGTGATTTATCGACGTATGCGTGTCCATGCTTAGCGTGTAATGCCTACTGTACATGTGCACACAACCATAAACACAATGTCCCATTAGTCAGATTGTAGCTTGTGTGCTGATGTCTTCCAGATGTGCTGAAGGTATCCAGGGTCTGCTGAATGAAAGAATGGATGTTTGTGAACTAACTCCATGGGAACGACAGGACGATGTTCTCATACACTGGGGCTATGCCAGGGTGCTGGCTCACCTAGCTAGCTGGGGTGGCCTTGAGAAGACATTCAAAAAAACCTGACACTAGCATTAACAGGGATGAGTGAGAAACAGTGAACTCAAACTGTCCTTCAAAGTGGCAATGTTTTTCACAGCTCAACTGTACTGTACAACATTTACTATTGTTAAGAGGCTTTGGGTCAATATCTTTTTTTTTTTTCTGAAGTGCATTTGTCTAAAGTGCCCCTATTATGCAATTTTGTCTTTTATGTAGTGTATAATGTAGCTGTATGTGAATGCAAACGATCTGCAAACGTTGTAAAGCTGAGAGTGCAGGATAAATAAAGTTATTTTCTCCTAAATGAAAGAAACTACTCTGAACATCAAAAACGAGTCATTAGTAATTCATATTCCACTTCTGTGATGGCTACGTATCACAGGTGAACACATTTGCATAAAATCCCCCCAAGGTTTATGTTGGCTGGCCGCAAAACAACTTGACCCTGCCCTCAAACACTGTAGTAGCTTGTTCATGTGGTTAACATGTCAATAAGAAACGGTCCTATGCTGTGAAAGTAAATTTGTTTTATCTTCACTTCTGAAAGATGAGGCTGCAAAGAATCAGATGGTTAAAATTCATTTTTTCCACTGTACCATAGCAGTACATCTTTTTTTGTTCCTGTCATTTTACTGACAACTTATTCTGCTTGCTCACTCAGTACCCTGTTTATTTAGACCAGCTGTCTCCACTGAATCACAAATACATTTTCTATCAAGCATTAAAATACAGAACGATTGCAATGGGTACATCATTTCTGACACTTTCTGTACGCCAGGGTTCCTCAATAGGTGGCCCATGTGAAGGTAATTTAATGGCAAAAAGATTTGCATACGGAGGGTAAGATTTGTGGAAGTGTACATAAGACTGTAAGTATAAATTACATGCATGTACAAGAGTAACTTTGTAAAGGTGTAAATCACGTTTCAAGCTTAAAGGGGGGGGGGGGTGAAATGCTCGTTTTCACTCAATATCCTGTTAATCTTGAGTACCTATAGAGTAGTACTGCATCCGTCATAACTCCAAAAAGTCTTTAGTTTTATTATATTCATAAGAGAAAGATAGTCTGTACCGATTTTCCCCGGAAAAACACGACCGACTGGAGGCGTGACGTGTGAGCGGAGCTAAAGAATCACGAAACTGGGCCTTGTTTGTAAAACAAGCATCTTCGAAATGCAGGGAACAAACAAAAACACTTGCACAACTCCGTTGATGCTCTGTAAAAATAAACTCCGTCCACTGGTCCCTTAATGCTGTTTTTTCTTTGGTAATCTGTGCAGGGTTGTCTTGCCCTGGCAACCAAAAACACACTCCTTTTGTGACATTTCGCGACGCTCTCGCTCTGATCAGTGATGGTCTGTGCTCAGCCTCTCAGTGCTCTGCTATACGGGAGCACGCGCTCTTCCGGCAAGACCCGCCCTAGGACCCATATAAAGGAAATTCCGCTCCATCTAACGTCACACAGAGCCATACTCGAAAAAAACTTTCCGAAACTTGTGACAAACCGGAAGGAATATTTTTGGAACAGAAATACTCCTTCAAACGTACAACTTAATTTTTGAAACTTTGTCCATGTTTAGCATGGGAATCCAACTCTTTAAAGGGGGGGGTGAAATGCTCGTTTTCACTCAATATCCTGTTAATCTTGAGTACCTATAGAGTAGTACTGCATCCTTCATAACTCCAAAAAGTCTTTATTTTTATTATATTTACAAGAGAAAGATAGTCTGTACCGATTTTTCCCGGAAAAACACGAGCGGCTGGAGGCGTGACGTGTGGGCGGAGCTAAAGAATCACGAGCGCCAGTAGGCTTTTGAGTTGAGAGCATGAGGAAGCTGTGACACAGATCCAGAGGCTGAAATTTAACAAGAGCAGCATCAGCACAGGCGGTATGCTATGTGGTATGTACTGAAACTGTATATATTTGCTTAGCGGTTTTGGAAAATGACTAAGTTCCACTTTATGTAGTCTTTTTTTTTTTTTTTTTTTTTTTTAAACTGTACATGTGGAAAGTGCAGTTTGATGGCAACATCGCATGTTGTTTACTTGATGTGCTTACGCGCTGATAGCTAAGTTAACAACACAGAGATATTTGAAGCAGTTTTACTCACCGCCTGCGGTTCCAACAAACTATCGTGACCCTTTTCCGTTGGGACTGCATTATCCTTAAGAAATAAACGATGTGCAATCCGAAATGCAGGGAACAAACAAAAACACTTGCACAACTCTGTTGATGCTCTGTAAAAATAAACTCCATCCACTGGTCCCTTAATGCTGTTTCTCTTTTGGTAATCTGTGCAGGGTTGTCTTGCCCTGGCAACCAAAAACACACTTCTTTTGTGACTTTTCGCGACGCTCTCGCTCTGATCAGGCTGTGCTCAGCCTCTCTCTGCTCTGCTATACGGGAGCGCGCGCTCTTCCGGCAGAAGAGCGCGCACTTAGGACCCATATAAGGAAATTCCGCTCCATCTAACGTCACACAGAGCCATACTCGAAAAAAACTTTCCGAAACTTGTGACAAACCGGAAGAGGTTTTTTTGGAACAAAAATACTCCTTCAAACGTACAACTTAATTTTTGAAACTTTGTCCATGTTTAGCATGGGAATCCAACTCTTTAACAGTGTAAAAAACTCAGTATGCATGAAATAGCATTTCACCCCCCCTTTAACAGTGTAAAAAAACTCAGTATGCATGAAATAGCATTTCACCCCTCCTTTAAGAAAAAATTATTTGCAGCATTTTACGGTTACTCATAAGCGCAATTCAAGTTTTGTGAAACTGCAGCTTCATGCTAAAACAAAATAAACATGATCTGCATTTTTTCTGACTTCCATTTTTCTGCGCATACACTTATGGCACACTGCTTTCATTAAAGATGGTCAAAAGCACTGCAAGCCTGTGAACAGTAATTTGCAAGCGAAAACAACTTTTTAAAGAACTGGAAAATCGATTGACTGCAAAGAAACCAACGTGTATGTGTAAAAAAAAAACTGTTGCAAATGTCTAAATGATTTGTTGTGCATGTGTAGCAAAAAGTTCCCGAAATAAACCGATATGTACAGTTACGACTTTCTTTTTTCTGTGCTTACAATTTTGGCACGATTCTCTCACTAACTGAGTTTTGCAAGTGTGAGGGCGGGTCCACCACCTTCTTGTAGCCAATCAAATGAGCCTTTCGCAGACCCTCCATTTACTCGTATCCGATTGGTTCAATAAACACATCATATGGCAAAACATTCATCTTCTGGATCATTCTCGCTATATATATATATATATATATATATATATATATATATATATATATATATATATATATATATATATATATATATATATATATATATATATATATATATATATATATATATATATAGTGTTGTGACTGTTCGTGTTTGTGTCCACCCTTAGTAGTTGTTATTAGAAAAATGGAATGTATACAGTATATGTATTATTAGTGCTCTTTCATTGTGTTCAGTATATTCCAATAAAAAAAAGAAAAAAAAAGAAAGCAACATTAACTTACATCGTGTCTACACTGATGGTTAGTGACACATGATGTAGCCCAGCAGTTCTCAATTCCAGTGCACATATTTTGCATGTCTCGCTTAGTAAACACAACCGATTCAGATGACCAACTCAAGCTGTCAATGAACTGTGTTCCGATCATTATGATCCCTACATCGTGTTCATTGCTTCCTACTCCCTGAGCAGGGGTTTACCTCACTTCGGAACATGGACTGGAATTGGGAACCGTTGATGTATCCTATTGTAGTAATGTTGTCTCTGGTATTCTAGTCTGTTCCCATTTTCACTTCACTTTAACTTCACTTCCTGAGGCTATGCTAATGAAAAAATATGCTGTGTGCTTTGAAAGGAAATTCATTTTATAATTAAAATAGTTAAATTCAACGCAGCTCTAGAATTAATTTTTTTGGTATATTTGACGTTTGCATTCTATATGTTGTTTCTCAAACAAATTTGCTCTAAATTCATTTGCGGAATATAACTGGTTGTCAAAGAAAGCTAACTGCACAAAAATCCGTCAACCATGACTACTTCGCCCACGGCTTCACCTCTGAACTGTGAAAGAACTTTCATCAGAGCTTAAATTGACAGGCACATGAGTAATGTTGCAGCAGTTCTTCTCCCGGGTTATGTAATTGTGTTACACGGTGTAAGGCCTGGTTCACACGGGACGATTTTAAAATTGTCGGCAGATTTTCCAAACCTGAGAGACCCCACACACGGCGATAAAAAATCACGGGTCTAACAGTTTTGGTCGCTCCGTGTGTGGTGTGCAGCCACACGGCAATATCAACACATCACACACGAACCGATTTGACTCCCGAGCATTCCCAGGTCAGACGGGAAATCTCGCAAAATCCCTCGAGATCAAACGTGACTTTAGAGTAAACAATCATGGCGGACAAAGAGGATGCAGTGGCCATTTTTTGTGCTTTGTTTTTAACGGGGAAAAAAACATAAGAAAAATAAGAAAAGGCGATGGTCAAAGAGGTGGAGACGACGCGAGCATGGACTATACTTGCTATATCATGATATGGAGATAAGTTGTTGTTTTATCTCATAGAAATGTTGTTACGTACTACACAGATTAATAACCGTTGAAATAAACGTTCATATATTAGTTTCCATGTACTCTGGTGGACTGCAGTTGTGGATGTAGTTATGCCCATCGACTTTATTTGTATTTGTTATATTATATACGCCGGCTGTTTTGATTTTGTTTCCCGGTACTATCACTGCCTCGTCACCTCGCTTTCTGATTGGCTACACGCCACAGTCCACAGGCTGCGTGATTGTTTGTCCTCGGGGGACACCACACACGAGAAGAAATCGGGCAAAATAAATCCAACATGTTGGATATCCCCGATTTGAGATCGGAGCGGTCCCGACATTCTTCCGAGCAGAGGAGATTAGTCTTAACACACCACACACGGCAGGAATATTTGATCAGATTATTTTACGATAATCGGAGCATCCTAAGATTGTCGGAAGGGCTGAATCGGGGCTAAAATCGGCCCAATTATCCTGCCGTGTGAACCAGCCTTAACATGACTCTGCCAGTTCTCCAGTTGAACCCCACCACCCTGTAACTTTCAAAGCCAAGACAAACCAATAGTGCTGTGTGCAATGTAGAAGTGAGAAGACAGACAATGAGCCAAGACCTGAATGTGAACTATAAGGCTGAATATCAAGTTTGATACTTTTTAGGTAACGACTGAACTCCCTCGATACCATGAAGTATTGAAAACGTTCTTATTGTTCTGTACCGAATTTTGAAACCTAAAGGACTATTCTTGTCAACGAAGTGAGCGAATAAGCATGCAGCATGCTTGATGTGCTTAAATGAAGTGCTGGTGATTGGCTCTGGTGAGGCAGCAAGAAAAAAACAGTAGTTTACACCAGTCACGCCCCCAGAGAAGTAATTTCTACATGAGCCTGTAGTGCGTAATTGTCCAAACCACCATAGACGTAAGGCTACTTACACTGGTGCGTTTTCATTTTAAAATGAAAACTGTTCTCGTCTATACTGGCATTTCCACGGTGTTTCAGAAAAGAGCCCACACTACATCACTAAAAACGCATGTTACTGACCATTCCTGCACACAGTAGCATCATGCTACATAAGACAATTTATAAGATTTATACTAAGCTTTTACTCAAGACTCACTTTAAACCACAATTGACAAATAATTTCCGATGACAATCTAATGTGTGTTTGGCCATGTAATGTTACTTAAATATGCTATTTGTAGCCTTTTATATCAAGCTAATCGCTATACCTGCTTAGCATTTCTCATGTAAACAGTCATGTATTGTTCAAATATCATATACAGTCAATTAATTTTATGTTTATTAACTTTATATATTTCATCCGTAGAAATGTTTTCCTGGGTTTCTTCTGTACTAGTGTTGTCAAAAGACCCAGTACTTCGGTACCAAATCGGTACTACTTAAAAATGAAAATGTTACGGTACCAGGTTTTTCTAAGTACCGGTGGAACGGAGTACCCAGTCAACCTGGTTTTTGATGCGCTATCTGAAGTGTGCACTGATGCGCTCTCTTTAAAGCACTGAGATGTGGCGACAAAAAAAACAAGGAAACACACCGTACTAACAAAACACTTTAAAGAGAGACACCCATTCATGTAGATAATTTTCATTGTGTATACCATTTATTGATTTTTTTTTTTTTTTGTGGCGGTCCACCACAATATCAAAACTGAAAGCCACAAACAGATTTTCCAAAAGGCTTTAACTTTGTTGAATAAACATGAGCACTGCACGTGTCAAAGTAGAAACCCTGTGTGGGTGTTTTTATATCACATGTTTGATATCTTCCAACTGGATGGAATCATAGTCTAAAGCATAAAATTAGGAGTCTGTGACCATCATACACCACGCAATTTTCTATGGAATCTTATCAACTCAATTCCACAAACTGGCTCTGACTTTATAGTGTCAACTTCTCCAGACTGTAAAACAGCATAAAATCGGTGCAAAAATCCTGTAGTGTATTCCAGTCTTTATTCAAAACAAAAACCATCCTTATCATCGCACCAGTGCATTGTAACACAGGCCAAGTTTCTTTGGACCAGTTCTCTACGAAGATGTCTTGAATGATGGGAGTTTATGGTACCTTTACTGATTATTACATAAATGTGTGTTTGTCTCAGAAGAACTTCACAAAACAACCAAACAAAATGGATGATGTTTAAGGGGGTTTTCTTGCCATACTGTATAAAAGTGCACAGATGGTGTACATCTGTTTCAGCTGTTAAAAATTATTTTAATCCTTTAAAGTAACCATACTTGACAAGTTATATGGCTTGAGCAAGTTTTAAATGATCATAATGGTAGATTTTTCAAGGATTTATCTTATTTTATCTTCAGAATAAAATATATTTGCATTTCCCTATAAATTCTTGTGTGTTAAATTAAAACTGCTTACTGTTTCCGAGAAAAAGGATTACACTTCTGAGACCGTCCTGACAGATGATGAGATGAAAGATGACAATAATGATTGAAAATGATGCATCAAGAGACAAGTCAGATTTAGAACGGAATCATTCCAAATAAACTTGACATGCCCAAGCAACAAGCCAAAGGTTTATTGCACACATGCATGTCTTTAAGATCTGATTAAAGGAGAAGATTACATAGAAACAAATGCAAGCTGTCTCTGTAGGGCCGAGATCTGAGGTAATACCATGCACAGGCGGTGAGGGAATCTGCTGACATGTTTTTTTAAGCATTTTTAAGGAACTTTAGGAACATTAGGTGCTGCCAGTTCTATAGTTAACTATGGCCGCGTTCACACAGCAACAGAATACGGTTGTCATTCCTGTATTTGAACAGTTAATATGGTTACATACACACACAGTATGGATATGTACAGGCAACAGAAATGGACAAGTAGTCATCTGTAACATCATAGAGTGAAAGAGAGAGCCATTCTGCTGCACAAATGCGTGTCTACCGTTTTTTTTTTATTGGTGGCCTTTTGCAAATATCGGTATCGGCCAATAAGTTTATCTGCTTGGCCAAAATGTTCGAGGTGGGACGTTTATTTTGACGGTGCTGAGAGTGGCTCTCAGCGCCTGATTGAACACACAGTGCTCACATTCTTCCTCTAGTTCGCTGTCGTCATTTACAGTTCTGTCTAATACAGATAAAAGTCGGTTTAATACTCAGATAGAACAGTTAAACAAAGCAATTGATGTATACAAAATATATTTTAGCAATTGCTTTTATATTATTAGTATTAGGCAAACATTATAATTAGGGCTGGACAAGTTAACGCATTATTATCGCGTTAATAGTACAGGAAAACAACCAGTTTTTAATTATACAGCTAGCTTGAAGGATCAGTTTCACACCAATCAAAACACTTAGCACAGAGAATCACTCCCAACATGTGATGAGACTCCACAAGCTCAACACAGGTCATTACCAGAGGGAAAAAAGCCTTTGGTGGCTCACTCCCCACTGTTTGTGACAGCAACGCCCTTTCACTGCGCTAATCAAGGGAAAGTTCACAGGTCTGAGCCATAAGCACAGCATTACTGTCTACAATGACTAATGGATTCATTATAGTGGTATCTAGAAACAAGAGAACTCTACCATCACTGGACAATGTTCCAAGAATTAAGTTAGTTTGTTAGGGCAACAGCATTTGGAATTGAAGAGAAGAATAGAATTTCTAGGAGCTCAATCTGCCTTGATCAGTACTTGACCTTCTCTCTCATCTTGTTAATTTGCTATGTAAAGTTTGAAATGTCATTTAACAGTAAAAGTGTCAGTGTGGTTGTCTAGGCCACTGTTAATCGCATAAATCCAAGCAAACAATTCAAACAGACAACTGAAATGTTTCCATTTATATTCTAATGTTGTAATTTCGTTGTTTTCCAAGGGACTGGATTTTTAAAGTGCTAAATTAGACAACTGACAGCTGCGAAGATAATGTCTCCCTCTGAAGGATTTTGCTACACATGAATAAGAATCTGACAATAGCGGAGGAGTCTTTTTTCTTTAACCTTAAATGGTCTGTGTGTGTGATCATCAGAAGCTCCTTTCACACTGCACATCAGAGCAGCAATATTTCCGGAACATTGCTGGGTCGCCTTCTGTGTGAAAGCAACCATGTCCCAGGATTGATTACCGAATTGAACCCGGGTCAGGGACCTAGTAACATTGCGGGGTTCGACCCGGGACGAGCGCTGTGTGAACAAAAGCCAGATCCAATTCCGTGTCCAAGTGATGACGCGCGTTATCGCACGACTCTTTTACTGGCTGTTTTGAAGGAAGATCAACGTTCGCGACGAAAACACATGTGCAAACTGCAATGAAGCAGAGATCAGTTAGTTCCTCACTTTCCGTGCTGACGCCGAGATCGTTTGCTTGCTTCAGTGAAAGTATAACGTGCCTAGCGTTGTCGACTCGTACATTACACGTCATGCGCTGATGTCACGTGTCGTTACAGGATCTTCAAGGGTTGTGTGTGAAAGCACGCACATATCCCGGGTCATCACTGGCAGTGTGAAAGTGCAAAATCTAGTGACCAGGGAACAATTGCAGGAACACTTTACCCCTGTATTTGCCGGAATGACAGTGTGAAAGGGGCTAGAGGATCATCAAAGGAATCAGAAATGAGATGGCTTTGCAGCTCTGCCAGCTGAACCCCAGTAAACCTCACTTTTCTACACAATTTTAAATGGTGTTCTTGTATTCAAAATTAAGCTTGGTCCACTACTGCACACGTGCCACAATATTAATACGGGGCCAGTTGTATCAATACTCGTATCGTCAAATCTCTGTGACGATACATCTTCGTATAGATGTATCGAACACAGCACTAGTAAAACCATGTTACAGACTTTTCCTTAAGATCCTAAAGAATCATATCAATTTGTGGTAAATGGGCATCTAATGAACCCTTTAAGACATACCCTCATGACAACAAGTAACTGAATACTTTTCAGTCAACACAGACAAAGTGTTGCTGTGGTTTTGTAAAGTGACACTTTACAAGCACTGGTGTAAACTACTGAAATTTAAGTAACAAGACAACACCACGCAGCTGTGTGAATTGTCACTTTCCGGTGTTGTCCAACAGGAAAGCAAAGAGCAACTACTGATTGTCCTGTACAACTACCTTGTTTCCTTTTGACAAGGAAAAATTCTACTTACTCAATTGCTCTTTGCCCTTGTCACACTCACAACAAATATACTGAACCACTCCCCTCTCTAGTGACTGATAAAAAAGCCAGAATGCTTTCCACTGCATTCAAACGGCTGTTTTTCGGACATATTCTTCTAGTACACACACAGGCTCCCGCTTGTAGCATTCCTTCCACCCTGACCTACCTCATGATACAGTTCCATTCTCCAGTAATCCAAGCCCTGCACATTGATATGTCCTCAGTTCAGCCTGTCAGCAACCACCAACATCATCTCACAATCAGAGAGCACCATTATGAACAAAAACAATGCATGTTTCACTGTTTTCTATTCATTTACCATGTTGCGGCTGGTGTGTTTAATAAGTTCCAGTTTATTGATCATATTCAACAATATGGTCTGTGGTACTGAAGCTGTGCCATAAAATTTCAGGGCTCATAAATGGATCCGTAATTTCTTGTCATTTATGACCGCATAGTGCAGTGACATGTACATCATAAAACCTGCCATTCGCCACTGATTTCATGTCTAATTTGCACATCTGAGAAAGGACTGAGAGAGGAAACAACATCTGATACACAGGAAATAAATAAATAAAATAAAAATCACAGAAAAGTAATTTGATCCTCATGTGAAGAGCTTATTTACCTCCCCTTTGTAGGCACACTCAGTCTACCACTGCCGTGCAGCAGACACAACTCCATGACAACTAGAGATTAAATCAGTCAGTCATTTACTATTGAAAGTAGTACAGAAGCTGTGTATAATCATGCATTCATTATTCATTCAACCATGGTGAAGACGAGTTTAACTTCTTCACAAAATGTTATTTTATTAGAGTGCACAAGCATATTGATGGCCTCAAAATTAATGGAGCCTAAAGACCATAAAACACCAATTTCATGGAGTCTTTAAATGATCCAATTCATTTGAGCAGAGACCAACAAACACCTCTAAAATAAAAGCTGAGCACAGCAGAGTGAGATGAACTGAAACACCACTGCTGTGTGACTAACTGCATGCAGCGGAGGGACAATGATCTTACTTTCTTCTGGGAGTCAGCATCTTCCTGCATTACCCAGCCCCATGTGCATCTCAAATAAAATCTCAAAAGTTCTTCCTATAAGGATAACAATTTAACAATACTTATAAAATCAATGCTAGCAGTTTTTGGCCATGTCACTTTTTTTTCTTCTAGTAAATACACGATGAATGAGTTTACACTGAACACAAACATGATTTGTTTGTCAAATGAAATATTTAGGACTGAATGCAGTGTCATTTATATGTCAAGTGATAAAATGGGATCTATTTGTTCGGTGCAGTCAATATCTGATGCAGCTTCACTGGTTTCCATAGCAATACTGAGACTCATAATTACCCTGAGAAGTGTGGAATCAGAGTGGGGAGAAAACTCAAAAGACAAACACTCTTGATCGGATGGCCGTGACCTGCTAAATAATAGTTCTGCATAATGAGTTGAGTAGTGACAACATCTTTTCCTTTTGCTTCACTGTGGCTCTAAATGAAGCCCTTCACTTACTCATTAAGTACACAGAAGCAATTCCCAAGTTACCGATTCACCCTATCATAAAGGCTAAGAGTTAAATGATAATCTAAATGCTCTCTAATGACCTAAGACAGAAGTATTCAAGACTATGCAGGGCTCCTAACTATTTTTCCTAGGAGCACTGTAGCCCCTGATTGCAAATGTTTATGCACACAAGCAGAACATTTTTGGGCACACCTTAAATCAGCCTGCAATGCAAAATTGGTTACATAGTTTCCCCATTTTAACTGTATTACGGACTAAAGTTTTGATAATTTATAGACTCAGGGGTAGAGGTTGACTGATTTATCAGTTTTGCCGGTTAATCGGCACCGATAGTTGATTGCTGGAACAATCGTTTATCTGCAAAAATCCATTCCAATAGTTTTTCCGCGTTCTGTCCGTTGCTGGAGCGGCTGATAGTTTCCCAGGTCGTGTCCGTTGCTGGAGCGGCTGATGCCGTGTTCACACCAAACGCAAATAGAGCATCAAATCCGCATCTGTCGTGTCTAGTTTGCTGCTTGAACATTTTGAGATCATTCGCACATAAAATTTGCTTCATTTACGCATGAAATTAACTTCACAACTAGGGATGCACCGGTTGACCGGCCATAAATCCGAACTGGCCGGTTTTTGGACTTTTTTCGGCCGATTTTTCCCGGAAGTGTGCCCGCATGCACATACTACATTGTAATCATTTGCTATGTCATTTGTATGGAAGTATTTTGAAATCTGTGCGCAGAACGCAGTTAGCCGCTCAGCACTGGAAGTGCAGAACTACACGTCTGAGGCACAGATAGCAGGAAGCGATCAGCAGTTGGTGTACTGGCACACAAATAAGAGTCCCTTTCATACAGTGCTAGTGTACTGTATGATCTGTCCGCGCCCTGCACCAAGTAGACCGTGAAGAGATGTTCAGCTAAACTTCTCACGTGTTGGATGAGAAACTAAACGGAGTTAAAGCTGCGGTAGGTAACTTTTGACGCTCTATCGGTTAATAAACAGAACTGCTCTTGTCTTGCGGAAGAACATCGTAGCCGGAACTACTTCTCTCTGTTTATGTCTATGAAGAATCACGAAGCAATCTAAAATAGTCCGAATATAAACACTTATTATAGGTGCACCCTAGTGATTCAGGACAAGTTAAAAACACAGTTTGGAAAATGGATTCATGGTGTACTCGCTTATTATATACATTTTTCTACATTTTGAACACAAACAAAGTTACGGACCGCATCTCTGATTGGTTATTTTTTACCGGGAGCGGATGACTTTCTGCAAATGGCAATAGGAGCACTGGGAGGAGCCAGAGGAGCTTGATTTTTTCACAGATTATCTGTCTCATATTCTACTGTCAGGACATAATGACAGGTTTAACAAATATGTAAAAAATATATTTTTACAAAAGTTACCTACTGCAGCTTTAACTGTGACAAAACTGAAATGCTTTTTTTTTTTTTTTTTGTAAATTAGAACTTGCATACATGTTTGAAAAGCCAGAAGTTAACGTAAGGATGATTATTTTTATTTTACCTTAAAATTACACCTGCTGTAGCACACTGAAAACAAGTGTTTCATTCATCCAGTCTCACTGGTAAAGACCTTTTTTAATTTAAAACCAAATTTAAAAACTAAAATGCTGAATGCTGATTAAGAAACATCTTACTGAATGTGTGTTGATTGTGGTGTTTGGACTGTAGAACTATGCAGTTATTTCACATGGTTAAGGTTAATCTTTTAATTTAAGGCCAGTTCTATGTAGTTTCAACCCAATTCAAAAACAAAAGCTAAATACTGATGTATGTACCATCTATGTTTGTATTGAATGTAGGCTTCTTACTGTGCAGTTACTTCCATTATTTCAGATGGTTGCGGTTAACTCGGGCAGCAGACGCGAATTCGCGTCAAACACAAATGCACATCAAATCATTCGCGCCAGACGCTCTATTCGCATTTGGTGTGAACGCAGCATGAGAATGCTCTGTTTTCATTATACAGTGCGAGAGCAGCCTCTAGTGACGAAAATCACTGACAGCACGTGCTGTTTGTTTAGACATTTGACGCTGAACAGAGCGAAAAACTTCTGACAAAAAATACTGCCTCGCCTCAGAGCGCCATTCACATAGTTTAACATTAAATTACATTATATTCGCCCCGAATCGTTGTCGCAGAATCCATTCATAAAAACGGAATTCACAGTTTAGAGCGCGTGAAGCTCGCGGTGATTTCAGCGTCTGACATCTCACTAAATGAGGACGAAAACACATTAACAACATCTCCAGAACTGCTCTGAGAGTCACTTCATGAACATCTGACAGTTTGATTTGAGCAAAAGCATCATATCACAGGCACAGAATTGTAAAGCTATTCATTCATTTTGCAACCCGTCAAAATAAAAGTCCGGTTTTGAAGTCTATTGTTCAGTAGAATGTACATTTACTACTACGACTAAAATTAAACAAACATAATTTAAGGAATAATCACACAATATTTATTCCATGTTTTAATTTTAATAGTAAATCCCCCTTGTTTGCAAAAAAAGTTAGCTTAATTTTAAAAGAAAAAGCTTAAAATTAAAAGGCAAATAAAATTAATGTTTCCTGCCTTGATTTGATAACAATAAAAATGTAAATACACACAGAATTTTTGAGGGGGAAAATCATCAGGCTTCATTAAGAAGAAAAAAATAAATTAAGTTGTTTTATGCATTCAAATAATTAGACATGCTAAAACAGAATTTGGTAATTTTTCTTAAACTTTTTTGAAAATGTGTAAGTTTCATGATTTTATTTAATAATTTTATTTAATTAGACTTACTTTATGATTAATAAACTTTAATTTGACTATATAAAAGGAGTTTGCCGTTTGATGTTTCTCATATGCAACAGAAATGGCAGCGCTTATGAGTTGGGCAACCCGGTGGTCACGCCAGTTCAATAGCTTATAAAACTTTGTTGCACCGGCAGAAAAAATGGTTGAAGTATAGAGCCCTGCTATGTCATCTGAGGGCAGTATGCATAGCTTCAAATGATGAGCAGACTGCTTAAAAACACTGAACTAATTGGTGGACATATCTGGCACATCCTCTATTTATGCTGATACGACAGCAAGTAGACAAAAAGCTGTCAACAACAATATAAAAAGGGTCACAGTACAACACTAGCTTTTTTTTGGCCCTCATTTCAGTGAAAGTATTAAGCTTACATGCAAAAAGGGAATTAGTCTTCAGTAACATCAACAACATGTTGTAACCCATTTCCATTATCTAACTGGTTAGTTAATCTCTCAAATGATCAAAAATAAGTATGTAAGTAAATTCAAGGATGAAAAGCTGATTTGGGTTGGGAGTTGCTTATATAACTGTTTTTTTGCACCAATCCAAGCCAGCTGTGGAAACCAAAAATGGTTATTCTATGACATAATTGCCCAAAAATAATAATAATAATAATAATAATAATAATAATAATAAATATATATATTAAATTATTTTTTATTATTAAAGAAAATACATATACACATGTTTACTATATACATCATGTCTTGAAAGTTACAGCCTAAACCACTCGCACTTTTAAACAAAAAGTCATGCAACATTGCTTGTTTAAAAAAAAAAAAAAAAAGAATTTTACTTTTACAGAAATTGCAAAAAAAAAAAAAAAGAAAAGAAAAAGACTCTGCAGTCTGAGTCAGCCTGCCAACTGGGTCAGGTTAGAAAGAAACCTGATCACTCACCTGAACAGCACCACTTGATGATCTATCTCATCAATTTAATAAAACTGAATAACATTAACTGAATCATAACAGTCACAAGAAAGTTAAGTTGACTTCCTCAAGTTATTTCAATGTGACTGGGGTGGCAAAAAAGTACCACAAGGTTTTTTTTTTCCTCACTGGTTCCCCAAATTAGGAAATTTGTCCTTGTTTCAAAAAGCAGTAATCTCATTTTATTTCCTTCCAACGTCACTCGTCACATTGCCCTCACCTGATGAATGGTAACACAAGACTCACATTGTCAAAAAAAGGAGACAATAAAACTCTTGCAAAACAAACATAAAGTGGGTAATAAAATTACTAAACGTGAACAAAGCTAATAATACCCAATACAAAAACACACAAAACCCTGTGTGCACTCTTGATGTCCTGGGGTGTGTATTTTTTTCAGTCTGGATTATAATTTAATGCAAATAAAACAAACCAGTCTTACAAAATGTGATCAAAATAAAGAACGTAGGGAGTACTAAACACAAACAAGCAAAAAAAAAAAAAGCCTTATTGCTTTAGATGTCTCTGCCTTCACATTATAATTTGATAAGGATCTTTGCAAGAAATGCTCAATGTCATAATGTGCTTGATCTATAAGCACTGATTTATTATACATGGGCTGCATCCATGCACTGCGCTCGTTCTGCAGTATCAAGTTCTGTATTTATATTGTGTGATGTTTACCTTGCATATTAATATAAACATGCAAAGTATCAGTGTTAAAACGGATCAACTTTCCAGTGAAAGACCACTCACTCACCTCGTCTTTTCCTTCAGTGCTGCTCTCCTGCTGCTCAGAGGTGCAGAGTTTCCTATTGTTTTTGCTCTCAGTTCTCTTCATTCTGATAGATGGGGGTTGAGTTATACTCTACAACAGTAATATATCGGTTTTAGAATCCGGTGGTCAGTGCATTTAGATGGTGAAACAAGCTTTGCTCTGATACATGGTGATCAACCCTCTCCTCAACTTCGTTAAACAAGCACACAGGCAGAATCATTTGTGAGCGCCGGTTCGACACTGTGGCTTTTGTGTTGTTCTCTCGAACTTAAGTTACAACTCGAGTTACCATGACAGCCGGTCAGTTATCAGTCTGTTTTGACTTTAGTTTTACACGAACTGTGTGGTTTTAGCGCGGCAAATCAACCGGCGGAACTCGCTAGCTCGCTAGCTGTTTGCTGATAAAGTTTGACAACATCCGCAAAGTACAATGTGTAAAATACTCGCCGGGCTCGTAACTGTCAATGTGAGATTATAAGGACAGGTCACCATTACGCTGAATAGCGCTGCGTTTCCAACGTGTTTGCCGCAGTTTCAAGTCAGCCAGCGGATTTTCTCTTCTCTGTAAACTAATACTTTAGCTTTGCGGAGTTTTCTCAGCCATAACAAAAACAAAAACGCGATTTTCTTCATCCAGTCAACCGCCTGACTGACGAGATACTTCGCCGCGGCGTCACAACACAGCGCGAGCTCAACTGTCCATCATGTCTCGTGAGTCAGGTCTCAAACGCAAACGCGAGCTGTTCTTTGACACAGATCATCATGCGGGGGCAAAGCTCCGCTTTTCTCCTCCAATCTCACTCTTCTTCAAACGTCAACCCGGCCGGTGAGGGGAAACCTCTCGGTGGCGAAAATAACTACTAATCAGAGCCGGTCCATGTCGTTGGTTTTCTTTTGGGAGGAAATCTAACTAATTTCCTTAAGCCTGGATCAAGAGAATGACCGTTGGTACGAGCCTAATGTGCTGTGAGTTCAGTCTGTATGAGCAAAGTCGGTATGTCTTGCATATTCACTGGAGGGCTGTTCTGGAAACGTTGTTTCCTCCAATGGTTAGAAGGGGCAATTAAAAAGAGCCGTTTTGGTTGAACTTTGCCTTTGCTGCCATCTGCAGACGAAAGTAATGTTTACAACAATTACTGTATTTTCCTTCTGCACAATCATTGTAGGTTGAACGATGGAACAGTACAAGATAAACAAATGAACTGAGATATACTGAGAACAAAAGAAGGCTCAGTAAATCAAAAGGTCTTCATTCTTGAATTCTCATTATTTCTTTTTTAATTAAATGATACCCACTGACAAATTCTTCATCTTTGGTATTGAATGTGGTTGTGAAATGAGATGACGAGGAAGGATTTGCAAGTTAATGTAGGGAGCACTGAATTCGGAATTGTTGAACAGATTAAGCATCCATTTTTTAAGCCATAAAATATATATGTTTTTGGTTTATGTCAGAAAAGTTATGTAGGAGGGCATAGCATGAAAAAAATAGCATGAAGGATACAATACATTTGGAATAGCATGTAGCAAAATAGTCTATACATTTTGGTGGATATTACTTTAAAGTGTAGTTTCGTAAAATGTATTAATTGCCATCAAGTAATGTAGCATAAAAAGAAATAGCATTAAAAATGAACTCTCAGAAACATATTCAAGATATTACACAGAATTTATGTTTTTTTTAAAGAGATCAAGACAACAAAGATAAATAATCAGAGAAACTTTGCGAACTGAAAGTTTACTTGTTAAATACAATACAGATTTTAATTTAAAACCTTTGAATCTTTAAGTATGGAGTTCTAAAAATTGTTTATTTTACTTTAAACAATCTAACTGAAACAGTATGTAAATTAATATTAAAAGTGAGGGAAAACAATTTGAATTTGAATTCACTACTGTAGTATAATATCTGTATGGAGTGGACAATAATCAGACAAAAAAACAACAGGAAACTAAATTTATATTTTATAAAAAAAAAAAAGTAAGAGAAAATAACCAGAATCACCTTTAAACATGAAGAATATGGTAGAACTTTATTAGTGATGACGCTTTTAACTTATTTAATATTAATGGCTTGACAATGCAAATGTGCATTTTCAGAGAAATATTTCTTCTCAGGATAATACTGATTAATGACAATAGTGCCCATTAAAGAGAAAAGGGATACAACTGTGAGGATAGTCCTCAGTGCTTTAATAATAATGGGATATGTGGGCAGGAGGGACAGGTCATAATGCAATGCTATCCTGAGCCGCATTATCACAATCACAGAAGACTGTGTAATGTCATGGCAAAAGAGTAGTGATGTCCAAGCAGTCAGAGAGGGAACCACACTGTTGGCTAAATTGAGCCAGTCAGGTTTTGCTGGACTCCCGACAGGCAAGGCAAAACCCCAGCGTACCCCACTAACAAAAGAAAACAATAGATGCTTCATATGCAACTTGAGCAAATTCAACTTTAGGAAGGTATAATGTGACCGCCATAAGTAGAGGAGCGGATACAAAAGGTATGAGACCAGATAATCCGATATAGGGGGCAGGCTTTGGAGCTTTCTTCAGGTCTCTCATGTCATAACAAACCAAATCAAGTTCTCTTGGTGGACTCTCATCCTGAGGACGTTTCTTCAGTCTATGTGCAGACCAGTGAAATGACTGGGCTCCCAGAACAGAACCAGCAACATGTCTTGGGGGTGTTGAAGAGAGAGTGGGCCGCTGCTGGACACCTGCAGGAGGCCACTTCACTGTCTACCCTGTTTTTAGGGAGGAAAGAAAACAATTATTGAGAATTCCCATAAACAAGGGGAAATGCATCACGTGTTAGGGGTGTATTGCCATTAGGTAACAGATAGTATTGTTATTTATAAGGGGGAAAACGGTCTAATAAAATAGAAACTGCAAGAAAAACCTGATGGGTTAAACGTTTTCACTCACCCCAAAGTTACGAAGAATGTTAAGTTCGATTATACTTGTCAACATTTTACCTAAGTTACAATTCAAATCATTAAAAAAAAACTTTAACCGTTCGTTTGAGGACAGTCGCTGCACTGCTGTCTAAATCAGATCCGTTTAAAGTTAAGCCGCTGAACTGAATTAAATTACACTGAATTTTATAAAGCTAACATGCTAACTGTGCACCCAGCACAAGCAGTGCTTATCTGTTACAAACAGATTCGAAAAAAATTAAGAAAACATACCTTGATGTCATATCATAATGTCGAAAAAAAAACAGGAGCTCTTATTAGTAAGCAGCGGTAAGCAGAAGGTCATTACATTTGGCAATGTGAAGCCAGACACATCATAACATGAAAACGTCCCGAAAGTTTTTACAAAAGTCCTACGGAAGTGTCCAGGGTCATGTATTTAAAACCAAATTATATGCAATTTAGCATACTGTAATTACTGATTAAAGAAGAAAAAAAGATACAGTAGACGTTTATGGATAGGATGGAGTATCATGGGGATGTAATGTAGAAAAACAGCTGCAGTCTAAAGCCATGCTTAAAAATGTATTAAAATTTGTAAACGTCAAATATTATTTGTGGTCAGGTATGACTGAAAATCAATACAGCCTTCTTTAGAAAAAAACCCTTAAGAGAAGCATGCTTTAAGTATGCTGTCACAGCATGAGCATTACACAGCAGGTTTTTCAAAGTCACTTTAAGGGTATTTTGTAGTCTTTGGGTTTTATAGCTGTAACATGAAGGAAATTATAGTAAATAACTCTCTCTAATGTTTTGGTCATGATCATAGCTATGTCATAAGTAATTAATGAATTAAGTAATAAGTAATTAAAGTAAATCATTTATTTATATTTTATGTATATAATTGAAATTAATATTACATTTAAGCAAACTTTTCTTTATATAGGTCTGATACATCAGGTTCACATTTCTGGATCACTCTAAGCATACGCTTGTCCTGTTCTGAAGTAGTCACTCAAGAGAGCATCCGAATTTTGGAGTCATCTTTTCTTTTCTTTTTTTTTTCTTTCTTTTTTTACAAATTAATAGATTTTTCAAATTATGTATGGGTGATTATTTACTGATTGATACATCATAGTGTTTTTGCAAAAGAGGAGCTTACTGTTTCTGTGAGACCTGATATTATATTGTTAATTTTAATTACTTCACATAACTTCCAGCATGAAAGACATCTCTCTTTTTTTTCTTTTTTTACAGTCTATGGTCTGCACACATTATGTTCACATAGAAATCTTTTTAGTAAACTCTATTGGGTGTGTGTACCTGCTTTCGTACAGTCTAGTTTGTACACACACATCTGGATTTTTTTGCGTTACTTCATGTTTACAAATGCGTGAAATTCCTTCATTCGATTTCTGATAGCAGAGCCAAATTTGCATTACCGGAGGGCACATAGTCTGCCATGTTGTTCACATAATATTTTGTGGCGATTTAAACTCAATATATTTAACGAGTAGTGCAAAAAGAGTGAACACTAATTTAAAAGTCCACATTCTTCTGCGCGTGTAGTCAAGCCCTCTCGTGAGCTTGAGCTGGGGGAATGTTATGACGCGGCGAGCGAGCTGTGCTCTGAGATCGATTAGCTCGTCTGTGCAGAAGTAGACAGGAACAAGCTAACGTTAGATTGGCGAAGTCGGAACGAGTGTGATTAAAAAAACACAAACAAAATACAGAATCATATATACGACAACCTCCAAGCTGTCAGATTGACTTGAAAAGCGGTGCATCATTGTTTCGATTAACTTATTGGGATAGACAAGGGATCAAGAGGTAGGTGTATATCGAAATGTTTATTCGGTGGTTTGGTGTCGAGAGGGAGCCATCTTACAATACTTTATTTTTGCTCGGAATGCTAGCTTAGCCTAGCTCGCGCCGTGGCTAAAACAACACGCATTTCCACAATTTGACACAAGCCCGAGTCGTTATAAGTCACTCTTGTGTATCCGTCTAATAATGCCGTAAAGTTCCGTTGCTCTAAAAGTTTACATTTCAGTTAACCACTCAGCATATAAACTAAAAGGTTTCTGCACACATTGAATGGCCTTCTATGCTAACTGTGCCGTGCTAGCGAGCGTTCAGCAAGTGGAAAGACTAGTAAGTTTGTTACAGTTTGTTAGTATTTTTAACTCCTGTATGCTCCAGAACGTTTGACTGAGCATATTAAATAATACTATGCAATTATCAAAAATATATTTTAAAGTCGATTGTAGTTTATATTCTGCCGCTAACTCTTTTGCTACTTATACGCTTGCTCTTAGTTTTCCTCCTCTTTACTTTATGCTTCAGCAGTTTTGCATTTTACAGAAAACTTGTTTATCTTATTGTAACGTAACTAGACAGTTCACGGCGGTAAACGGATATATTTCATATAAAATTCGCTGACAAAGAGATGATTAGTCATGTTAAAAGTGTAATTGACAAAAATGTCATTTTTGAGTGATAATTTACTCGCTCTATGATATACTTTATTATGAGCAATAGAAAAAAGGCATGTTTGGCAGAATGTTATTGACCTGACAGTATCAGTCATTCACTTTCACTGTTTTTCCATGCAGTAAAAGTCAAATAACAAGACAAGATGTCATTCTGCATGTTATCTCCCTTTGTATATGATGTGGGAAAACATACAGGTTTTGAATATGGTGAAATGAGTGGCAAGAATGTTTATATATTTTTTATGAATAAAGTTAAAAATTCAGTATTTTATTGCAGGTGGAGTGTGTTAAATATCCATTTTAGTAGCACACTTGTAACTTGTGAAAGGGTTATTGCAATGATGTTTTCGATAGTTTGCACTGGCAGATCACATTAACTTTCCTTTAATTTGACAAAGTAGTTCTGCTTTGTGACTTCATTTGTTATGCTTAAATATCTTCAAATATATTCTCTCAGCTTGAGGTCATAGAAACTGCATTCATAAAATTTATTCAAGATTGGAAAAGCATAATTTCGAAAGTTGTCACCCTGCAGAACGCAACTGTCTTTGATTGATGTCTTGTCAGCTACCCATTTTTGAGAAGAAATTAATTTTGCCATTGATTGCTGAGTGATCACGTTTTTACACGCATATATTTATCCAGCACAAAATTGATCTAAATATTGGTTGTTGTTTTACAGAGTTGGTCTGCAGATAAATTGTGAAGATCTGGAGGAGGAACGACCTGTTGGATTTGTGACTGCAGGATTTTAAAAGACCGGGATCTCCCAACATGCAATAATACAACCTGGAGTACACCTGTTGTTTCACACTGAATGTTCAAGGTTGCTTGTACCTGGACGCTTTTGTTTTGGTTTCGTTCGATTACCAATGCACGGTTCACCGTGTTTAACAGGAATCAGTGCATTTTGGCTTCAAGTTACTCACCTGTGGAAGCTGTTTCGAATTTGATGAACTGGAAGGCTGGAAGTGTTGTTACAACTCAAATCATATTTAATTTAATTTTTTTCGGTAGCCTAACGTGATATTGGTTCACCAGCCATGTTATCAGCCATGTGGGGCGAGAATTAAAGATGTCAAGTTTTCATTGTTTGGTTCACTGAATCATCCAAAGTATGAGCTGTTGAAAGCTAAAGCAATTCCGATGACTTTATAATATAAAGCACTTCTATCAATTGTGATGTGACAAATCAGCCCCCCTCCCCTTTTCATCCTGACGTAGCACCTTCGCTGTTTTGATGAGGTGAACATATTAAGATCACCACTTGCGCAAAACCGCTTTGTGTGGTACAAACCCACTCCGTTTTTTTTTTTTTGTTGCGGTGTGTGTGTCTTCAGTCCAAAATGAGTTCGTAAAGGAGCTTCTGAGTGTCAGAGCAGGCACAACGTGCTGCTACCACAAGAACCCAGAATAAGAGACTGGAAAATCCAAAAGTTTGACTTCAGAACCCCTTGGATTTGCTTCATTTGTATCCAGTCAACCTGAATGCACACAGTCAGCATCGGTGAACTAAAGGTGTCGCGGAGGGTCCCTCTGGCATTACTGATCAAACATATCCACTATTCTTCCAAAACTACACGCCACTGATCAAGAACAACTTGGTGCATCTCTTCCGTCACCTTACAGTTTCACCTTGGGCTGCACAAGTTTCACTTCCATCCTTTTCTTTGCACCATCCTGGAAACTGGAGCTTGCCTGTGACAGGAGTAGCGGTTGTCCTGAGGCTTCAAAGCCCGTGAAAGTGCATTGGTTGGGCCCTCTACAAAGATACAGCCAAGGACAGGGTCATCGAGCCTTTGTCTCTGGGGTAAGAATCCCAAACATTTATTGGAACTTTCTTTGGTATTGATTATTTTGTACTTTGAATGAGTTATCACTTATGTAATGGAATGTGAGATGTGTCATTAAGTAGAATGTATTGGTTTAAATTTAGTTCGTATGAGTCTAAGTAAATACAGTCAATCATATTAAGGCCATATTAAGAACATTAAAACAGAAGTTAGTGGGGGGGGGGGTTGTTTGTGTGTTTTCATGCTCAACCTAGAAACTTCCAGCTTGTCTTTACAAAATACGTGTCTTCTTTTCTCTTAAAAAAGGAAATTGAAAATGCATGTTATAGATCATCTTGTGTTGTGTTCAATTTGTAAAACATTTTTTTGGCCTCATAATATTTAAATCACTTTGTCATAACTTGATCTTCTGGTGGAAAAATGATAGACTTTTCTCTGGTAACATGCTGCACTTCTCCAATCATTTAGTCTGGTTAAACTCTGCCCCTCCACATTCAGTTGGTTTTCAGATTAGTTCAAATGTGTGGATCAGCTCCTTCATTCCTAGGGCTGGCACAGGTGTGGTTTCTATGGACACCTTTTTTTTTTTTAGTGATACCTGTCAAGTTGTGGGGTATATTTTATGAATGGTATTCCAAAAATAATTTGCAGCATCTTTAATATGCAGATATAACTGTAAGTAATTTGTGGGTTGACATCCACAAAAAGGCTAAGCACTGGCCCTGCGGTGCTTTCAAAATGTTTCTCTGTTTCGTTGAGTATCCCAATCAGCCTGACTCAGCAACATGGTCTCAAACCATGAGTTTCAGAGCAAGACTATTTCGTTTCCTGACCTTTGTCTGATGGGGGAGTATTCAAAAACTGTTTAAAAACAGTCATTAGGAGCCAAGCACCGAATGTGCGTAGGCACTGATTTTATCCATTGGCATTCTTATTCTTCTTCTTCTTCCGTTTCTTCCGCTCTCGAATCTATGAAAGCCCATAGAACCGCTTGTGAAATTTGGCATACTGATAGAGGAGAGTCCCGACATTTAACCATAGCAAATTTGTAGTCTCTATCTCAAACTCTTTAGCGCCACCACAGGTTTATTACTTTTGAACCGTAAGGCACAGAAGGAAAATGTTTTCCTCTGAAGCCTTGGCTCATGCCGAGTCAAATGAACACTGCAATTCAAAAGTAGCAAGGTTTAGTTTTTTTTTTGCTATTTTTAATTGTCGACTCCTTTGTCTGATTCTCACCAAAATTGGCTCAGATTTGATAAAAGTGATTAATCCATTATATATATAATAAGTTATGATTTTACAGCCATTTTGCTTCAAATCATCCTAAACTTGCTTTAATTATTAATTGTAAGTTTACAATTGAGTTGGTCTGATGCTCAATGCTTAACTCCTCATTTTTCCTTTGGGTGCTTGGCCCCTTAATTGATGTATTTAGCTATATTTCCTTTTGTATTTGGTGCTGTAGAAATGAAAATAACCTTTTCAAGTCACATTAAATCAAGGATTACTTTTTTATTTTTTATTTTATTTTTTTATAAATGATTCATCAATGTATGTCTTTATTTAAACATTTTTTATATGCCCTCTTAATCTTTAATCAAAAACATGAATGTCTGCTCCTACCCGGAATGATGTCAAGGATGATGATGTGTACGTCTGCTCAGGGGCTGGGTAGTGAAGTTATCCGATGGTTAATCCCTTTTCAAAACTTTTCCACCAACTTGCCACCTGCATTCACAATCACAGCAATTAGCAAATGTCCTGCCCTTTTTCTATTTGCACAATAGGAAAGCAAGGACACTTGCAATTTCCATTTCATGCTGCCTTTCAATATGTTTGCAATGCATTAATGTGACTTACTTGTATTAGTAGATTATAATGACTTGATGTTTTGACTAGTTCTGTCCAGGCTGGACTATTGCAGTCCTCTCTTGGCAGGTCTTCCAGCTAGTTCTATCAAACCTTTACAATTAATCCAGAACGTGGCAGCAAGATTAATTTATTTGAGCCGAAAACAATAAATGTCACACCTCTGTTTATCACTTTGCACTGGCTACCAATAGCTGCATAAAATTCAAGGCATTGATGTTTGTCTACAAAACCACCATTGGCTCTGCACCCATTTACCTAAATGTGTTACTTCAGACTTATGTGCCCTCTAAAAGCTTGCGTTTTGCAAGTGAACGTTGCTTTATTGTGCCATCCCAAAGAAGCACAAAGTCACTTTTACGGACTTGTAAATTAAATGTTCCCTCCTGGTGGAATGACCTGCCCAACTCAATCCAAGCAGCTGAGTACTTAGCCATCTTCAAGAATTGGTTTAAAACACATCTCTTCCATCTTTATTTGACCCTCTAACTTTAGCACTCAAAAAAAATCTAACTAGCTTTCTAATCTTTTTGTATTCTCTCTGTTTTCTTTTCATTTTTTATACAATAAGAAGACATCTCACATTAGCTTGCTCTATTCTTTTTCTTTTACTATTGTAGCGGTTTTCTTTGTATTTATTATATAATACAATACGTAGCCATTGCTACGTGTACTGTGTTTACCGGTAAGCTAACTGAGACTTATTATAGTACTTGTATATCGTTGATCTCTTGTTGTTTTTGATTGCTTCCATTGTCCTCATTTGTAAGTTGATTTGGATAAAAGCATCTGCTAAATGACTAAATGTAAATGTTTGTTGCTTGCATTGTCAGTTCAGGCCATGAGGTTTGATGCCTCCATCCATTGACGGAAGACACTGGACCTAAATGGCGCAGCATGACTTTGTTCCTGCCTGGCTTAACTTCTCCACGCCTCAGCCCGCCAAGGTATCGTAATGGAATGTTGACTTTGAATCATTTAAAAAATCATTTTATTTTATGTATGACTCAAAATCCTCTCTTATTCTTCTTGAGCCTAATCATTCTTCTCTGAAATCAGCTTTTTCAAGCTCAGGCTGTCTGTTTAATTTGTGTCCTTGTTTTTTAGTCCCCTGCTGCCCCCCTTGAGAAGCATGGAGAGCACTTTCCCCGCGGAGACAGCCGGCCGGGATTAAACCGCCGCAGGCACAACTCTTCTGATGGCTTTTTCAACAATGACCCACTAAGAGCACCTGGAGGTAGAGGAACACGCATCTAACCTCCTTTGCATGGAGCTTTAATCTGTTTCTTGCCCTGTGTAATAGCTGTTCATTTTTTCTTCAGGTGATGTGTGGCAGCAGCCATCTCTGTTGAGGCATGACTCTGTAGACTCTGGTGTTGCGAAGGGGAGTCAGGGGGGATTGGGAGGACCAGGGTGGAAGGAGACCCCCAGCTGGCATGGGGTACAGAGAGGCCAGGAAGGTCCTCACCACCCCCATGCTCGGCATATCAAACGTGGTGGAGGCGAGAGGGACAGACAAGGGGGTCACCGACAGCGTAATGGAAACTTTCATCCACGCAAAGGTGGCCAATATCAGGACCGATATTCTGATGAGGAGCGCAACGATGACAAGCTCAAGTTTGTTGATGAGGACTTTGTAAGTATTTTGTTCGCCTTGAGTTTGTTTACCTGGATAGTGGAGTCACACCCCTCCCAGGCATGAGTTGACTGGTTGTGTCATTGAAGAGATTTAGTTCTGTCATACTTTACATGCCTTTCATGAACCAGCTGCATAGTTACTCTGCATTCAGTCTTTCTGTTTTCATGTGAATTTCAGCCCTCCTTGAATCCAGAGACAACTGGAAAGCCAGCCAATCAGCCTCGTGCTGTCGGTACTCCAGCAGGAGTATGGGGTAAAGTTGCTTTCATTAATTGAGTCACCTCCTTCCAGCTGCATAAAAATTTAAATATCATGTTACAATTTCTGGTTTGTTCTGTAAGTGATTTTTTTTTTGCAACTTCTGTTACAGAGAACCCCCCTAGTGCTAAGCAGGTTATGTCTAAGATGCTGGTCATTAAGAAAGTGTCTAAGGATGATCCCAGTGCTGCATTTTCAGCTGGTTTTGCCAGTGCTGGCCCTCTGCCCACCAATGGTTCGAAAGTCCCCATCACTGGACCCAGCGTCTACAAGAATCTGGTCCCCAAACCTGCCACTGCCCCCACCAAGGTACTAAGCCAGTGGATCTGAAAATAGTACATGATGTTTGGGATATTGGGTGGCATCACTTATAGTGAAAACGAAGCTTTTTTTCCTAATGTTGTTTTGATTGTATTAGGGCAATTGTGTCATTTTTCATCTATAAATAAAACCTTTGCCTTCCTTTTTATAGCCTGGCCCATGGAAACCCAATGGAAGGGAAACTAAAGTGGGTTTACATTTCTCTGGAAGGGATTCGGCCTTCACCAGCCCAGTTTCTGTGACCAAACCTCTGACACCCGTCAGTACACCTGCCCACGGCACTTCTAAAGAGGTAAAATGACAAAGTCATGGATTCAGGTTTTTTTGTTGTTGTTGTTGGCTTTTATTTAAAAAAGTTAGGATAATATCTTTTTATTTAATTTTTATCTCCATTAAATAAGAAACACATGCAATGAGCAAGATGGCCATTGTTTCTGCACTAAATAGACCTTCTGACACTCTTTATTTTTAGGTCCAATTCTCAGTCACTATAAACTACAACTTTTGCCTCAATAAAATTCAAATTTGCTTCATATAAATAGTATGGTAGTTGTTAAGTTTAGGCATGGGCTAGGATTAGGAGATTTAATATATAGTCATGCACAATAAGGCAGTAATATGTGCTTTATAAGTACTAATAAAAAGCCAGTATGCTATTAATCTGCATGCTAGTTAATAGTGAGCTTTGGTCCTTAAAATAAAGTGTTACCTTACCAGACATTCTACATTCCTTCTCATCTTTTGCCAGTAATTACCTAGCACCCAACATTTCCAGAAAATCTGATTGTTTTTGGCTTCATTTCAGAGCAAATGCTTTCATGGTATCATTATATAATTCCCATTTACAAAACACACATGCTGATGAAGAATGAAAGAAGATGTTTACAACACTGAGCTGCTCTACGCTTCAGTATTCTCTGTTATTCATCAAACAAACGTTATCATGTTTATCCATAGGAGACCTTCAGTAATCAACACCGCTGCTTACCCAGCATTTTCTTATTTTTAACTGGTTTATCGTTCCATCTCTCCTTCTCTCTCTCTCTCTCCATAGCCGCCCTCCAGCACTACCCCTCCCATAGACATCACCCCCTCACGGCTAAAACTTATGCGGCGCAGCACAGACCGTAAGAGTGAGTTTCTGCGTGGGCTAAAGGATGAGAGAAATGGGGATGTGAGTGACTGCCACAGCCCAGGAGCTCCAACAGAGGTGCACATGAATTCCTCTCTGATCTGTAGCATATTAGCTGATGTAATAGGTTCATTAATTTGTCATTCCAGGCTCGGTTTAAGATTATCAGAATGAGCTTATTAACCGATTGGGAGAAATCCTGTTTATATTAGTTCCAAATCCAACCTACAACCTTGTCAATAAATTATTTTAATTAACGTAATATGTTTCTGGAGGAGGGGGGATTAGAAAGTAAAATTATGTAATATATAAAAATTCTTTCCATCTGTTTTGTTTATCAGCCATGAGCAATAATAAATGGAAAGATTCGTATTCGTAGTTTCTGTCAGCTTGAATATGATGCATTATGTATTGTTTATTTAACTGATTTCAGTATGTTTAGCAAGTAATTAATAGATTTGCTTGACCTTAAATGTCTGTTTGCCGTGGCTTCATTTGTGGTATTTCTTTGCATTTAGGGAGAAGGAAGTACCCCAGAACCAAAAGAGTTTGGAGAGAGTCATGAGAACGGCATCTCCCACTCTCTCAGTGACTCAGACCCAGAGCACTTGTCCAGCTCTCTGGAGGCGGAACACAGGTCAGAGCGACCAAATCCAAACACTTCAATGCATTCTCCTCCATCAGACACACACAAGCTCAATTCCAGATTCTAGTGAACATCCAACCAAACATGACAAATCGGTTGTCTTTTACTCATGTCAAGTGTTACTTACTTTCTTCTGTGAAACACAAAAAATGTTTTGTTCTAAAGGATCCTCAAAACAGTTTAGGTTCCCATTTACGTGTATTGTATGGCCAAAAACATTACGAAAGTCAGTGGGAACTGAAATCAAGCATTAAAAATCTATTTTCTGGTCAAGAGAAGAAATAAAAATACTGTATTTTCCAGGCTATAAGTCACACTTTTTTTCCATAGTTTGGCTGGTCCTGCGACTAATAGTCAGGTGCGACTTTTTTATAAAAAGTAATTTGACATGAACCAAGAGAAATGAACCAAGGGAAAACATTACCGTCTACAGCCGCAAGAGGGCGCTCTATGCTGCCAGAGATGCTGCTCTGTGCTCCTGTAGCCTACACTGAGCAGCATAGAGCGCCCTCTCGCGGCTGTAAACAGTAATGTTTTCTCTTGGTTCTTGGTTCTAAATAAATGCGCCTTATAGTCCAGTTCGACTTATATGTTTTTTTTCCTCATCATGACGTATTTTTGGACTGATGCGACTTATACTCAGGTGCGACTTATAGTCCGAAAAATACAGTACATACAGATTTGAAAAAACATGAGGGTGGGTAAATTGTGACAGAATTTTCATTTTTGGGTGAATTTTACATGGGCAGCAAATATATGGAAGACTACTGGGTTCATGAGTTGCCAAATAGCATGTTGCTAAACTAGTAATTAAATATACGTATTTACAAGCAAATATCTCTTAATTCAACCACCACATTTAATTTATTTTTTCACATTGCATCTCAAATCTTCTCTTGAATGATACATGCAATGGCATCTTATAATGTGGCACCATATCTTTGGTCCCTTAGGGACACATTTATAGTGTAATGCTACATTTATAGGCAGCACACTAGGTTTTTGAACAGAGCCTCACATCGTCAATCTGCTCACAACCCAACAACATAGACAACATCCACTGTCCACATACTCACACATATGGATCATCTGTCACAGGTTGCTGAAGGCAATGGGATGGCAAGAATACCCTGAAAATGATGACAACTTCCAGCCCCTCACTGAGGATGAACTCAAAGAGTTTCAAGCTAAAACTGAACAGGTACGGGAAATGTATACATATGGTTTCACTATTTCACTTTTTTTTCCTTGAATTTAAAATTTAAGTGCATCATAGACATTTATAGTTCATTTTCTCTGAGACTGACTGTATTTGTGTTCTGTCTCAGATGAAGAAGATTGGTCTGGGACGTAACGGTGTGCTCTTGAAGCCACGTAGTGTGGCCCTGCTAAACTGGAGGAACACCCCTAACCCTGGCCTGGAAGAGGGCTCTGAGTCTGAGACGAGCAGTAGCAGCCAGACCTCCGATGATGATGATACCTAATGTGGCTTTAAACACCCCTCTCACATTTCCCTCTCTCTTTCACTTAATCGGTCTCCTCCATCACACCCATTTATTTCAAACTTATGGAAGAAGCGAGAAACGATTCTTTTCATGTACAAGAAACATCGGTCATATCCCCGGCGGAGATAAAAAGTACTCACTTGTCAGCTCATAGACAGTGTCTTTCTGTTTGATTCCCCCCCCTCTCTCCTTGTCTGCATTTTGTTTTTTCTCCTGAACTAGAAATGTCAAAGAAAGCCACACACACCCTCCACCAGATCTTTTTTGTTTTTGCTTGGGAAAAAAAAGAGACTAATTCATAATAATAACACCAGTTATAACCGTGATTTACCGTGAAATATGACGTCATCTGAATGTTCTATAAAATGGCTTTGACACCTTTCTTTCAAATATTTTTTCCTTTCTGCAAAAACAATTCGTAGCATTAGTGTTAAGACGAAACAATCATTGTGAGCCGCTGACTGCGACGTTGCTCCCAGTCCCTCATAGAAAAGAACTCAAGCCAGTCATCCCTGCAGCAAAAGAAAGAACTAAAGCAACACTGAAAGGACTGTCACATGCAGTCTGGCAGCTAGAACATGAGTCCATTTCTGGCTCCAGTTCCAGCAAACTGCTCATTTTCATTCTGCAGAATCATACTAATATACCTGATTTCATGCGTCTGCCAAGAACACGTGTGAGAAAACCTTAAAGGATGTTTCAGAGTTAGATTTTAAACCTAGCTTGCGGAAGAGTTTGTCAGGAACTGGTTTTCGAATAAAGGTAACGTTTGGATGGAAGGGTCTATGTTTTATATGTTGCATTCTGGGAAGCCAGGCGAACATCCACATGTTGAGTTCACAGAGGTTGGATCCGTTTAGGAAAGATTGAAGTTAAAAAAAATCCTAAACGGACTGTTCTTTTTCTTGCCCATATATGGTGTATTTTTTTTCTTCTTTTTTTTATGATTTACCTTAATTTAAACCATATTGAAATCCTGAACATTTCAGAGTTATTCTTTAAAAAGCATTTTCGTGCTTACAGAAATAATGCTGCGGCAATCATTTTCAATAGCTTTACATTCATTGCATGTAGATTGGTATGGGGTATTCAATCAACACAGAAAGGTTTGATGATCTTCCCTCACAAAACCCAAATAAAATCTACCCAATGGAATAGAAAGCATTAAACATTATTGGGCTTATGTAATGTTTACAATGCAGGAATTGATCTGAGCTGTCTATGGTTTGTAATGACTGTGAACTTTCTTTGAGTGATTCCGTAAGATGGCTTGCACGCTTTGTTCTGCTATTTTGTTCTTTAAACAGTTCATTATAGTTCCATCCCTGCTGCTGGCAGTGAAGCAGAGATCCATCTGTAGAAGTTCTTTATTTCATGAGGGACTGCTGGTGTAAATTGTGCATCTCCTTTTTTTGTACCTTGTTTTTGCTGATAGGGTATAAAAATTTGCTTTATCACAGATTTAAGTTTCTTTTTTAATTTTGGTACAGCTGTAAAAATTCCCAGACAGTTTTTTCTTTTTTGCATTGTTTCTGCAGCCTTGATATTCAGGGTGGATTGTAAAAAATATAAGAATAAAAAATTGTGAGTTTTGGAAGATTAAGATTATTTTGATAACATTATTTACAGATTTGAGAAGATAAAAGGTGTCATGTATGGGTTTATCTGTATGAAACCAAGCAGACATAAACTACTGCATCATAATGAAAAGGTCGGAGAAAAAAAAAATTGTAATAAATATTTTGCATCAGTTTGCCAAACATGTCCAGCCTTTGGTTTTCTGCTGAAACACTTAAGGGATCATTCTTTTTGTTTTAGGACTGTAGTTAGTAATGTTCAAAATATGCATGCAAAAGATAAAAATAATAAGCATAACACTGAAGGATAGGATTCGTCTTGCTCTAGCCCCATCCATTCTTTACCACTCCCTTTTTCCAAGGTGATTGTAACCAACAAACAAAACGTCCGTCAACAAATCCACTACATACAAGCTAAGGCAGACATTTTAACAAAAAGTATATCTGTGTCCAGTTTAGAATTTCAATAGGGCAAAAGTTGCTCACTTTAATAATTTGCTGGAGAGATGGAAGGTTTGGGGGACTTAATTTGTCATAACTGTAAGATGGCATTCCATTCTAAAGGACTCTTGGATAAACACAAGGCCAAATTCTGCATTGGCACAGACCTAAAAGAT
The DNA here is from genome assembly GCF_023724105.1 of Carassius gibelio. Taxonomy (NCBI): domain Eukaryota; kingdom Metazoa; phylum Chordata; class Actinopteri; order Cypriniformes; family Cyprinidae; genus Carassius; species Carassius gibelio. Next base: position 20,274,918 of record NC_068376.1, read on the forward strand.
CCAGTACCTCTATGGAGAGGTCAAAGGGGATTCACTCAAAAAGAACGAGCAGCTGTGAAGACGGTGCATCCTACAAGGACAAGAACACCTGATTTAATTATTGTAAGTAGTTGAATACTAAATTATTCCAAAAACCTGCAGTTGATTTGTATATTCAAATATACTGTGTATACTAATTTGAATAAACCGAGCAATTAATAGTTTGTTGCTCAAATATTGATGAACTATTTCAAGATAATAATAAAAAAAGTGTAAAAAATATATATACCTACCTAAAACTGGTAATTAAGTAAAACTTAGTAAAAACTTAGTAAAACTGTTAGTATGTTTCTTGATCCATTGGCCAACTGAAGGAACAGAGGAATCATGAGAGAGAAAGTGGACAGGACAATGTGTCAGAGAATACTGCACTAAACAAACTCACTGAGGAGGTACAGGACCACATACAAAGCTAATAAATCTGGTTCAGACTGGTCTTTATGCTCCATCTGATGATCTTCTGTTTTAGTTTCAAAAACTCAGGATTTCATTTGAACAAAACCTGCCCAGGAGACAGACAGAGGTCAGTTTGATATGCTTAGCTCTCTAATGTAAATACTGTGGTAAATATGATGTGGTGTTACGTGTTTTGGACATTGGGTAAGTGTTCCTCAGGTGTCTGAGGAGCAGTCTTCAGTCCAGCAGAGAGCTGATGAGCACAGGGCTCTTCATGAGCAGAGACTGGCTGAGATCCGGGCTCGCAACCGTCAGCTGGAGAAGCAGAGAGAGGGTAACTTCTCCTAGATCAGTTATGTCATAAAAATGAGAAAAGAAAGCTACTGTTTTTTGTATGTACATACAAACACAATTAGTAACAATCATTGTAGAATTGATTTAGTTTTATATGGACAAAAACTGAGTTTTCAACTACACCGTAAAAAAAAGAAAAGAAAATATTTTTCAAAGTAGTTAATAAAACAATTATAATTTGAATAAGTTTTTCTTCTTAATTAAATACGTTACTTGCTGATTCTTTGTAAATTTAATACCAAAATTTACACTTTTTGGTTTTTCTAACTATGTGCCATAAATTTTGTGGTTTTGATAAAGTAAATGAAAACACTTAAGAACTTTATTCCTCTTGTTATCTGAAGATCACTTATTCATATTATCAATCAAGCTGTAAAATGTGTGAATTTTGTATTTAAATGAGGGCATTTAGCATACATAAAATGCTTGATATGAAATTAGCTGGAGTTTATAAAAAAAAATATTTTAAACATCATTCCTACCACAGAACGCTAAAGAGTTTGTTTTCTAAAGTCTTAAATGGGACCCCAAAATGTTGTCCCACTGTTTCACTTAGCAACTGCAAACTCATGTTGTGATTGGTTGAAACACCTCAAAACTTGTCGAAATGAACAATGAGCAGAGTGTGAAAGTCTTCTCCACTACTTTTTTTTTTAATGATGTGTTTATCCCAGAAATAGAAGAGCGGCTTGCCGAGTTGGCAGGACGGGAGAGGACGGCTCATCTCGAGGAAGCGCTGCAAGAACTGAGGAATCAGGAACAGAGGAATGAGGACGTGCTGCAGCAGCTCAGCTCTCACATCAACTCAATGAAAGGGTAAGGGAGAGTGGAGGAAAAAGGAAATGTGCAGAGAAGCTATAAATCCATTTATGCATGTTTATACTCTGCTGGTGCTGTAGGCCTAAACCATTTGAAGTCCCCTCCAACCCACCAGAGGAAAAGAAGATGCAACATATTACTTTTGACTTGATCTCTTCTGTGGCTGGACCTCTCTCTGCTCAGATAAGGTTGGTGTTTTTAACTTATGTTGCCAGGATGATAAAAGAGGTGACAAAAACCATGCAATTTCATGATTTAGGGAAGTATGCATATCAAATCTAGGAACAATAATAGGCTTTTAAGTCTTAGGAGTAGGCTCTTTTAAGAACTGCCAAGAAAGCTCCTAAACACAACCTTGTAACCACGTGCAGCCAGTACACCCTTGCAAGCATTTAGTGCCACTTTAGCAACCATCCAAACCTCTCTAGGATTATGGTGCATTTGTTTTTTTGAAACAGAGCTTTGCGTCTGGCATACATGCAGTCCGGTGGTTCAGACCCAGAGGTTCTGGCCCATATGCATGACCTTCAAACAGAGGCTCTTACACTGGAGCAGGCAAAACATAGAGCTGAAAGCAAGATAAAAGGAAGAAGTGAGTAGTACCATCATCACTGTCAATTAACTGTGGCTGGAAATAATATTTGGAAAAATAAAGTACCAATTAAAAGTTTTGGGTTAGCAAAATTGATTGATTGATTGATTTACTTATTTAGTTATTGTTCAATGAAAAACAATTCAATTGTTCAAAAGTGATAGTAAAGATTTACACTGTTACCAAAAAAAGAAAAAAGAAAAGAAAAAAGCAGCACATTGATTATAATAAGAAATATTTCCTGAGCCACAATGTGACACTGTAGAAGTGTAGAGTAATGGCTACTGAAAATTCAGCATTGTCATCACAGGAATAAATTACATTTTGAAATAAAATAGAAAAAACAAAAGTTATTTTAAATTGTATATTAATGTATTTTAATATAATATTACTGTTTTTACTGAACTTTGTCAAATAAATGCAGCCTATGAATGTATGTATGAACATTTGAATGTTTGTTCAAAGAAGTCCATGTCTACCAACGAGTCTGAAGATATCTGGGGCCCATTGTACACTATTCTTTAGGATCCAGGGTCATATCTCATTTCTGTCCTGCCAGGGATGAGGTTACCTCACAGAGTGTTGGACCCTGATGTTCTTGCTGTGGAGCAGGAGAACCAAAGGCTTGAGGAGGAAATCCTCAGAATCCAGCTGGCCAGGGAGAAGCACAAAGGAGAGCATGGTATCTGTTCCTCTAAAATCTGAAATCTTGAGCATGACATGATGAATGATAAAGTGATGTTTAACATTTGATAGAAAATGTGTTAATTGTGTGATGTCTAATTTGCATGCTTAAACTCTGCTATAAAATTATATGCTCATAGCATTTGATATTATTTGAATAATATTTGAATATTTCAGTATATTATTTGAATATTTGAATTAATGTTTTCTGGATCAGGATTCACTGATATCCAGAAAGACCATATCCAACAAATGGCTAGCCTCCAAGCTGAGATTGCCTTTTTAAGAAGAGAAAAAGAGAAGGACCGAGAGAGGAGAGCTCCTCTGTCTGTGTTTCCTGGATCTTCTATGGCCTTAACACATCTTGATCTGCCACTGGTGAGACAAAGCTTCATCCATCTTAATTTATACTGATGTAATATCTGTTGGGTTAATGTGATAATGTTTAATAGTGCACAAAATTCTCTTTGATACTGCCTATTTTCATTATGTCTGTAACAGAGAGATGGATGATATTCAATTCTACTGAATATTATTTTTAATTAAATGAATCCATTTAAAAAAACTATAACTACAATCAGATGTTTTAAATGCTACAAGTGAATTGAGGCATGAGAACATAATATAACATATAACATACAGTATCAACATGTCCAAGATCCAATAATTAAAAATAATAATAAAAATAAAACAGCCAATAACCATTTTATTTATGAATAAAAGGTTCAAAAGAATAGCATTTTTTAAATATATATAAATCTTTAGGATTATTGTCTTTGCTGTCACATTTCAATCAATTTAATGTCCTTCTTCATTCTCTGGCATTCTCACAAAAGAGTGATTGTGAGAATTATAGAGAATGAAGAATATGGTGCATATATATTGTATTTACCAATGTTATTATTGCAGGATCAGAGTTCAAAACAGCATTCACTGATGGGATCCCATATAACTGATCCACTGGAAGCTCTTGGTCCTGCTCCATATGATCCTGTGTAAGACACATTTTCACTTCGTCCTCTACGGATTTCTTTTTCTAATTTAGTCCCTATAGATGCTTGTACATGTCATACTAAATATATTATGATATGATTCAAATCCAGCTATTGTCTGAATGTGTGTGTACAGGGCTGGCTTCGTGATCTTCTATGACCTGGTGATGGGTGTTGAGGCTACTTTGAGAACAGTGCGTTTATTGGCAGGGTTATATTTTAATGGGCAGAAGTTGGGACAGACCACCCCAATGCCACCTGTGCTGTGCCAACCTGCAGGACCATTACTGTCCAACAAGAGTCCTGGAAACTATGCTCTACTAGCTGTTACGCAACCTGTGCCAAGGTAGTTTGGTGCAGACATAAATATGGATAGATAGAGCTGGTATGTTTACATAATTTAATATGCGTTTCATTTCAGAGTACAGCCAACTTCAGATCTCTCTTTGGTCATAGAGATCCAGACTTCTGAAGGTCTGGATTTGTTCAACCATGAAACTGAGGGCTTGGTGACTTGTGGCTGGACTAAGCTTGATCTCTTTGACCAGCACAACCAGGTAAACAGTGGTCACTGGAGGCTTCCCTTCCGCGCTCTCCCAGTTCAAGCATCCTTAAGTCCAGGTCAACTCTATTCCGTGCCACAAGTATGTTCAACAAATAATAAAAGTCTGATGTTTCATTAACATGTATAAATGTCCCACTGATACTTTAAACTATTAAATCGGACTAAAAATGGCTTCTTTCTTTACAAGCTGGGTAACATGGAACTTTGTCTTCGAGTAGCAAATGCTCGTGATGGAGATAAACAGACCCTTGAAGAGATTGACCCCAACAACACAAACCAATATAAGTCAATTTCCATGGTAGGGAAAAAATATTTACAAATATTTAACTTGCTTTTTTAGAAGCAAAATTTACAAAAGTTTTTCTTGTTTAGGTGGCCTCAAACACAGTCCTGGCGAACCAAGAACCATGTTAACACTTTGCAACCCTCATCCAATCCATTACCTTCAATGCTAAAACAGATCACATGGAAAGAGACCAGTTGAGGACAAATTGAGTAATTCAACCCAAATCTAATTACCATAAAATAAAGACATTTTTTCCACATCTATGAAACATTAGAAGTTGTTAATTACTCGACATGGAGTTTTGTGTGTGTGACTTCATATTGCTCTAGGAAAAGTGATTTAAGGCAGCTTTATCATTTTCACACTAAATAGCAAATATACTAGTACAAACATTTTACTTATAGGTCAACCATTATATTCATCTTCTTCTCATGGGATTCCATAACTTTCTGTCCAATGAATTTCTATCATTCCATTGGACATCTAGCCGTTTTTGAAGCAGAACAATCGTTTAAAAAAAAAATAATAATAATTTAAGAGCCGCATTCACATATGCAAATATCCTTTATTCAAAGTTTACTACAATTATACAAAAATTGGACAAACGGGTTATTTACAAAACAAAGAGACAAAAGTTGTTCATGGAGTATGAGGCAGGCATGCGCTGCTGGTTGGAAGATAAGTGGTCAATCAGAAGAGGCCCATTATGCTGACGTCTCCACAGAGGAAGACTTGGCTGGCTGCAAGAGAAAGTGAAAGTATTAAAACAAACCACTTATTTAAAAAATAATAAATTATGCAATAAACTGAATCATGACAAAATGTACCAATATTTAGCCAAAAGAAACAAACTTCCTCTAAAATAAGATTTTGCTAGTATGTGTAAAAGTGCATCCAGCTGAACCAGTTCTAACAAGGTTATGATGCCAATATTTTAGAATCCTGCAAGTAACAATTCCAATCTCAGGGTCACAAAAATGTTGTATTTCTCGACTAAGTCGCTTTGGATAAAAGCTTCTGCCAAATCAATAAAAAAATAAAAACCCTAGCAAAAGAGCAGAGGGATTTTCTTTTAGCATGAGAGCAGGTATGCTTGTTATGTGGCAGTACATTTAATCTACACACCAATTTTTTACATTCAGTTAAAACACAACCGTTCATGTAACATGCCAACACAGGCATATTTTGGGGGGTGTATTTGCACAAGATGCAAAAGCAAACAAGTTGCACTGTGTACACGGTGTCAAACAGTGCTCAAGTGGAGCTGGTTCACAGCTTCTTGCGTTTGAATATTAAAATTGGCAAGACTTGATGTGAAAGTGACTTGTGATGCTGCTGTACTGACAATTGTCAACTATTCCAAGCATCTTTTACACTGGGCCAGCAAACACTCCTTATGGTCAAGCCCTGTGACTTCAGAGGAAACAACAGGCCTATCAACTCGCCTCCTGCTCCATTTTCTCCTGGACTCCATTGCCGTTGTGGGCGGAGTCGTCGCTGCCATTAACTGAGGTCTCCTGTTTAGTCTTTTTAGCATCACTGTCCTTTTTTGGACTCTCCTCTTCTGGTTTCCTCTGTGCAGGAATAAAGCAGGACAGAACACTTATTTTTTTTGCACTGAACACCTAGTCTCTACATGCTACTACAGCACATATGGCCACTTCAACACCACACCACAACTACAACATGCCAAGCCAAAATAATGAAGCACAAAACACCATAGAAGCACCAAGCAACACCAAAACTAATCTAGTTGGCAAACTCAGCTAATGACCCAGCATGCAAAATTGACCTCAACTAAGAGAAGGTAGCACTGCAATTGCCCCTTTAGAGGCGGACTACCCTCATTCACTCCAGTTAAGAACCTCAAAACATGCTAGACCAACCACATACCCCTACCCCCCCCCCCCATCCCTAGGTCTACTGCAATGGTTAAAACTACACTTCAGTGATGGATACTCACCTTTTTGCGAACAAGGTGAGAAATGTCAGAGGCAGACTTTGAGGAAGATGCACCGTCAGCTGGCCTTACAGGAATCTGAAAAAAAGAAAAGAAAAAGGGTGGCACTATGTATTATAGGCTAAAAGATTAGAAAGGGATACAGCAGTATCAATACTGACAAAGTCACTTAAGCAGAGTTCAGACAGCACGATTTTTAAAGTAGTCGGATCACCGTTCTTTTCACACTGCATGACTATCTTAGCCAGCATTCAGTCACTGCTGTGTTCACACTGCACGATGGATCGGCGACAGAAGGTTTCGCACTGCATGACTTTACAATAGGAAGAAGAATTGCAGACAACTCTGTCTGGCACGCAAACTACGTTCCACAACCAAACACCCACGAGATGTGACAAGGAAACAACGCGATATCACGTGCAAGACCGGAGTTTTCACGGGAGACTGGGATAGCGGAGATGAAATGTCAAAACAGACACAGGTGCTCTTGCTAAATTTATACCAACTTATCTTCTATTTCATGGGTCCAAATAGACAGAAGAAAGCCTTTTTCTGAAATGAAGCCATGTTTGCTGAGATTGTGGTCTAGAACACCTCCCCAAACTCCCCGCTGCTCTGTATATTGTGCTCTCATTGGCTGTCGGTCATCGCCAATGTAGTTTTCAGTCAGAACACTTTTCACACAGCATGATTTTGAATCGCCGACAGGTCAAGATATTTAGTATGCCAAATATCTCATGGGCATCGCGACTCGGCAATTCTCTCATATCGCGTCGTTGCTCATTCACACTGCGTGATTGTCACTTGCGTGAAGAAGCACAGATTTGCCGGTGATTTCGGGCATTTGTCTGCAATTTCTCAACCTGTTAGCGAGCCAAAAATTTGGCTAAAATAGTGCAGTCTGAACTCAGCTTTATTTGTGATCAAAAAAAGGTTTCTCAACTTTCAAGTGTTTTCAGTACTTTTAACTTCGGTGCCAAACACCCTTGACATATTTAGCTGGTCCATGTCATGAGGAAAAAAATAAAAATAAAACCCATACACAAAACAGTATGGTCCACTTATTAAATTGTAACAAAAAGTATCACCCATCCCTAATGCTAAATCGAGGTAACAAAGCATTAACACACCTGACTAGCAGTAGAGGAAGACGGGCCACCATTTTCAGCTGGAAATGCAGACGAGGTGGATGCTCCGGCCTGTAACAAATTTCAAAAAAAAGTCTCAGTGCCCCTTCAGAACGGTACCATATTCAATAAAATGTATAATACAAGCTAATAATATCATCAGCCACTGCAAAGCACGGAACAATGGATAACATGCATTTGCAATATTGCACCAATGCAACTCACAAGAGTCTGATGGATGGCCTCAGACGCTGCAGCAGCCGTCCTCTGGCTCTCCTTTGCATCTTCAATCTTCTCAGCAATTTCTGGCAGTAACTGTTTCAACTCCTCAAGCTCAATCTTCTCTTCCTTTGCTGCCTCTGCATCTTCAGCCTTTTCTATTAGCTCCTGAAGCATAGCTGCAATAAGAGTGATGTGGAAATAAGTTGAATGCACCGTTCTTGCTCATGGCAACTAGTGTTATCAACAAGCAATTCCTCAGTTAATAAACGCATGAGGACTGACAAAAGACTACAGTAAAAATTTACTTACCAAGACGGCTCTCAATGACTTTGACAGAGTTGGAGAAGTGCTCAATGGCTTGGCTGTACTGGGTTGTGTAGCTGTAAGTTGTGCCCAGCTGGTAATGAGTCTCAGCCAGAAGACGACTATGAGAGGGAAGGTGTTTCAGCTGCAAGGTTAAACACTCATTGAAGTCCTCCAGAGCCTGGCTGTAGTTACCTGCATAAAACAAAACGGAGAAACTAATTAAGACTGAAGAATGACTAACGGATAACTTCCATTTTACAGCAACTTGTGAAACCAAAAAAGGTCCTTTTTTCCCCATTTTAATATACTCACACCACATACACACCTGATTCAGCTCCAACTTCTCCAAGTTTCAGGTAAATCTGTGCCGCCATTAGCTGATCTTCTTTGCTCTCTTTTCTACAAACCGAATAAGAGAGGTTTATTCAAAAGTTAAAATTTCAAAAATAAAAAGATATGGGCATACCTTTTATAAATGACTTTTGCAACTTCAAGCATCTCCCAGGCTAACTGTAGGTTTCCAACTTCATCCTCATCACTGTCCTAAAACCACAAAGACAATAAACCAATAAATAAATGGGAGAGGGTAAAAAAAACAAAGACAAAAAAACACTTGGATTACAAACCTTATCCTTTGTTTCACCCTCTGCATCCTCATCTTCATCCTCATCGTCATCTAAAACATTAAAAAGGTTAACTCACGGACACTGAAATGTGAAAACCCATCACTTTGGACACCCCTCAGTGACACTGCAGCTTAAAATAACAAATACTCTGTGGATCCAACGGAGTTTAGAACATTCACCAGGTGAAATTCAGCAAAAGTATTTAATACTGAAATTGTGCCCCCCAGACACCACACTTCACTACCTCCATCCTCTTCCATGGGCTCTTCATTTTCTTCATTTCCATTTTTCTCCTCAAACTTTTCATCTTTTTCAGTTAGTCCATTTGACACGGTGACATCTTTTTTAGAAGCGCTTTCATCCACACTTTTTAACTTCTCAACTTCTTTGGCAGGTTCCTCATTTTCAGCAGATTTCTCCTCATCTTGAGCAGGTTTATCCTCATCTGGAGCAGGTTTTGCCTCATGTTCAGCTGGTTTCTCCTCATCTGGAGCAGGTTTTGCCTCATGTTCAGCTGGTTTCTCCTCATCTTGAGCAGGTTTTGCCTCATGCTCGGCGGTTTTCACATCTGGAGCAGGTTTTGCCTCAAGCTCAGCTGGTTTCTCAGTTTTCAGTGATGCTGCATCCCCTTCCTTTGGCTCTTCAACCTTCCCCTCAACTTCTTCATTCTTCTGCTCACCTTTTCCCACCTCTTTTTCTATCTCTGACTGAGTTTTGTCCTCTGACATGGCATCATAAACCTGTGCTCGAAGCTCATCTCTGGTTTTCTCTGCATCATAGTACAAATGGATGGATATTACTAGGTTACAGCCAGAGCCCCTCTTAATCGGAATCAATTTAAAAAAAAAACACAGGCACTGGTTTTTGTGCAGAGCACAGACAACTGTCAATATGGTGGTTCTTTGGAAACAATTTTTGCAGATGTCAAGCCTTGAGTATGTATGAAAAAAATTTAACTGGCAAACTAAAACTTAATACAAACCATCCAAGTTGTCTGCACTTTCAATTTTAGAGTCATTCTGTATCTCGCCTTCTTCAGAGGATTCTTCAGGGACTCCCTCTAAAGCATTTCCAAGCACAGTATTCTCCATCCTAGAGAAATATAAAAAACAAAAGTTAGAAAAACTGAAAATCTTTTCCTTTTATAAAAATTAATAAAATTCAAACCCAACTAATCCATATACCTAGCAAGCTCCAGAAGGGCTTTCCCACACAAGAAAAAGGCTTCACCACATTCATCAGCAGTGTCTCCATACTTTTCAGCTCTTAAGGGGGGAAATGGGTAACACATTATGCATTTAAAACTCAGTGTTAAATAGTGTACTGAATGGCAGACACCACATCTTTAGATAAAACGAATGCATTGTAATATTCCTTGACTACTCACAGCATGGCACAAGCCTCCTGAAACACACTCACTGCAGACACAACATCACCCATCACCAAGTGCCGGTTTCCTGTGCCAACCAGCTTCTTTGCTTCCTCAGAAACATCGACGGAGCTGAAAAATTTAACGAACATGTGAGTGAAATGAAATTCTATACTCATTTTATTGCACCGAGTAAACGAAGTATGGATACCAACTCACCTGTCTGCAGCGCTTGACGAGCAAGGTTTCTCCTCCATGCTGCAAAGATAAAACCGTTATAAAAATAGTTATACAATATTAATAAAACTTGCTTCGTCTGAAGAATACGTCCAATGCTAGGAAGTTTTCAGAAAAAAAGTTCGCTTCAGAAGTTCTAAGACTGTTATTTCTTGACAAGAGTGTGTAAGCAACATTTACACGCGGACATGACTAAAATCTAATGTCACATTTTAATGTCAATATGACACGCAAAGTGGGCAATTTTAAGTGGTGTGTTTGTTGTTACCGCCACCTTTCAAACTTAACGCTAGATTTCTGCGCGCGCGGCCATTTCAACGCAGCGCCAAGCGCGCTGACGGGCCATCGTGACCGCGCGTCGACAGAGCGGGACTTTCCTCATTTAGGATATAACGTTAGAAAGAAACTAGCAGTTCATTTTAAACTATCTCCCGCCAAATGAAAGCAGCCAAACACAACACATCAGCGGGAATAAACGGCGATGCCACCCCGTCGCGTGCGACGATGTCCGGGCGCAGGAGAAAAGCGAGCATTTTTTCTTCACGGAGAACAGAGCTGCTGCAGCTTTGTTATCAAACGAAACCAGCCAAAAACCTCTCACTCGGACTTCCTTTAACTTATCTGATTACTTCCCAGGCTCAGTAGCGCACTTAACCTAAAAATTGTATTTTACCTTCCAGCAGTTGAAGCAGCTGCTGTTTCCTCTGGCATCTTAACGCGTCAAATAAACAAAGCTGTAATGTACTGTTGGGTGATGTGCGTGCAAATGGCAGGTTTGTGAAGCTGCTCCTGAATTAGTCTTTGTTGGCGCCTTTAAATACGGATACAAGCCGCACTTCCGCTGAACTACGACCCTGTCACAAAAACGCGGGAGAAAAAATTTAAAGGGCAAGTAACTATATTACGCTGCTGTTCAAAGCCTTATGAACTACAAGACATATGTCTAACTGAACAAGATGAATGGGAAGTATATATTTTTTCATTAGATTATGTGAGACAAAAAAAAAAAAAAAACTTTTTAAAAATATGATTTATATTAAATTAGATTTCGAAAAAAAAAAACGTTCCAGGCATTTTCCCATATTCTATAATAAAACTAATAATTATTATTATTTTATATATTAAATTATATTAATATAACAGCTTTCCTTATCAGATGTCTTTACCAAGTGGGACGGCAGTGGAAATTGTTGAAATATATAATGTAATATAATTAGAATCTGGCTAATTGACATACAAATAATGTCAAAATAAACTTAAGGGTCTTTATATGCTTTGTAATATGCTTTTCTTTTATTTATTTATTTTTTATATAAATTTGTTCTTTTAAAAGTGATAATCCAGATTAATTCTTGACAAGTTTCTCAGTATATATATATAACATTGTGAATATATTTTAACCCATCCTTGTTCATTAAGTTTAATTCTACAGACACATAACAAAAAAATCAGCACACATTTCAATCTGTAACAAATTATTATTTTTTTTATTGTGTTTAGAAGTATACAGAGTAGTGAATGGACATTGGTTCTAAGACAGTGAATGGACATTGGTTCCAAGGCACAGAATCACATAGAAGTGTGAATTAATAGGGGTCATTAAAAGGGTAGAGAGGATGTCCTGCATCCCGGAGGACAGACTTACCACCAACCTACAAAAATAGATGCAACATACATAATAGTGAACTACTTTTGGACTCTATTTGTTTTGCAAGGTCTCAACACTCAGCACACTTAAAAAAAGCAGCTTCAACATTATGTTTAATTTTAAAATAACATTTTTGTTAATGGCCATGTAAACTTTAGTGCTAGGCCCATGTTGTATGCTGTGGCTTACAGTAATGTAACTTACATTAATGGTTGGTACAATGTAACGGCAGCCTCTGTGCAATGCTGTCACTTGATTCATTTCCTCAGGTTCAAGAGTGAAATCAAACACCTGTTATTAAGCAGAGTAAATGCATGGTATTGTTAAAATACATGGTCATAAACACTCTAGAACATGAAAGAATAAAGAAAAACATTCAGAAACCTGGATATTCTCTTTGATCCGAGACTGTGTAATGCTCTTTGGGATAGTCACTACTCCTCGTTGAGTTTGCCACCTGCCACAATATCAATGAAGAAATAATCATTAATAATCAGTGAACAAATAGCATATACAACTTGTACAGAAGCATGAATTTACCTGATGATAATTTGTGCAGGAGTCTTGTTATGTTTCTTTGCTAGCGCAGCAATAGCTGGTTCCTCCAACAGCACAGGCTCTTCTGGATGCTTCCAAGCTCGGTCAGAAGATCCTAGCGGACTGTAAGCAGTCATTACCAAACCTCGATCCCGGCAGTGAGCCAGCAGCTCAACTTGTGCGAGGTATGGATGAGACTCCACCTGCAAAACACCACTGTTACTCAACAAATTTATATAACAGACCATATAAATTGGGACATCACATTTTCTTCTGACCTGCAAAACAGCTGGTTTGATGCTTGCAACTGCTAAGATGTCATCGATCTGCCTGCTATTGAAGTTTGAAAGCCCAATAGCCCTGACAAGGCCCTTTCCCACAAGTTTTTCCATAGCAGCCCATGTCAGCTTGTAGTCTATGTTGTTAAACCACAAGGTTCCATCCTCCTTCCTAGGGAAAGGGTTATCACCTCGTCTGGATAAAAATAACAAGACAAAACACTTGACTGAGAAATTATAACACAGTAAAGGGCTAGTCCACCCAAAAATGAAAATTTGGGTATATTTACTCACCCTCATGTCATTCCAAACCAGTATAACTTTTGTAATAAATAATATTATGGTTACAAAATGGGGGCAGCTGTGGCCTAATGGTTAGAGAGTTGGACTTGTAAGCCGAAGGTCACAGGTTTAATATCTTTTAAAAAGTCATAATTTTGATTTAAGTAAGTTAATCGTAAGTTAAAAGTAACTAATTCAAAGTCATTCTTACACAGTACTCTCTTTCTCTCTGTGTATATAAAGAAAACAAACCTGGCGGTACTAAGCATTAGGTCTTTCTCTCTCTATATATATATATTCTCATTATAAGAAGAACTGGAGGCTTACTGGTAGGCATGTGGCCAGTGCATGAGGTAGAGGTCCAGATACTCCAGTTTTAGGTCTTCTAAGGTCTTTAACAGAGATGGTTCCACATCATCTGGGTGGTGTTTTGTGTTCCACAGTTTGGAGGTCACAAATACATCCTCTCGCCTTATGCCCTGAAAGAACACAACAGTTGTAAATCGAATTTATCAATTAACACAAATGTGTAGTTTACATCGATTTGATTGAATGAAAATCGGTTTTCTTTTTTAACATCCCCTGACGCTCCACTCAGGGCTCCCGTAATTCCGAAGGGCCTTAACCCTCCCCCCGCATTTGCTATAGAGACATGCTGCAGAGTAAGAGAGATATTTCGCACTCTGAAATGAAGAAGACCACGGCAGCACAAGCACACCCACCAAAAAGCAACCTACAGCAATATTACTCGTAGCGCGGTTCGCCTATGGTTTACTTTTGTGGCTCGCAAGGCAGTAAATAATACGATGCTATGCTAAAGCAGTCAATACAGATATTTCATAATAACATTAAAAACAAGCAGGACTATAACATAACCCATTAAAAACAAAAGACAATAGACAAAAGACAATAGAGCCCAGTGATGTTGTCTACACTGGATGCGGTGTGATACGACATGATCCCCATCAGTAAACTGATGCCTTGGTCTATTTTTGACGAAATGTACTGACACTACATTCAGATGATTTGCAACTGTAGTGTGATGTCATCAAGTTTAGACAGACTTTTAGCGAGTCACACACCCACACACACAAAGGTGCTGGTCATATAATTAGTGATATTCTATAATAATATATTCTAATAATGATATTCTAATTATATGAGCAGCACCCGTATACCTGTATATATTAACTTAAGGTCTTTACAGCATGAAGGTAACACTTTAAATCATCTTGTCTCAAATTTAACTGGTAAATTATAAATAATGATATACCCTTTTATACTGCATTGCATTACATATTAGGGTTGACAGATTAATAAAAAGATATGCCATTTGTGACTAGATGTAACTTTTGATACTTTGCGGTAAAAGTGTCTCTCTGATTGACTTTGCCCTATCATTGCAGCTCTCATTGAAGAAAAATAGTGAAGACCTCTGACAGTCTTACAAACATTTACAAACTGTATCCAGTATGATAAGAATGTTATGTTACATTTTATGTTATGTAACTTTTTCACGGTTTACAATGACAGGGCCTGCCATCTTGTCTTTTTGCCTTGTTGTTCCTGATTGCACTTTAACCCCAATGGGGAAATCCAGAACAAATCCCACAAGGTAAAATCAAAACAAAATAAAGTTAAAACTTGTTTTGAACAATTTCTTTGTCATCTGAATATTGATTTTAAGTAGGGGGGAAAAATCGATTTGAATCGTAAATCGGATTTTTATTTTTTTAGGACATATCGCCAAGCCTTAGTTGTAAAGCACACATTGTTCCTTTATATTTAAGTGTGTGGTTAAGTATTTCATATCTGTAATAAACTTGGTTGACCTACTTTTTCAGGTCCCATCATTTCCTGAAATGCTTCACCAACCTCGGTCTCATTCCCATAAATGGGAGCACAGTCAATGTGCCGATAGCCAGACTGTAATGCCCAAATAACTGCCTGTTTTACCTGCAATTGAAAACATATTTATACAAAATGCTTTTTGGAGTTCTACACACAAACACAAAAGATTATTGCAGAACATAATGGATAATATACTGAAGAACTGCATATCCAAGTAAACCTGCTCACATTCTCAATACATCATATTCAGATTCAAATTCTGTCATAGTTACGGTTGGGATGATGCATAGAACACTTACTTGTCCTAGTTCACTCTTCCATGTCCCAAGTCCCACAAGGGGCATCTTTTGTCCAGTGCTGAGCACAGCAAAGTCATTCATACTCATCCTGTGTGCCTTCAGAGAGAGAGAGAGAGAAAGAGTGAGAAAATACAGTATGAACCGTGTTCATAAATGGAATAGACTTAAGGATATTAAATATATGATTTAATCCTTGAACTAGTAAATCAATCAAAACCCTAAACACTCACAGAAAGGTTGCAGAAGGCGCAGTGAATGCAAACTGCTCAGTGTTCAAATTCAGGAGCGGAATAAAAGGAAGTGTAACCTGCTGACTTATCAGCTGACTTCTACAGAAGCTCTAGCAGAATGTGAATACTGTAACACCATGCACTGCATTTTTGAGGACAGGATAACTTTAGGGCTGGCAAACTTTGTTAAATTAATAATGAAAATTAGTTTGAAACAAACGGTCTTTGTATTTTAATATAAAAGGCATTTTTTAAAAACCACGTCAATTCAACCTCCATGCGTTACTGGCACGCCCCCAATCATTATTCGGGATCAGTTTGCTCTGAATTGTCTAGTTAGTGCTGTGAATCACACAGACAGTTGCATAACGTACCATTCTACAGTTAAACTTGTGAGAATGAATGACAAGACGAAGAGCATGTTGAGTATGCTACATTTCTCCCTGTAAAATCAGGTCAACTAGTGTCCCACGTGGCGCATCATAACAAGGAAAGTTTCTCCTAGGTCAGGGATAGTTTTATATTATTTGTTCAGATACTTACGGTGTATAAGTAGTTCAAAGAATGTCTTCACTATATAGTTAAGTTACCAAGGTTGATTAAAAATTATTTACAAATTTCCTCACAACGTTAACGTATTTACTTCCTGCTCACAGTCCTTTAAAAACATCCGTCAAAATAAAAGCCTCTGTAACGTTACGAGAAATTCCTCACCCTCACTCTATTCTAGTTCAAGTGACAAGGCTAAAAATTTAAATAAGATTTGATCTTAGTTATTTGCCAGTAATATTAATAAAAAACCATGTCATTTTAGTCACTGATCATAAGAAAATATTATGATCAATCTTAAACTCCTTCAAATGTTTCCTAACCTATCTAGAAGTCCACCACATTTTGTACACTTCTACATGGCTTTTCTTTTTGATATGGGGAAAGTTAGTGAGTCTTTATGATTTGCTTATTACCCTACTTAAGAGCATTGCCAACTTTATACCAGAGCCCTAAAATAGTATAGGAGTGATTATGTCCAGTCTTTTCATGGCTTTAGCTGTTCAACTTCAATTCTGATATAAATTTGAATGTACCTGTATATGATTTTCCAAAATCAGAGACACCATCATACACCAAAATAACAGCAAAGGAAATTTTCTTTCAATCATTGTCTTACATTACATCAAATGTTTAATTTACACAATAGTTAATTCAGGATGAAAAAACCCCCCCTGCAATTCCTGGTTGTAAATTTCAATTAAATGTACAAAACAGCATCAAAAACATATGATGACAAAATTTAGATGGGCAGTTTATACAGAATATGATCAAGCTTTTTATGACATAAATTGCACTGTTTCTCCATATATTACAAAGCACAAAAATATCTGTACAAAAACAAACAAACAAAAATTCACTCGTTTCCTCTTCGACTTCTCTTGTGGCTCTTCTTTGACCGACTAGAACACAGAGACAAATGCAGCATGAAACAAGAGGGGTAAAACAAAGAAAACCATCATTCATTTCATATATTAGAGCATTACCTCTCTGGGGACTTAGAGTGAGTGCGATGCCGGTGACTTTTGTGGTGACCTGGAAGAAAATATACCAATATTTCTTAAATAACAGTTTTTCCACTTACTCTTATTATTTTAAACAACATATTGTGGACTACTTTTCTTTGTATTCTTGAAAAGAGCCTCGCTGTACCTGGAGATCTGGAGCGATGCTTTCTGTCCCTGGATCTGCTGCGGTGTCTACGGGGACTTTTGCTGCGGTGACGGTCCCGATCTCGATCACGTCTGGGTGATGGACTGAATGAAAAGAGTAATCAGACAAATATATTACACTGTATAATCTCCTAAAATAACATGGCCCACTAATAATGTATCTAAAACACTAACAGTGTGCCTAAAATTTCTCTATACCTTCGTCTTTTAGGTGATCTGCTCCGTCTAAAATGAAAAACAAAAAACAAAGAGAATCAGAAGAATAATTATACATCTTTTAAGCAAGCAACCAGGAATAATGCGATCTGAATTACGATATGCAAGCACCATCACTGACCTTCTGGGTGAGCGGCTGCGTCTATAGCGTGGAGAAGGTGACCTGCGTGGTCGGTCCACATCTCTGTAACTTCTTCTGTGTGGCTCTGGTGTATGAACTTTCTCTGGCTGCAGTACATATGGAGAGGTGGTGTAACGGTCACATTCACTATATATAATTATTAGGGGTGTAACGATACGCATATTCGTATTGAACCGTTCGGTACGACGCTTTCGGTTCGGTACGCGGTACGCATTATGTATACCGAACGGTTTGTTGGACTAATTCATTATATTAAAAAAAAAAAAAAAGAGAAATATAATGATATGCGTTCAACAAGGTAGCCCAATAACCCAAACGACGTAACAGGCAACGCCCCTGACACTCCCGAAGAAGAAAAAAACACCAACTTATATGTTTATGTTAGGCTACTCAGCAGGCGCTCGCTCACTCAGTACGCGCTGAAGGCTCGTTGCAAAATGGCCAATGTGTTTAACATACCAGAAAAAAGAAGATCCTCCAGTAACCAACAGGTCTGGTGTTTGGGTGCACTTTGGATTCCCTTTAAGCTATAATGGTGATGGCAAGAGAGTGGTGGATAAAAAAACAACGGTATGTCGCATCTGCAACATGACAGGGTACACCAGCGGGAATACAAAAAAAAAAAAAAAAAAAAAAAAAAAAAAAACACCAGCGGGAATACTTGAAACATGTCAACTCATTTACGCTGACACCACCTTATTGTGTCAGTATCTGGGAAAAGACGAAAAAAATGAGAAACAAGCACGCAACAAACTATCCCTGCAGCATTTAGACACCGGTATTATAGCTTACAGGGAATCCAAAGTGCACCCACACCAGACCTGTTGGTTATTTTAGGATCTTATATTTCTGGTCTGTTAAATGCATTAGACATTTTGCAACGAGCCTTCAGCGCGTGCTGAGTGAGCGAGCGCCTTAGGGGCCGTTCACATATCGCGCCTAAAAACGCATGGAAAACGCTAAGCGCGTCTTTCTCCTCCTTTCCAAAGCGCTTGGGCAGAAGCGCTCATGAGGCGTCTGTCTTTGCTAAGCAACAATGACGTGCTCTCTCCATGAGACGCAGAAATTTCAGCGAATGATAAATGGATTTGCATGCTCTAAAAATCGCTTGCAGTAGCTCTGCTACTAAATTTATTTCAAAATTGCAATCCATATACAACTGTGAACAGCTGTTCCTTCATCTTGGCTGAGTTTTCAACGTTGTTACGGGAAAGGATGAAGCTGATTGGTTAGTTCTTGTCACATGACCCGCGGTGCGCTTGCAGCATTCTGAAAAGTTGAGATGTTTTTACATTTTGCTGTATCTAAAACGTATCGAACCGAACCGAACCGTGACATCAGTGTATCGTATCGAACCGAACCGTGAATTTTGTGAACCGTTACACCCCTAATAATTATTCATTATAATAATAATTTGTGCTTAGATTGTCGGACATTGTGAGTTCACTTTTACCTTCTCTTCTTCCTCATCCTCTTCCTCACTGGTCTCCACCTCATCTAGATCTTCTTCCAGAGCACTAATACGAGTATCCAGCAGCTCTGCTTCTTCCAAAACCTGTCTCTTCTGTGAAAAAAAAAACACACCCAAATGAACAAGTTTTTTTTTGACATAAATGACTCAAATACATTTCCTTTAAAATTCACATTACTTTAAAGGACAACAAAAACGCACTAAATTTATATAAATAAGTATAAGTTTTATACATATACACTACATGTAACAAGTCCAACCAACCTGAAATCTAGGGAGGATAACGTCACACACTCGCTCGGCATGAAGCAGCTCATCTATAAACTCATCAACGTGCATCAACTCAAACTCTGTGTAAAGAAGAAATATTATTTACAAATGTCTTTTTCAGCAAGGATAAATTACGTCATGCCACATACCCACTAAATCAAGAAAAATGCTCACCTCCATTTCTGTTCTGGCTTTTGATTTTTCTGTAGTCATTGTATAATGGCTCTAAATACTTGTAGCAATCCACAGAAGTTCCAGTCAGGCGCATATACATTGCTCCAAGCAAACGGACATACCTGGATGGGGAAAAACAGATCGGTAATGCAAAACCTTCAAGCAACGTGTAAACAGAAAAATGACAAACTGCATACAGTTAGAGCAGTAATAAAACACTAACTTGAAATCTTCATTCTTGATGAATTCCACAATAATGTCCTTTTCAGGCTGGATCTGCAGCATCTTTAGGGTCAGGCATAAGAATGGAGTTGGCTTGATGTTTCCTCCATATACCCCACCAACAAACTTCAGCTCCATTGCTTTGTCCACGACAAGCTCAGCTAGATTTTACAGAGGGGACAATAATAGTCACAGTTAAAATGATACTTGGCACATTAATTCCACAATCTACAATTTTCATAGTCATGAAAATAAAGAAAACTCTTTTAATGAGAAGGTGTGTCCAAACTTCAGGCTTTACAGTGTTAACAATACAATATATATAGGTTAATACACTTATATACATGTAAATGCCGCGTATTTACATGTATCCCAGCACACTTCTCTCACCTGTAAGTCCAAAACATTCCTCTTTCCAGTACTTGGACTCATAAATACGTGTCCTTATAATCTTCTCGACAAGATACTGAGGATTCGTTCCATGTATACTGTTGGCATCTTTTACTGTTCTGTTAGCCATGGTTCAAAATTGTAAATGAACGAACGGTTAATCTTAACGCTAATGTGCCATATTAGAGAAATATCGAAGAATGACTTCCGGGGAAAAGCGGTCGTCACATCCGCAAGGCAACGCTGTATTTTGCTGTCCAATCAAAAACTCTTCATACGTCATCTGCGCGCGAAAGGGACGTGTGAGTTGTATGCTTGTTGTATGAGTGTGCTCTCTTGTCTGCTGTGGAGTAAGATGCGTTTAACTTCATATTTACGCTGATTTTAATTTCTACGTGTCTAAGTGTGGCGAAGACGGAGTATTGTTGCTTATTTATTTGTTTGATAAGGAGATTTGAATCAGTTGCAGAAGTTACCGGCTGGTGAGTAAGAAAGAGCGGAGCGGGGGATTTAAAGTTTACTTTACCTAAAGTTACCTTATATAAAGAAGACTGGTTATTTTAACAATTTGAAATTTATTCTTACCTCTCTGATATATTTAGCTTTTCCTAATAATAATATCATAATAATAATAATTAGTTACAATAGTTTTATCCCTAGTGACAGTTTAAACCAGCTACGAATTGATAATAAATAATAAATGTTGCAAACATTATTATATTTGTTTACAATTATAACCGACCATATGTTGGTGTTTGTGTGTATACACACACACACACACACACACACACACACACACACACAAACACTCACACGTATTTATATTATATATATTCATACACACATTATTATTTTTAAATAATAATAAAACTTTTTTTCCTGGTTGCCATTGTTACTGATTTGACTTTAGGTACACACTATTAAATACATAATCGATGCTGTGCTTTAGAGACCTTGTATCAGACCTGCACCATGAGCCGCTACATCACAAGACTGAGAATGAAAAGAACCTACAAATGGAATGGGAGACCAGTCGGTGAAGACAGGAAGCTGAAAAGACAATACTACGAGTAAGTGCACTTACCACATTATGATGAATACAGTGTGATTTGAACAAATGTGCTGTACACTGTAACTTGATTTTGAGGCCTTGTGAGAGAGAGCAATCTCTATAAAATGTTTTTCAGTCATTTTCCAGTAGTCATGGAAATTCATTAGTCAAAAGATGTTTTAACTCTGGATGTAAGCGCTGATGATTGATCATCACACAGGTCCATGTCCATTTCTGTGGAGGGAAAGACACAAGATGCAACTGTGTCTTTAGGCCAGTACATTTTGATTGAGGGTGATGATGATGACAATCCCTTTGTGGCACAACTTCTCAAACTGTACACTGATGGTAGGAATATGCCCTCTTTTCATTGAAAACATGTATATTTGAATGCAATCTGAATCAGACACTAATCTGGGTTGGTGTATCTAACATTTGTACCCAGATTCAGGAAAGAAGAAGACTGCAGTATTGCAGTGGTTTGTGCGGATGTGTGAAGTACCTCACAACAAACGCAAGCTCTTGGGCAGAGATCCCCATCCACAAGAGATATTTTTCTACCAGGACCGCTCTTGTGATAATGAGGTGGATGGAGAGACCATTCTTGGAGCAGTACAGGTAGGCATTGTGTGATTGTAGGATTTAAATTCCGGAGGGATTACTCATATTCATATACGATGAAAGTGCATAACACTGAACAAGTGTTTTATGTGATTTTATTATATTTTTAAAATGTAAAATAAATTTTTTTTTTACATTATTAAAAATATCACTAAAAATAAGTTATGCCTTATATTATATATTATTTAAAGTAGTATTTATATAGTTAATTTTAAGATGATTTTCATTATTATTATAATTTCCATTATTTCCAATAATAATTTATAACTTTGATTCTAGATTGAGTATGTCCCAGTTGAGGATCCTTTCCCAGTGGGCAAGAGCAGAGACATACTTTTTGTCAAACTCTTGTGGGATACCAAATCCTTCAAAGCATTGGATCCTGAGCTTATGCAGCCCCCTCAGAGCCCTAAATCTCCCCCACCATCTACACGTAGACCTCAGATTCGGGCTCTTCCGACCCCAGACCTCTCGGTAATGAAACGGGCCACGTCAGGCATTCTCACCCGCGGCAGCATGAGCACCGGCAAAATGAGCTCCAGTGAGGCGGAGTCTCTCCACTCTGCCTCCAAACTCTCTGCAGCTAAAGCTCTTAGTGCTAAGAGGAGAAGCCGAGCCGTCTCTGGGCCACATGTTCGCAAAAAGCTGGACTTGTGCAGTGAGTGCCATGCGTCCACACACATTTTGCTTTTGAAGGAATAGTTCACCTAAAAATGAAAATGTAATACATTCAATATGTAGATTAGTCTGTTTCTTCATCAGAACAGATTCACTTGCTCACCTCTCTTCAGTGAATGGGTGAGTCATGTCAATTACTTGGTGAGCAAGCATTTTTGTATGAACTAAAGAGCACCTGTTCTTTTTGGGGGAACTATTCCTTTTAATAGTTTCAAAAGCACTAAACTGAACAGTGTTTCTCTTTCATTTACAATAGGTCCAAGTAAAAACATGTCCCGAGATGATGTTCTGGGAGAGATTCTTGATGAACGTGCACAGAAAACGCTGACATCAAAGTTGAACACGTCTCCAACGGGTCGCATCTCCATTTCTATTAGATTGTCCCCACTCAATTGTAATGAGGAGAGCGTCTCCCCTCTGTCCTCACACAGCCCCGATAAACCCAGAATGACTGCACAAGACAAAGACGATTCCACCAGGTACATCTATTTACATTTGAAAGTATGGTACTTTGTTCTGTAGGCCTAGTACTTTGAATTAGTACTGTGCTGCTGATCGTTTTAGTTAGAAATAAGCAAACCAGTTTTGTTCTTCATATGTTGAAGTCTGGTTTAATATCCTATATCTATATAAAACTGAATAAGTAGGGTCTAGCAATAAAAGTCCTGCTGCCCTCCTAGTGTCTTTCTTGGGGTGCAGCCTATTGGGGATGATGATCCAGAGCCACTTATTAGCACAGGCAGAACTCCCAGGAAGAGAGAGGCAACCCCTAGGAAAGCAGGTCTAAGAGGCCTGAAGTGAGTTGTGTTCCTCGATTGCTCCACAGAGGGGAAACGGATTCATTTTTTTTTTCTATTCTGGATGGGCTTTGGCTGCCTTTATTAAAAACAAAGGCATTATGTGGTTATTTTCTTTTTTCACACTTTATGCACTGCTTGAGCACAAAGCTACTTTTATCTAGACCAATGCACTGTTGGCCCCTTCTTCACTTTCTTTATGCACTGGTATGTTTAATTTTGAGGTTGAAATGACTCATAGAGTAACATAAGTATATGTTTTCAAACAAGGGCAAGAACTCCATCCAGGAGGAAAGATTCAGCTGCACTCAGAGAACCAGCACTGGCTGCTTTGTAAGTGAAATTAACTTGGGCAGCATTACTTTTGTTTACAGGTTTTTAGAAATGTATTTATAAATGTATTTTTTTTTTTTTACTGTTTTCGTCACAAAATTAGTGTTATTTTTTTTTCTCAGTCTTTGTTGATTACTTTTTACTTTGCCCTTGACCATTTTTGACCAGTGGGTGGCAGCATATAACAGTTAGGATTGTGTTGTTGGACAGTAATTTAAAGACACTCACCATGACCAGTTCTTGAGGCAAGCAGACAAATTTCTCAACAGCTACATTAAAAAAATTATGTCTGAATGCACACTTGATTTCTTGATGTTTTTTATTATTATTATTATTTTGAAATTATATACATGATTGGTTAGGGGCATGTAATTGTAAATTGCAATGGTATTAAAATCTATTACATGTGATGAAAATGTTTGGAAAAAACTGATCCTTTTAGTTGCATCGCTGATAATTGAAAAAAAAAACTATTTGTTTTATTAATTAAATTCAGCAGGCAAGTTCTTGGGAAAACATCACTTTTGCCTTGTAACTTATAGTAAATAAGAGGCATGTACTGTGCAGTGTGTAAAACGTTGACCTGCTTTGGCATTTAAGTTCCTATGGCACCATTTGAACAGTCTGACCTCTTTTTCTAATCTATAATTTCAATTCTCAAGACCAAGTTGATTTTTTTTGCGTTTACCTCTTATATGATCTCGCAGTGGTGAGAGAGTAATAGATTGTTGTAATACATGATATTTGTGCATGCATACATATTACTTGTTATAGTGTTATTTTTTCTCTTTTCTTCATATTCCTGTTAACAAACTGTTAGAGCTGAAGAGGAGCATGAAGATTCTCCCATCCAGACTGCTGCCACTTCTCGCTCTAAGAGGAAATCTGCCCAACTTGTGTCTTCACGCATCAAAAAGCAGCTGTAGGTCCCACTAAGGCTGTGGATCAATTAAAACAAATATAAGAAGTGTGTGTGTGTGTGTGTGTGTGTGAGATGCACGCACACACACAGACACCCTTGGGCCTGGATGCTTGCATTCTACATGCTACACAGGATTGCAATCCAGCCGCATTGTATTTAACTGAATGTTTTTTTGCATTTGATTAATCTATTAAATGATCCATGTTATCATCTGCTTTTAAAGAAATTTATTAGGCAACAAGACTGACCTGCAGTCAGATGGGGAGGATGGTGATGATGATGACTGCTTCGTACCTGCTAAAATTGATCTCCAGAGTAGCAGCGACGAGGAAGAGGAGGCAAAGATCGACAGCGAAGATGAGCTTATAGTAAAGAAGCGTAGAGGATCCGGAACATCCCGGTCTGCTGAGAAAACCAGAGTCTCAGCTAGGACCCCACGTAAAACCCCCAGCAAAAAGGTTCAAATAAGTCAATTTTTGCTGTGCTTAGTCGTCCTGCTAGCAGTTTATGTGTCTTCACAAAACCAAAGCTGCATTTCACATAAAGATAACATGGGACGTGGCAGTTGGTTCATCTTTTACTGCATTTATCTCCAGACAGCTCCAGCCACCCCACGTACACCACGTCATGCCACTCCCAGCATACCCAGCAGGACCGCGCCAGCCAGGAAGCCAGGGAATGTTCTGGAAGAAGCACGGGCACGGTAAGCATCTGCACAGGTCACAGTCCCACAAGGCTAACTGTTTAACCAGCAAAACCATACAGTTACACTACCATTCAAAGGTTTTGTTTCAAGGTTTTTTTTTCTTCTTTTATTTCTCGGCAAGGAGACATTAAACTGATCAAAACTGACAGTAAAGACTCTATGCCAAATAAATGCTGTTGCTTTGAACGTTCTATTCATAAAATAATCCTGAAATAAAGTCATTTATTTCATATTAACAGCACAACTGTTTTCTACATTGATGAAAATAATAAGAAATGTTTCTTTATCACCAAATCAACATATTAAAGTGATTTCTAAAAGATCGTTTGACACTGAAGACTTGAACAGCAGTGGCTGCTGAAAATCCAGCATTACCATCAAAGGAATAAATTATATTTTAAACTATATTTAAATAAAACAAATATTTTTTCGGTATATTACAGTTTTATCCTATATGTTATAAATTTTTTTATTTTATTTTTTGCAACAGTTTACATGTTTCCTCTGTTCCTGAGTCTTTACCATGTCGAGAACAAGAGTTTCAGGACATTTACAACTTTGTGGAGAGCAAGGTCATTGATGGCACTGGAGGGTAAGAATCAGATTTAACAACCATCTGTTTTTTGTTGTTGTTTTTTTTCGTATAGTTAACGTTTCTTTTGCAGGTGTATGTATATTTCTGGTGTTCCTGGTACTGGTAAAACTGCAACAGTACACGAGGTGATCCGGTCCCTTCAGCAATCGGCTGAACAAGATGAAATCCCTCACTTCCGCTTCATCGAGATCAATGGCATGAAAATGACAGACCCACATCAGGCTTATGTACAAATACTACAGGTCTGTATGCTGCCGCCGCCTCCTCTATAATTTTGACATAATTTCCTCCTCTTTAGTCTTATACAATATTTTATGTGAATTTATGCTCTGGTAGAAACTGACTGATCAAAAAGCAACACCTGATCACGCAGCCGCACTACTGGAGAAACGCTTCAGTGCTCCCGCACCAAAAAAAGAGACCGTTGTGCTTCTAGTAGATGAGGTGAGACATTTGTAACTGGTGACACTTATACTGCCACCTATGTTATATGTTTTAAGCTTATCATTTATTGTGATTAGGTGATCCAAATCGGTCTACATTAGTGGTTCTCAAACTGTTTCACTTGAAAGAGACCTCAGCCCCTGTTGTCCAACGCCATATTCAAACCCCCCTCCCATCCCATATAGGCAATAATATTTTCAGTATTCCTTCAGTAATCAGAAACCTGCTTGTTTTCAAACATTTTTATAAACCAATGAAATTGAACGTGATTCATTTTGTGAAGTTGAAGTTTCAAGAACTGTATATTCTTCAATGAAAACAATACTTTTTTTTCCCCCCCCTAAATAACTATGTCCCAAAAATCTTTTTGTCATTCAGTTGTTGGTCTTTACAATCTTTTATTAGTTTCTCTTCTATTTCACTCATTTCCTGTCAATCATAATTTGTACTTGTATTATATCTTTCCAGTCTTCTACAGTTTGAAAGAATATCTTTCTATTTTTTTCTCTTTTTTCAGCTTGACCTCTTGTGGACCCGTAAACAGAATGTGATGTATAACTTGTTTGATTGGCCAACAAGGCGCAATGCTCGTCTGGTGGTCCTTACCATCGCAAATACTATGGATTTACCTGAGAGGATCATGATTAACCGTGTTGCTAGTCGACTGGTAAAACCATCTTACAACATTGAGATGCCATTCAGTTTTGATTGAAAGGCTACTACAAAAAATGGAAATAAAATATGAATGTCATTTATTTATCTTCAGGGACTGACAAGAATGTCCTTCCAGCCATATACATTTAAACAGCTACAACAGATCATCACATCGAGACTGAACAGAGTGAAGGCTTTTGAAGAAGATGCTCTCCAGTTAGTCTCAAGAAAGGTGTGAAACCATGTTTTCTTAGGCACAGGTGACTGAGGCATTGTGGGGTACCTCTTGAGCACTCTAGTGTTCTCTGTACTGATCTTGGGCTACGAGGTTGTTTACTAACAGGTGTTGTCAATTTAAATTACATGTGGTTATCTTATGTCATTGAGTCAGTAAGAGATTGTGGTCTTCTAGGTGGCAGCACTTTCGGGTGATGCACGTCGTTGCCTTGATATCTGCAGAAGAGCCACAGAGATTTGTGAGCACTCTGGTAGTCAGAAGAACAGCAGTGGATTGGTGGGGATGAGTCATGTGATGGAAGCTTTGGATGAGATGTTCTCCTCTTCCTACATTGCATCTATCAGGTAAAAAGAAGTGAAAGAACTATCGCCAGTTATGGCCATTGTTGCTGAATGTGACCTTTATTTGTTTGAGAAATGTAATAGTTCGGCTCCCATCAGACTTCTATTCTTTTTAATGTTGCTATTGTAGGTGTGCTTCAGTCCAGGAGCAGCTTTTTCTGAGGGCTGTTATTGCAGAGTTTCGTCGACTGGGTCTGGAAGAAGCCACTTTCCAACAGGTAACTATACTGTTGATTTAACTCATTCATAATAATCCTTACTCTTATCATATATATATATATATATATATATATATATATATACACGCACACTCTAAATTAAAGTTGAAGACTTGAATAACCTGAAAGAATGGATGTTTTTCTTCTCTCCAGGTGTTTGTTCAGCACCAGGCTCTGTGTCGTGTTGAAGGTTTGCAGCCGGTGAATGTGTCTGAAGGACTGTCTGTCTGTCAAAGGCTGGGTTCCTGTCGCTTGCTTCTCCTTGAGGGAAGCCGCTTGGACCTGTTTCTCCGTATCCGACTCAATGTAAGTCAGGACGATGTGCTTTATGCATTGAAGGCTGACTAAAACGCAGACCTACCATGTCACATGTTCTGACTGGCAACCTGTGTGGATCCCCACTGGGTCTGTCCACTTTTTTGGACATTATGGACAGCTTTTTTTTTTCTTTTTAAATCTTGCCTGCAGCTTCACAGTTAAATTCTTATGAACTGAAAGTGAGATATTGTCCAGAGTGTGTTCTTAAGTTATACAATTTTAGTGCTCAAAATTAAATGTTTTAAATGTACGTTTTGTGTATTCTAATTAATACCTTTTTGATTCAGATCATTGTGACTTTCAGTTCACTCTTAAACGTATTTTAGAAGATCTTCACAACATTTTTATGCATTTTAGTGTGGGAGAGCAAGACCCACACATTTATCATTTCACGACTCTGTCAGGGTAAAAAAGTACAGTTTTCATATAATGCACCAAAATGTTGGATATTTGTCAGATTTTATTTTGTGTGATGTCTTGATACAATAAAGCTATTGACTGATCAGACCAGATCATGAGACCTAAATTGCTTCTTGTGTAATAATCAGTACAACATGTTACAGAAAACATATTACAAATATAACAAAAATAATAATTATTGAAGAATGATATAAGAAATATAGCCAAATCGTATAACATAGTAACATTTAAGGAATATTCAGGGTAAATTGGCACTTGAGAAAATATATAAAATACCAATCACATCCTAAAATAACAACAAAAAATATCTTCGTGATTTTTAAGTTTATCTATGACACTTTACCCGTCATGAGACTGCATCTGATAGATTTGTTTACAAACGTTGTCTGTGCAAAGTGCAACCGTTAACTTTACCATATAAACCTGTTCACATTTGCATGATAAACACCCAGAAAAAATCATTTATACTCCACAAACATTATGTTCATCTATCTATAAAAGTACTCACAACTTTAAAGCTTAAATATCAAATATTTCACCGAAGAATCTGAAAGCTTCTAGAAAGAATACAAACTTCACATTTTTTGAAGCCTCAAAATACCCCACAGTCATCCATTAATGTACATATTTGCGTTCGCAAACTGAGAACATGCCACTGATTTTTCTTTTCTATTTGTAGACTAGAGTCATATATAACCCAGAACTTTCCCGAATGTTCAGTTTATAAGATTCATATTATGCTTTCATATTATCTTCTAAAGGCTTTTGCGAGCCATGTGTTCGGACATTTGGCACATCTAGTTATTGTTCCTCAATGTTTTGGTTTGTGGTATGATGAAACGCAAGTGCAGTTCCCTTTTACTGATGATTAAGGTTCATGCATTGAACAATCTCCTCTGAACATACTTGACTTCAGAGCTATGAAGACTGGCATACATAAGTTTTATGGTGCAACCTGTCTGTTCCTTAAGGTCTCACAGGCCTCTTCTCTCATTCCACAGAATCTTTGAATTTGAGAGTAAGGATTCACCCAAAACCTAATATATACATGCTTAATTAATAACAAATTACACATCACTCTCCACTAGCATCATATGTCATTGATGTGATCTCCATATTGGTATACCGGCGACAGGCTGGGTGATACTCTCCAAGATCCGACTGTTCTGCCAGAAGGAGATAGGAGTGGTTGAGAATATTTGTGCTGCATTCGCGGAAGGTGGTGGAACAGGGACTGGGGCAACGGTGTAGTTTTTCACTAGCCAGATGAGAAAAAGCAGTATCCCCATACACATAGTCATTCCCCGTAAAGCATGGGGTTATATCGTTATTCAAAATGACATAATCTTGAACCATCTCCAAATCCTCTCTGAAGTTCTCTCTGTTTTTTACACCAGCTGAGAAGCCACGATCAGGGAGTGTATGACCGGTGGGCTTCTTACAGGATTTTACTGAAGTTTCTTTCTCGGGCAGAATCTCCAATACTGATGTGGCAGTGTCATCGTCACATTGCTTAATGTTGAAGGTTGGCTCCTGGATTGAAGACAGTATAATGACAATAATATGAGAAACACACTAAAAAGCATTTTGTTCACATTCTGAACACACTGTTTATTGCCACACTAAATTTTTATACTTAAAAAAAGTTACAAACATTGCTACTAGTAGATTAATTATATTTTTTAAAAGTAGTTTTAAAATAAAACCTAAAAATCTAAATCAAAATGATCAAAGCCGATATCAATTACCCAATGTGATCCACTGATATCCGTCAGGAAGCTTTCCAGCACCTTGTTAAGATTTGGGACTGATGGCCACAAGGTCTTCTTGACCTTCCTAACAGAGTGAAAAAAGGACATATTTTACATTTGTATTCTTTAGATACAGTACAGACCAAACGTTTGGACACACATTCTCATTCAAAGAGTTTTCTTTATTTTCATGACTATGAAAATTGTAGAGTCACACTGAAGGCATCAAGGGCTATTTGACCAAGAAGAGTGATGGGGTGCTGCTCCAGATGACCTGGCCTCCACAGTCACCGGACCTGAACCCAATCGAGATGGTTTAGGGGTGAGCTGGACCGCAGACAGAAAACAAAAGGGCCAACAAGTGCTAAGCATCTCTCGGGGAACTCCTTCAAGACTGTTGGAAGACCATTTCAGGTGACAGCCTCTTGAAGCTCATCAAGAGAATGTCAAGAGTGTGCAAAGCAGTAATCAAAGCAAAAGGTGGAACCTACTTTGAAGAACCTAGAATATGACATTTTCAGTTGTTTCACACTTTTTTGTTATATATATAATTCCACATGTGTTAATTCATAGTTTTGATGCCTTCAGTGTGAATCTACAATTTTCATAGTCATGAAAATAAAGAAAATTCTTTGAATGAGGTGTGTCCAAACTTTTGGTCTGTACTGTATGTTTTTAGTCATAGTACATAGGTTAAACGCATAGCATATTGTAGTGTAATTAGAAGAGAATTAAATTACCGGAAGTATCTGGAGAAGAAAAAGATCATTGCAAAAGCAATGATGAGCAGAGCCACTGGAATACAGACAATGAAGATCCACTCTGATAATAAAAGAAATGGTTTCAGTTTTGGAGTTGTTAAGCATTGTTCATAATCTAGAGTCAGAAATGTCTACCTTTGCCTAAAGGTAAGAGGGCGGTAAAAGGTTTCGACCAGTCACTCCATTCTCCACTGTACACCGTTCCATTGGGTTGGGCTCGGACTTGGATAGTGTATTGACTCCCTCTGTGTACATCCAGACAAGTGCTGGTCTTGGAACTGGGTGTCGTAAAATCCTACCACAGAATTTAGTTTCAGCATTAGTTGTGTGTCTATTTAACAACTGAATTAAACCAGAAAGAAGTCAACATATAACTGATATGTGTTCACATGCATCTATCTACTATCAGTGATCATTAAACCATTTAAATGCCCTGTTTCTCATTTCACATTATTTAAACTCACCTTCCACTCACTCTCTCCTTGACGCTGATAGCGGATCTGGTACATTAGATACTGAGAGATCTTCAAAAAGGGTGGATACCATGACAAACAAAGACGTCCCTCTTCAGGCTGTGCCTTCAGACCTTCTGGAGGCCTTGTCTGGACTGTCAAAAACGGCAAAGAGACAGACTAAAAAGCTTATTAGAGCTTGCAGGCCTATTAGATACCATTGAACTCTGAGGCAGGGGAGACCAGGGATGGTTGCAACACTTTTTGATTCGTGTCTGCAACTCTGTGGTTTTTTGAGTCATGTGTCTGAAACTGATATGATTTTTTTCACATCCATCTGCCGCAAGTTATGTTGAAAAATACAACTTATCCCTAACTGTTTAGATAGTCAATTACAAAACAAAAAGGAACATTTTTATATTACAACAGCGATCAACATATACACATACAAATATGTCAAATAAATTCTCCCCTACCATCACATATTCACATGGTATTAAGTGGCTACAATATTCAAATGGTATTTACATGGTACTCTGCTCAGTGTATATGCGTTTAAAAAAATATTAAATATTTAAGATCGAAAGCATTTGGACAACATATGGTGGCTAACATGGTTTTCTTCTTTCTTACTTACTGTTGCGGTTTATTCTGAAAGTCTCTGCATAAAACGTGCGACCAAATGGTTGCAATCCAACACGGAGGTAAAACTGATAGACGCTTGACTCTTGCCCATACAGGACACACTGGTGGACAGTGTTGTTGTCTTTGTTACACAACTTCCAGCTACCCCATGAACTTCTGAAACACCACACAAGAAAGACTGCAGTTAACAAACCAAACTAACTGCTATGCTGCGATTTCTATAAGATGTCACAGAGGACATGAAAAGCGTGACACCTGTTTATTTGTCTGTAGTGGAAGCTGGATCTGCCATCTTCATATAATTCTCCTCTCCATTTGCATAATACTTGATGCAGATTTGGAGTGTGGCACCGCAACCCTATGTCACCTGAAAATTAGTCAGATACTGAAAGGTGAGTAAATTTTATAGCGGTTATTTTACCTAGGTTAATTTCTCAGTTTGTAATTGTTTGTATAAGATAGTTCACAGATAAGGAACATTTTGTCATAAACAGGTTCCATATGCCCCTGTATGATTTATGGTGCAACAGGAGATGTTGATCATATTAACAGCCTAACTAACCATTCACTTTCATTATATGGAGAAAAATAAAAAGAGAAAGATGACCAAAATGGATGTTCCCCAAATTTTGCCTAACATTGTGTGCCACTGAATGTCTTATTTACCAACACCAACCAAAACACTAAAGCACTACATTTAATAAAAGAGCACATTTTTTACAGAAACCTAATATTTAATAGTATTTATTTATTTGTGAATTACAATTAATAGATTGCACTTTGATAAAAAAAAATATATATATAATAAATGCAATCGGTTTGAAAATGGTGTCAAACGTACACTGTATAAGGTGTCAGATGCATGTTTGACTGAGTTTGCCATTTTGACCAAGAGATGACTCAAATGTGGTGATGTGGTGTTTTGTGCTTTTGCGAAGAAAATGGTTCATTTAATTCAGACTTTCAAAGGCTAGATGGCGTACAGCAAAAACTACTGGGCATGCACACATTAATATAATTTAATTATCCTCACACTGTATAACAATAATTACTATTTTAGCATTATTTTAAGGGGTAGGTTTTGGTTTGGGGTAGGTGTAGATGTTAATAAAACACAATCTTACAGGTAGAAAAATAAAGTTTATTGTTAACTTCCAGTTTTTGCTGTATCCCTTCTAGCCACAACCTCAAAAAGCATCGTTTCTAGCTGCAGGATGGAGTAATGGGTGTGGAAAAGGTGGCGTGCCAAAAGGTGACTGCTATAACAGAAACTAACCCCTTGCCAAATACCCAGACATGCAGTCTTGGCCACTTGAGAGCGTGTGCGCGCCAATAAGTGTGCAAGGCTGTTCCAGGTGTGGTTGTGTCCCTCTGGTTGTGTTCGGATTCCTGTAACACTCAGGGTTTTTCTGGTCAAAAATGACTGGTGTTCTGCCGATTTGTGATACCTTGTAAGATTTAGCTACCTCTGATTAAAACAGTGCATAGTACAATTCGACAACAAAAATGCTCCCTGTAAAATTATGGTTCCCTGTCGATACTATACTTGTACTGTGGCTGCTAAGAGACTATGGGGAAAAAGCTTTTTTTTTCTCCTGAACTGAAGACTTTTTTCAAACTAGCAGAGAAATCGTATGGTAAGTATTACTTGTCTCTATTTCATCCTACCTTAAACGGCAACAAATATCATTTTGTCAATCTGACATGATTAATACTATTATCATAAAGCTGTTGAAGCCTGTTTCTGCCACTGAATAAAAAAAAATAAAATAAATAAAAACCAAGCAAATTGAGACTTTTTATCTCACAATTCAGACTTTTATCTTGTAATTGAGACTTTATCTAGCAGTTCTTTTTTCTCACAACTGCGTGTTTATATCTCAAATGGTTTTTTTCTTAAGAGTTTATATCTTGCAATTCTTTTTCTTGCAATTGCATTTTTATCTTGCAATTCTTTTTTGTCGCAATTGTGAGTTTCTTGCAATTCTTTTTTTTTTCTTGCAATTGTGACTCTATCCCACAATTCTTTTTTTCTCGCAGTTGCGAGTTTCTTGCAATTATTTTTTGTGAGTTTATCTCGCAATTCTCCTTCTTTTTTTTAAGTTAGCATAGTGAGAAGTTGCAATTACCTTGTTTTATTTTGTATTCAGAGATTTGAAATGGTAGTGTATTGTAGTGTGAGTATGCATGGATACAGGCATGCACAGGTCCAAGGCCTTTATGTTTGCAAGCACACATGTTCAAATGTGAGCATAATCAACACGCTCCTCAACACTAGTTTTTTCTCTTACATTTATTCTTCCCCATTCACTTTCAATGGCTGTGGAACACCACAAGTGTGACTTTGTGCCATTTTTTACTAAATAAAAGCATTTCAGAGCAAACTTCCAGTTCAAACATTAAAGGACAGTAGTGTGATAAACAAAAAAAAAAAATTATCTCCCCATTTTTGTGTAAATTATTCATAAAAAATACTTTTTACACTAAACAAAAATGGTATTTGCTCTATTGATAAATAAGGTCCTTTGATTAATCGGATGCAAGTAAAAAAACAAAACCAGTCCTAAATGAAAGAAAACAAGTTGACAAAATGATTGAGTCCAATATATGGAGATAATATAGTATAATGAGGGATGTATAAGCAATTGTTTATAGGCCGGTTATTTTTGACCAGGAACACCACAAGTGTGACAACGTGAAATAAAACCCACAAAAAATTACGAAAACTCCCACAACATTTCTGAGAAGTGCATATACCCTGTGTAAACAAAGTCATCAAGTTTGAATTCAATGCAATAACATGAACTAGTATGTTCGGGACAGACTGAACAGACATTTAGAAGTTCATTTTAAGATGCAAAGCACTGAAAATAAAATAAAGCTCTGTAAACACATTTTAACAACACTAGTCTGTCGCATCAGGTTGAAAAGTTCTATGTACACTTGTAGTCTTCATGCTCACTTAAACACTTGGACCAAACAAAGGAAATACGTCATATAAGTAGTCAAGTGGTCAAGTGCAAAGACCGCAAGTATGGGTATTTGGAAAAGGGGTAACCGCTAGCCTTAACCCTAACCATAGACATATATGGCTGAACCCTAGACCTTTTCACAAGACTGTGTTGATGCATTTCAGTGGTCATCAGCATCATAAAACCTCCAAAGTTTGTGTATTTTCGTTTTTTTATGCATGTACATTTATAACACTATACTTTGTTTTATATTACATTTGATGGTAAATTTGACATTGTTCTCTCTACTGACTGTCATTGTCAGACTCTCTCTATTTTGTTCCTTTTTTTTGAAAGTCATGAAAACAGTATCATGGTGTTTTGCTATTTAAGCAAATGGGAATGCAAAAAAAATATATTTGACTTCTGCTGCTGAGAAACCCAGAAATGTGAAATAGGTCCAAAAGATAGGCCTTTATCCACGCCTCTTACCTTTCGGCACGCTCAAATCTTTCGCAAAGCCCACTGCTCCAATCTGCACTATCACTACTTGCATCACTGTGAGTGAGCACTGCTTGCTTGCGTCACTGTGAGAGAGCACTAATGTCACGAATGAGCTAGCTTATATATTACAATAGCCTATATAATATTAAAGTTTAGTATATTATATTATTTTAACTATAGTAAACATAACATTGTAATATATTATACCAAGTGATAACATTTTAGCATGAGTTCACACTTTAAATACCTTTAGTGTAAAGAGGGATCAAAGCAATATTGCTTTGTCCTTTTTGTGGAGCACTTTGTCAAAATAAAAATTGTCCACTCAATTTTCCCACAGTTTCCATATAGTGTGGCTGAAGCTGTGGTGATATTAAATGCAGAAGGGATCCTTGCACTCCAATAAATCCAGACTTTTTACCGCAAGTGAATAGTTGGTTTAAACTAATTGGAAAATGGCATGTTTTTAAGTGTCCAAATAAATGTTCCATTCAGCTCTCACCTGCTTTTTGTGACACCATAGCTGTGACAGGACTTGACCAGCCACTCCAAAATTTATGAAATTGACCTTCAGGCTTGACTCTCATTTGCACTGTGTAGTTCTCTCCTGCGACCAGAGACACAAGCTTATGGGAGTGTTTTGACACCTATAAAGAGTGAGTGTACACTGCATTTAGTAAATGGTCTTCTTTTATATGTACTATTCATACAGTAATTGTATAAGAATGATGTGTGTCAAACTCACCAGTGTAACTGTGTTTGATGTGTTTTTGGAGCTGTAACGAATTTCATACTGCGGGTAAACTGGAGGATTATTTGGTTTTTTCCATTCAACTAACATTTGGCCCACCTCGCCAGTTGGATGAAGGGATATATTTGTTGGAGGATATGAAAGATCTTGGAGAAAGACAGACAGATGTATTTCATTTTAATTCCTGCACTACTAGCATAGCACTAAACTGTTGTTGTTTTCCTGTAGCACTTACGCTGATTCTCCACACTGACATTGCGATTGTAGATGGTTATGTTGGTGTCTCTGTCTATGACTCTGAGCTGAATCTCTACATACATGAAGACGTCACTTGATGGGAATGTGCAAATATGCAGGACCTTTTTCTCATAAGTTTGTTGTTTCACATCACATCTTTTTGTCATATATCTGTATGATACAAACAAGTTCGCTTGAAACAGGTCCTCAACCGCCATAGATACAGAAAGGTGACATCCCCCCCATCCCATCATTTTTCAGTTTAAAAAATAAAATCAGTTCTTCCAGTGACCTAGCAGACTCTAACTTCATGTAATTTCTTTACAGTAAACAATCCATTAATTTGAGTTTGAGCTTAACATACTTTAGAAGATTAAAGATCTTAAAAAGTCCTTACTCATCCATTTGGTAGAAAAAATAATAGGACTTTTCAGCAGGTGCTTCCCAAAAGCAAGCGAAGCTTTCTAGATCCCTAGTAAAACATGTTGGGTCCTCATCCATAGACAAGAGAGCAAAATCTGGGAATGAAAAACAAAAACAAACAACAACATTCCATGTAGCTAACAAAATGCATAGTTTTGCTGCATGTAATATTTACTGAAAAGTTTACACTTTAAATACACTCTCAACATTAATGTCTTGAATTAACACTTGTTTTTCACTACCAAAAGACAACTAGAACAGCTTTGGCAGAACTAACTTAACATAAAAAAGCTAGGAGCACAATCAACAGACTAACTCACTCTTGCGTCTTACCTTGTTTTGATAGGTGAGGCTCCAAATGCACCTGTTCGATCAGACAGAAAATAAGTATCCACCAGTTGAGTGCTGAATCCATCACGTACACAGGGCATCCATATACATATGACTATTTAAGTCTGTAGATATGTTAGTGTTCAGTACTTAATGTGTTTAGAACGGGGCGGGGACGTTGGTAGATGGTCATCAGACGGGGCCCAATGCAATAGGAAGTGGTTGCACTGGGGACTGAGGCAGGCACCCGTACTGACAAAGTGCTTCCTTCACACGCACATGTATAATCGAGCACAATCGAGTTTAAAAAAGCCTGTATATTATATTACACAGTAAAATGTGTAGAAGAAATATAAACCAATTGAAGGCATGAGATTTTCAAATCCTAATCTTGAGTTCCTTTTTTGGCACTATGTCTTTCGAACCATGAGAAGTGCAATAATGCAATTTCTTTATGGAGTCCAGTTATGATGAATATCATGAAATTTGGTCAAATGTGAACATAATGATGCCTATAACTCCTTATGTAGATATAATATAGTATTAAATGGAATACTTGACTGTGGCGTTTAAGGGGGTTGGGGTGGGAGGCTGTCTGTTGTGTGTGTGTGAGTTGGAGGAAACTGAGTTGCCATACACTGACTGACAGCTCCTGGTCCTGTGGCAGAATAGGAGGAAATACCCTTGACAGATCAGCAAGCTGCAGCAGGGAAGAGGCCTGACCTCAACCCTTGGTCTTAAAGGAGCGAAAGAAAGAGTGAGTACTTTCTGTTCCATATCATAATCTATGGTTGTCTCCAAATGCCTCTGTGATGAGTCCCCTCACCACATAGATGCTTTATTTATCCAAGTAAAGACATTCTCTTAACATTCTTTAAATGATTACAGGATGGCTATAGCATGTCATACATATGTCATATGTAAAAAAAAACATTTAAAAAGATCTTAAAAATCTTTAGTTGCTTTTTAAACAACATAAACATTATGTACAGAACTCACTCAAGCTGCACAAATGAGTTTCAATAAGGAAAATACATTGCTTTCTCAAGTGCTACATTGACTATTACTGGCGTTTATTGTCCACTGAATGAACTGTATATGATGTATGTCCATTTCAACAACCTCACACAATGATTCTCCCAATAAATGATGGAAAAAGAGTTCAATGCATGGTCCAGATCCCCACAGACCCAGTGTACTACATCTGTAGCTTATATTGTAGGTTCCATTTCCTCTTGAGTAATCCAGCATGTCCTGAGATATGAATACTTACAGAATCTAGAGTCACAGCTCATGAGAGTGTCCTTTCACAGTCTGTTCTCTATAGCCATGTGGTCTTGGTTGAGGGTCTCTTTGAACGATGGAACCTGGCCGCAGGGGAGTGACAGTAGCGCAAAGCTCGATGAGCTTCCCTTGGGTTATGAACCCTTCTTGGGTCTGGGGGGACTGGTAGTCAGGCCTCTTCAGCTGTAGCATCTATTCCAGCATAAGTGAAGTTCTCGAAGAGAGCCATGTTGACATAGGCCTGGATGGAAGATGAGAATTGGAGGTTGGTTGATGGCTTCATGCAGACGGAACTGCTATGTGTCTGCTACTGCCACACTTTTTCTATTTCAAATAAATGCTGTTATATTTAACTTTCTGTTCATCAAAGAATCCTGAAAAATCATGTTTTGTGGTTTCCACAAAAATATTAAGCAGTTTTCAATATTGAAATTAGTATTATTTCTGAAGCATCATGTGACACTGAAGAATGGAGTAATGGCTGTTCAGCTTTGCCATCACAGGAAGTAATTGTAATTTAAACTATATTAAAATAGAGAACAGCTCTTTTGAATTGTAATCATATTTAACAATATTACTATTTTAACTGTATTTCTGATCAAATCAAACTGAA
The DNA here is from genome assembly GCF_023724105.1 of Carassius gibelio. NCBI lineage: Eukaryota > Metazoa > Chordata > Actinopteri > Cypriniformes > Cyprinidae > Carassius > Carassius gibelio. The sequence goes on from NC_068376.1 coordinate 20,314,261, forward strand.
ACCACCTAGCAACCACCTATAACCACACAGCAGTTCCTCTGGTAACCACCCACAAAGCCTCCACATGGTGTTCTGAGTTTTACATATGCAAGCATCAGTATGTTTTTTTCCCTACCTTCCGTGCCTCTTGCATCCTATTGAGCTGAACAGATATTTGTGAAAATGGTGGTCGCTCGTAGGGTCTGTCTCGCCAACACTGCCTCATAAGTTCATACCTGCATGGATAATTATATATCAGTGATTATAATTCCAATAATTAATACGACTGCAGTCAATCAGTATGGAAAGTGACTACAAGAACACATGAACGTCTGTGCTTACACTTCATCATCACAGTTCCTGGGCTGCTCCATTCTGTAGCCCTGAGGAAGCTTCTCATAGAGCTCAGCACAGGTCATCCCACAGTATGGCGTCCCACCTTGAAGAGAACAGATTAATAGCATTCATCTGGCTGAAGCATCTTTCTAATGTAGTAGACAACAAGCTATTTAACTCAACTTACCTAAACTTACTATTTCCCACAGAAGAACTCCAAAAGACCACCTGAAAAACCAAGGCAGATATTTTAATTAGAAAATAACCAGGTTTAAGAAGAAAAAGATCTGTAGAAAAAGTCAATGCTTATGACTACATTGTTTGCCATGTACACAAGCCACATTCTTGTGTTTAGAAACAGCTTTCAAGGCTGCATTTATTTGATGAAAAATACATTAAAAACAGTAATATTGTAAAATATGATTATAATAATTTCAATCCGATTTCTGTTTTAATATATTTTAGTATTTGATATATTTATATTTAGAAACACGTTGGAAACACTCAACAGCATTTATTTGAAATATTTAAATTTAAATACATTTTATGCATCTTTGCTGAAAGTTTTTTTTAAGCGTCCTAGCTGAAAAGTATTCAATTTATTTGAGAGAAAAAAAAATGTATTAATCCCATATGGTAGTGTAATTATTAGAGCAGTTATGGGGGGTGATCTGTAATAAAAGATGCTGGTAAGAAAAGTAAAAGTAATCCACTACTGTAGATAACTACAGTATATGTTTCAGCTAACACTGATGTGTGACTGTGACAATCACTCCATGCTTTGAAGGAAATCAGTAACAGGCTGATGGAGAAAACTATGTTTGTCTCTCATGCTGGTCATATTGTTTTCAAAATCTTCAGTGCGCAGTGTTCTTTAGTGGGTAAAAAAAGGTTGTTTTGACAGAGGACTGTGGTCTTGTGGAACTTGCTACTCTAAATTTGAGCTTCCTGGTTGGGTTATCAGTTCCTTCCTGCTTATTTATCAGTTGTCCATTAAAAATTTGGAAGGATGAAGACATGTTGTTTTGGATTGAAATTTAGGGATGCCGTAGCACTTTGTCTTTTCAAATATTTAATCAACAATGAATTCCTTTGTCACATTTTTCATAGAAAATAAAGTGTCAGGCAATAACATTTAAAGTTCAGTTAATAAGCATGAGATGTTCAAGGCAATGTTCATATGTGTAAAAAAACACAATTTATAGTATGTACTTACACATCACTCTTTGTGGTGTAGACACTGTAGTTTAGTGACTCGATAGCCATCCATCGCACAGGCAGTCTTCCCTGAGACAGAGAGAGAGCAACATTCAAGAAGTTTTATGAGTAATATAGATACACTATGGACTCAACAGGCTGAGTAAATAAAAGGAAATTAGTTTTATCATCTCATAGCTAACAGATATGGTCCTCACCATGGTCTTTTTCACATACAACTCCTCACCACGTGAGAGGCCAAAATCGGCGATTTTCGCAACTAGGCTTTCTCCCACGAGTACATTTCTGGCTGCCAAATCTCTGTGAATGAACTGTTTATACACAAACAAGATAACCAGACATGAAGTTAGGCCATGTAGTAGTAATATTAATGTGGCACAAAATCTACAATGGCCTAGTTCTACTGAACAATACATACAAAATATAAATAAAATAAAATATTTAATAGTAAATTATAATTTCAAAAATTATTGACATTTAAGACTAATATTTAAGCAAACTGCATGGAAGCGGATATACCATCCAAAAATGTGCTGAAAATGTGAAAATCAGCTGTTTACAACCCTCTACGCACATCTTGGCAATATAATTGCCATTGGCTAGTAAAGTTTTTAGTTTAGTCGCCAGACTGATATTCTATTTTACATGGGTACGCGCACACACACACATATATACATATAAATATATATACACATACACACACACACACACACACACACATAGGGAATGAGACACTGGGGTCTTCTAGGGGTCACTATGGGGAATGCCTCGTCGTGACCCGAGTCTTAAGCAAACATAGAAAACAACAATAACACATTGGCCAGCGTCAGCCTATGACGTCACTACATGTGTGACCACAGTATAAAGAGGCACCAGGAGAACACGTCATCCGCTTCTTCATCTGAAGCTTGCGTCCGAAGCATAGCAAGGAAACTAGAGGACTCGGTGTCTCATTCTTTACTCAGGGAACAATGATTACAGGTGTAACCTGAGATGTTCCCTTTCAAGGGTACTTTAAACTGTGCCCCCAGGGGTCGCAATGGAGAATGGTATACCCATGCCACCATGCTGAGTGCATGCCAAACCACAGATGAGCGCTGAGTAATGTATCAAATCTTCAAGGGAGTTGCCCTTGGGATGGTTAGATGGCGGTCAGTGACATTATTCCCTACAGCCAAAGGCCTAAGCTACATAGCCCATAAACTTGCCTTTTAGGGCCAGTAGTCCTGGGCCCGGGGTAGAGCTTAAAGGCTTGGTTTCAGGAAGAGATTGCTTTAAAGAGATATGACCAAGCTTCTAGAATCGTAACTAGGTCTTGGCCTGTCACCCAGGGGGCTACCGCTTGCTCTGCATGAGCTTGCTGAAGGAACTGTCTCAACAGACCCCTAGTAGAAACACCCTGTCAAAGTAGGTATCATTGAGGATACATAGGAAGAGTGGTGCCCAAGGTGGAACAGGGGCCTGACCGACTCAAAGAAAGGTCACAAAGCCGCAGCGCATAACCCCTACCACAAAGGATTTGATGTGCGAACTTACCAAAGCATAGTTTATATAAAACACAGACACTTTGCGTGCTCACTTACCATAACATGGATTTTAAAGATACTTTTTACCAGACAGACTTAGAGACTTTATGTGACCGTGGCACTCTGAGGGAGCCGTCCATATCATATACAGAGCGCACATAGATGGAAATGGCACATCCCATAGAACAATTCGTGAGGAGTCGCCAACTCATATTACACCTTGGCTAACAATACTCATATTCATATTCTGGTTAGCAGTAAGTTATCTAGCTGAAGGAGCATAACAACCAGCTGTCAGCTGAGAGGTGGCTCGACCTACAACATGTTCATAGAAATCCTGAAGGATTCTTGAATCCTTTCAAGAAGTGAAGCCCAAAGAAGCCTTGAGTCCGGACCATCAGTAAGGTGGTTACTTTGTAAGACACAGAACCAACCAAAACATCATAGGTCCAGCAATCCCCACAAACTCATTCTCCCCCATGACTCAGCAGCAGTGGGTACTGAACTGCAGGGAGCAGACGGCTGCCCCTCATTCCTTGATAATAGATATATACGGGAGCTTTTTCATTGAAAGACGCATGTAGTGGATGCGGACTGCTCCCTTGAAGACATTGCGTGCGTGATCTTCACCCAAACAAATGACGCAAAGATCATGTGTGTCATCATGAAGAAGAGGACGACATGTTCTCCCTGCGCCTCTTTATACTGTGGTCACACTGGTAGTGAAATCATATGCTGTCGCCGGCCATCGTGTTGTTGTTGTTGTTTTTTTAATGTACGCTTCAGACACGGGTCACATCGAGGCATTCCCCATAGCAACCCCTAGAGGATGCAGTTCAAAGTTCCCTTGAAGGGAACAGGCATATCTTCTGTTTTTTCTTAAAAGCTGAATAATTCCAAATGAACTTTGTTATTTTGACAGGAAAATACAATGAAGAATATGGTTTACATGTAGCTTATCGATTTAGTGAACGGTTTGTACAACTCTCGCTCTCTTTCTTTGCATGTGTGAGAAACAGTGGTCTCAGCAAAGCACTTTCATCGCAAAGATCCAATGGTGAGCAAATGATGTAATGCTAAATTTATGAAGATGAAGAACCAAGCTCATCTACATTATGGATGGCCCAAGGGTGAGTACATTTTAGGTAAATTATCATTTTTGAGTGAACTATTCCCTTAATTTTGCCCATCCACATATGGATTCTTAAATATTACCTCCATAATCTGAAAAACAAAAAACAAAACAAAAATATATATACCTGTTTGTCACTTAGGTAATGCATGCCAGTTGCTACATCAGCAGCAAACTGCAAGAGCTGCTGGGAGGTGAGTGTGGAGGCAGTTCCATGCTCTTTGGCAAAGGCAGGATCAGTCTCTAGGACACGACTCTTTCTTAGGAAGTCCAAGAGGTTTCCGTAAGGTGCAAATTCAATTGCTATGTAAAGGTAACCTGTGGATAACATTACCTGTTACATGTCAGCACTATTTAATAGAGAGAAGTTCATATGGCATCTGTGCCAAATAAAGTACTTAGACAAAACTGATATGAAGCCTTAATAACATTACTATGTCAAACACTTGTAGTCCTCTAGTCTGGTGCACTCACCTCTGTTTTCACAGGCACCGATTAGATTAATTATGTTTGGATGCTGTCCCAATTTACACAGCACTTCTAATTCACCAGCAAAGTCTCGATGGTCATTCTCTGAGGAAAACTCTGCAGGTTCACACAATGGACACACAAAATCACACGCATGTAATTCAGACCTTGGCTAACAATGCTCTGTTGGCTTGTGTTCTTACCCTTGAGCATTTTAATTGCAGCACTCATTTTTATACCATCTTTTTTGACCATAGCTTTGAGGACCTGACCAAAGTTCCCTTCTCCAATGACATCCTCAAACTTAATGTCCTCCCATTCCAGTATGGGATAGGTGAGGGGCTCTGTAGAAGGTTTCGGTCGCCGGGTCAGTGTGAGAGTTCCTGAGTTGAACTGTAAGATTGTCTCTTCTCCCTGAGAATGAGAGTTTATTTATGTATTTATTTATTTATTTTTGATATATTGATAAAGTAGGTGCAACTATCCCACTATGTTGAATCATTAAAATATAAAGTTTATGAGCACACATTATTTTTTGCTGCCACTGTACATATGCAAACATAAGAGTAGAAATAAAGTAAAGTGTCTGCTCACCGATACAGACTGATAGGTGAATGTACGTTTTCGTTTAAAGACAGATTTATGAATGTAGAAGAGAATCAAAAGGGCCAGAAGGATGGTCACACAGGTCACAGCCACTGACCCAACTACAGCCCAAAGAAGCTGATGATCCTCAGCCATTGGTCGTCCAACTTGCTGAGTGGTGGGAATATAGCTTGATAATCCTTGTTAATATAAAAACAGCAAGTGCCTTTTTAAAAGTGCATTTTAGAATAGCTTTTAACTTCATATTTTGGCTTTATTTTTTGCCTTTTACTCGTTTATTCTCTCTTGTCACTTACCGTCTCCACGTGTCCTGGCTTGTACAAACTTACTCCAATCCCCTGGCACCTTGGAGAAAGCCCTCACCCTGAACTGGTATAATGTGCTCCCATTGAGGGATGTCACATCCTTCATGGTTTTGTTGCCATCGTCTGTGTCCACCCAAGAGTGAAAGCTGCTCTGACCCACTGCCTGGTATTCAATACTGTATTTCACAATGCCTCCATTGGGGTCCTCAGGTGGATGCCAGTGAAGCCTGACTGCATTGATGGACAGAGCATCTGCCTGGACGTTCCTTGGAGAAGAAGGACCTGGAGAGAGATCATACGTAATTTTGCCACTTCAGTTTCATTTCACACTCTGAAACACTTGGGAGTTATTAGTTTCCACCACATCCTGTCTAACATTCATGTCCTATTTTATAGTCAGTCACCTACTTGCGCCTACTTGGGGACATGAAAAATGTCTTTTTACCCTTCTTATAGATGTGAATATGGTGGGGCTTTGAAGGGGGCCCATGGCTGCCACAGTTTATCAGCCTGACGACCACTTGGTAGTCCCTGGTATACTCCAGATTGTAAAGCTTGATGGAGAGTACATTAAGCAAGGTGGTTTCCTCTTGCAGCTTCTCTCCATGTGGTCCAATGAGCTGTATTAAAAAGCCATTGGCTTCTCGGGACGTACCAATCAGGGACCACCTGATGGTGGCATTACGGCCCTCCAGTGAGCAGGCATTAATCTCCGGCCTGGCCGTGGGCTCTAGTGACACAGAATACGCAATCAGAAAAAACTACAAACTAAATTCAACACATTACTAAATACTATGATAGTATATAAATAACACTAAAATAACATTGGTTAGACAACAGGGGTAAGATGACAACCTCAGAAGTGGGAGAGTGGTATGTTATTGATAATGTTTTAATTATTTAATAAATATTATAATGCCTCTTATTAGATTTAGGTTTATGATGTATTTTACATGCATCAAATGCACTGGTGCAAGTTTACTGAAGGGGTCTTATTGCCACAGCTAGGGGGCTTCTTAACCCAGTAATGTGGCAAATTTGTACACCCTATACATAGTCATTGTTAAACTCTAAATATGTTCTTAAATGAGGCATTTGGCCCAATCTTTCCCTACAACCAATTCTTAGTTCTAGGTTAATTGATTCTCACCTGGGCAGTCAGTCTCCATGATTGCCTCTGGACCCAACGGACCTTCTCCTCCATCCCCTGGGCGAGTGAGTTGTACACGGACATGGTATCTGGTTGAGGGCTTCAGGTTCGATAATGTGATTTGATCGCTGCCATACACTTCATTTGAAAAAAAAAAAAAGATTATAAATTGTATTATTTTTATTACATATATTTATATGATTCTACATGTCAGAATGAACACTAGTAATTCCTAAAACAAGAAGTGATTTTGACAGAGTTACCTATAATGGAGGACCAGGAGTCTTCTGTATCCACTGGCTTGTAAAGCAGCTTAGTGGAAATAATGGGACTATCACCCGCATAAGTGTCCACTGGCTTTACAACCAGTTGTTTGCTGCTCCTCGACAGCAGTTTAGGAGCAGTGGTTGGGTAGGGTGGCTCTAGTTCACAACAAAGTGCACGTTTAAGGGTCTTTCAGCTTAAAAAAGAACATTGTTAGTGTGAATCAATTTTAAACTGAATCTCACCTTTCACAGTTAAGGTAAACTTGAAGGAATCCTGCCCACCATTGGTGGAGACTCGACATTCCCACAAACCATTATGCTCCGCAGACAGCCTTGGGATCTCAAAGTGAGCTGTGCTTTTTTTGGAGTCCATGGTAGTGTGGGATGCCTGAGAAATCAACAGCAGACAATCATAAAGATAGTAGCCACATTAGAAAGACACAACACATTAGGCACAACATTACTACTTTCTAACTTTTCATTTTATAAGCATTCCTTTTTTCCAACTTCAACTTCTCCTTAAGATTCTTATGACTCTTTCACCTTAAGAACGGTGCTTTCCAGCTTGCGTAGCTCAATACTCATGTGGCTAGGCAGTGGATGGCCTGTTGCAGAACATGTGATCTTGTAGCTGGAGTTCAAGTTTCCCTCCAGGTTACTGGCCATGTCCAAAATCTCTGGTGCACGATCTGAAAGAAGGATAAGGTTAGACAAACGGCGCCAAGAGGAATAAACGTCAGATTTTTTTGAGTAGATGGAAAAGTAATTTTGAAGCCTGACCTGATTTCTCACAGTATTGCCCTCTCCAGCCTGTAGGACATTGGCAGCCACTGAATCGACTGCATTTGCCTCTGTTCTTGCAGTTGCAACTTAAAAGACAGTCAGCGCCGTACATTCCTTCAGGACAGGCTATGAAAATAACATTGGAAATCCTGGTTTTATTGTATATTTCAACAATTAAACATGACAACTAGCATTTTAGAAGGATTCAGTAAGTCTTTATGTTTTAGTGTCTGAGCTCTGACCTCATGAAATTTATGTGAGTGTTTTTTTCTTCCACAAGTGTGTCTTCATACATCACAACTGCAACATTATTTCTCGAAATGGAGACTTTTTATCTTACAATTACTATCTTATTTCTTGTAATTCTTACTGTTGCACATTATCTTGCTTTATATCACATTGCAACATTATTTATCTTAGTTGTGCCGACTATTTTTCAGAAATGTGACTTCCACATATCTTTTCACAGTTGCAACCTTCTGTTCTTATAATTGCAGCTTTGTATTTCACAATGTGATAATATATCACACAATTCGACTTTATATCACTCCGTTTCAGCTTTATTTCTCATAATTGTGGCTATTTCCTGTATTAGCAATTTTGTATTTCACAATGTTACAGTGTGATTTCTTTTTTTTTGTGTGTTATTTTAAACTTTATCTCACAATTACACGTTTTATTTACTCTGAGGTGGAAACTGGCTTTCACAAAGTCTAAAACAAATGGACAGAGCAGCAAGAAATGCTTATCTTGGTCAGATTATTGGAAGCTGATTTTTTACTGGCACATCCCAGCAGCACCTGTTTAAACTTAAATGATACTCTGCATGAAGGGAACGGTTCTTATATACAAGGATCTTAAGTTAAACTCACGTTTACGACAGCGATCTCCATGCCAGCCGCTGGCACAAGAACAGCCGTAGGGATCCGAGAGACAGAAACTCAAGCCCTGGCATCCATTCTCCGACTTACAGGATTCCTGGCAGTTCCTACCAAACATCCCTTCTCGACAGGCTGCAAGACCAAAAACAGAAAAAAAATGATTTGTGTGTTTAAGTTCTTAAATGAATAGTCTCTACAGATGCAAATGATCAGTTTCATATAAATGGTTTCCATTTACCTGTCTCACAGCGCATTCCCATAAACCCCGGTGGGCAAACACAATCTCCAACTTTGTCATGGCACACGCCTCCATTCAAGCACTCGGGACAGTCTTTGTCACAGTCGGAGCCCCATTTATTCTTTGGACATGCTAGAACATACACAGGTAACAAAACATCAAGCACTAGAATAGAAAATCCAAAGTTTTGAATATGTTTAAATGAGTTATATGATACTTATCATCTTACCACGAACGATGAGGCGGATCCAGCCACTATAAAGAGCACTTTCTCCAACATAGTTGACACTGTAAATCCCTGCATTGTTTTCATCAACTTTCATCAGATCTAGAACTGCTGTGCTGTTCTGGACATCAGCAATAGGAGTCATGTAGAAGTAGTTACCTAAAGCAAATCAGAATATTCTTGCTTGTAAATTGTTCATTTATTTACTGATCTTTTGCGCCATCATTTACTGATCATCTTGTTGGAAACATCCCGCTGGATCTTCTTTGTTTTTCTGCATCCCATTTTTGATTTTTTTTATGTATACAATTTATAAATCGTAAATCGCTGTACTAATATGCATAAAATGATGCATACATGCTCTTTAGACATGAATCTTGCTTAATAGTAAAGAATAAGATTAAAGCTATACTGACCATTGAATTTCCAAGTAATGTCTCGTCTTTCTGTCCCAACAACGTCCATGATTAGTTTCACTTCATCTCCTTTACTGGCCATCAGAGTGACACTCACTGGCTTGAAGTGACCTTAAAACACATAATAATAATAATCTGGTTCAGGTGTGTTTGATTAGGTTTGGAGCTGAACTCTGCAGGACACTGGGTCCTGCAGGGTTCAGGACCTATGCTTTCACTCAGAAATGACAATTCAGTCATTATTTACTCACCCTCATGTCATTTCAAACTTGTATGACTTACTTTCTTCTAAAGAAAACAAAAAAGATAGTTTTAAAAAATGTCTCAAGGGTAATTTTTTTATTTTATTTAGGGTAATTTCAAAGACAGTCAGTGGGATGCAATGTTGTTTTGGAACCCACTGACTCTTATTCTCACTCTCTCAGAAACAAGTGAAACATTCTTCAAACTATCTTCTTTAGTGTTTTTTTTTTTATCACACAGGTTTGTAACAACATGATGGTTGGTAAATTATAACAGTTTCATTTACACATTTTTTGGGTGAACTTTAAGTTATGTTTATTTTGTGTTGTACTTTTGCTGTAGTTGTTGATGAGAGTAACACTGCCAGGTTGGTCAGAGCCCCTTTTTGAGTGACAGTAGAAAATCCCACTGTGGTCAAAGCCTGTAAATCCAGTAGCCACCACTTCTTTAGTCTGTGGTCTCCGCACATCAAAATGTGGTGAATCTGCACGGAGCACAATGCTGTTGTCCTTTGTGATGCTCAGCTGAATCCCGTCTGTGTCACGCTCTCCAGAAATGCAGGAGAGACGGAAATGATGAGCAGATGTGGCCCTGTTAGAGGTCATGGTGAGATCCATGACTGCATCTGAGAGAGGAACCATTTCATACATATTAATGCAATGCAATTTACTAAAACAGGACAACTATTGGAAAACAATTAATTAGAAAGTTATTAAATTAATAGTATCATCTCTTAAGTGTGAAACGTTGAACCTCTAGAACTTAGTACAGTTTTCTGTTTATTAATATAAAGATAAAAAAATACCAACAACAATGGAGGCACCATAGAGGAACATCCACATTCCTGCTTCAACACATTTCCCCTGGCTTTCTGCCACTATGTGGCCTTCTCAACACAAGAACAATATCAGGAAACAGAGAATCTAAAGCCATCATTCCACCATGAATACCATTAGATCCCATGTGCGAAATAATGAAAACATGTAGAGGAGCCCGGGGCTAGTTGTCACACTTTTTTACTCCAGTGAAGTCAGTATCTATATAAGCACATGCCATAAAGTGTTGGGTACAAAAAAAAAAAAAAAAAAAAAAAAATTTCTCTGTTGTTGTCCGATTTAGAGCACATATTGATCTGCTATTAAGGCTGTTGATATATGTTGCTAAATTTGCCAAAGGTGAACCTGTACTGGCCAATAATTAAAGACAATAATTACAAATTGTAATAACTTACCCGGATATTAAATAAATAAATAAATAAATAAATAAATAAATAAATAAATACAATTAAAAAAATCTAACAAATTACCGATTGAAAACTGTTTGAAAACAGTTCCAACTCTCAGTTAAATTTACCTATTATGCTCATTGTAAGGATCAAATAAATTAATAAATAGTGTTTTAAAAGCGAATTGTGAGCAAGAATTGTCAAATAGCTATCATTCTAATATATAAAGACCAAAATACTGTATAGAATATTTGAAAACCGACATACAAATGACTTTTTATGCGACAACTAGCCACGGCGTCCCATAACGATTTTACTTTCCCAATCAATCAATACATATTTTGAATACTTTTTGGTATAACAACTGCTTACCAGATATGTCGACGACCCACAAGAGGCAGATTAAATGCAGCATGACTGTAGTCATATGTTCACTCTCAGATAATAATCCGTTAGAAATGAATTTGTCATTCCAGTGGGATTTTCCAGCTCGCCAGCCGTCGCCGCGCGTAATTGCGCATTTCTACGATCATTGTGAATGCACGCGCACTGATTCACCCTGAGCGTGGAAATCTGTGCTGTTGACACGGAGAAAACTCAACTCTTCTGCTTACTCCACACTCATACTTTGGGTGGGAAAGGAAGGAAGAGGCGTTGGGAATTGGAGAGAGGGAGAGGGAGAGGGAGAGAGAGAGATCGAACTGTTTGTCCAACAAGTATTTTCACACGAATTTCACTTACACAAAACTGGCTGTGTCTGATGACTTAAGGTCAGTTCATCAAGATCAGGGATGTTCTTTAATTATTTCACTGCAAAGCGTTTACTTCTAAGTTGTTATTTAAAGGGGTCATATGATGCGAGGCCCCGGTCCCATATGCAAAATAAATAAATAAATAAAGTTTGCAGCTTTGTGCTTGTGACTACAAAGTGCCTACTTTCAATTTTATTACAAGATACATCGAAAATAAGTTTTTTAACGCTCATTAATTTGTAGTGAGATAATTCGCCAGTAGTGAATCCTCAATGTTTCATGAAATCGATCATTCAGATTCAGAGTTTCAAAAAAGTCAACAAGTCTACGTTTTTTTGAGAATATAGGTGGAATTTTCACATTAACTTCAGACGATATAATATAATAAAATACAGAAATTTTTCTTATACCACGAAAATACTATTATTCCTTATACTATAATTTTTGAGTCAGTGTCACAAAGATCTCAACGCCATCTCCTCAGGATGCACCTTTAAGAGAGAAATGTCTCTTTACGGATTACATTATGAAGTAGTTTTTGTCTTAGATTTGAATTATTTGGTTTTAAAGTAGTAATTCAAAGCATTCTATAAATATGTTAATCGTGTCTATGAGGCCAGTATTCGGATGCACATCCTGTTTGTTTACCAAGTGTTTTTTTTTTAATTATTATTAATTTTTTTTTATCCGATTTTATTTTAGGCAAGTTGTGTAGATTTGAGAAGGCTAAATTGATCAAACATATGCTTCATTGTGCTTCCTGCATCTGGCTGCTGGGTCGTTCCTTTAAATAAATAAATCAAATAAAAAACTTGAATGTAACAAACATAAAATGTAGATAACAATTTCCTTCAAATCAAGCAATACACTTTTTTAAAATTACCATGAACAACAAAATGCAAAATTACAAAGACAAAATATAGATTGAATAAGAAAATTGCATATGCATATAAAAACTGAAGCACCATTATTTATTTTATTGCATTTTCATTTTATTCAGAACTGTGATTTCTTGTTACAGTGCCATTACCTAACTAAAGTTGCACTTATATTATATTATATTATATTATATTATATTATATTATATTATATTATATTATATTATATTATATTATATTATATAGCTAACATACACACACACACAAACACACACACACACACACACACAAACACACACACACAAACACACACACACAAACACACACACACACACACACACACACACACACACACACACACACACACACACACACACACACACACACTCATATACATATATAAAACTAAGGAAGGAAAGTGTGCCCAAAATACTGTTTCATGTCAGCATGCTCAGAGGTTAAATGCAGACTGATTTACTAAGTCAGGTGATCTCACATTATGTGAATATTCAGATGTTTCCTGTCAACTGTTCTTTTTAAGGCTGCTAATGATGCACTGGTACAGTCTGGATTCTTAGTCTTTTAATATCCCCATCACTCAAGGCATCAAACTGTCATAAAGAACAGCGACCACTGTAATATCAGAGAATGTAATGTCATATTTGCCTACTGTGTGAACAAGCTCCAAGGTACTGCAGGCATTTTGTATCTACTTACACCAGTCATAGCCAGGAAACAATAACCAATCCCTGACTTTGTTTTGTCTAAATGCTCAGTCATCTCTTGTTTAATTGCAGAGGAAAAGCCCACCGCCGCACGTCTACCGACACATTAACACTGTCTTTGCACATTTCACTAATTTGTAGATGGATGGTTGTTTTCTGTCTGTTTCTTGATAACATCACATAATCAGAGCTGACTCAGACTGACATTGTTCTGACTTTCCTGTTTTCCAATGCAAGAGTAGTACAGATAAAAAGTCATTTCTTTTTTGCACACAGATAAACAGAGTTTAGTTGTACAAAATATTTTCAATATGCATTGTTCAACAAGAATCCTCAAAAGGAAGCATAGCTTAATAATAATAAAAAATAATATTTCTAGGGCACAGAATCAGCATATTAGAATGATATCTGAAAGATCATGTGACACTGGAGGCTGGAGTAATAGCAGCTTTGCCATCACAGGAATAAATTACAGTTTAAACAATAATATAAAAAGCAGTTATTCTAAAATTGTAATTATATTTAACAATATACTTTTTGTTTGTTTTCAAATAAATGCAACTTTTTCAGCATAGAGACTTCTTTCAAAATTCTTAAACACACCATCCCCACATGTTTTGTAGAAATATGCAAGATAACCGTTGCTCCAAATGTATAAATTCAATATAGACCCCCAGATACAGTAAATACATTTTTATATAGTATGACAGTTGCATGCACAGATCAGTTTTTTCTTATTATGTTATAAATTTTATTATGCTATGAATAAAAGAACAATATGCAAAAATATGATTTTCATTGTTACTTTTGTCCTTTCTTTATATGTGTCTTGGCTAGAACGTGTGTTTTGGAGTATATGGGTATTTGTGTATATACAAAAAAATAATAAAACAACCAGACTGATAAAGCATTGGATGATAAAGTGTTTGGATGAGGAAGCCGCATGGGAAAGTAGTAGACACTGAGTCAACATATTCTGTGGATGCATGGAGCCAGGGAGGGAAAAACACTCACAAGAACAAGGTACTTAGAGAGACTACCGCCGCACTCCCCCCAGACTGCCGCCTATTGTCTCAGTCGCCTTTTGTAGTCCTACAGTAATTGCTTTGTCTCCTATATTTATTATGAAAATGATGATGAATTCCAATTATTTTTTCTTGTCGGCAGTCAAAGACTCAAGGCCTATTCCTCCATCATTCAAGAGACAAAACAGACACTGGTGGCCAGTACACATGTAAAGGAAATCAAAAGGCATTGTGTAACTTAAGTGTTTATTCTTTGAAAAATGCATTAAATTGACCAAAATTGACAGTAAAGACTCTTACATTGTTTAAGCAAGATACATTGTGGGAATCTCATACAGAAGCTTGATTAAACCTTAAACACAACTATAATTGCTGTTGACGAGGGAGGGGACAACTGTGAGTGTTATTAGATGCATTGTGTCTATGTGAGAAAGTTTGTATTAAATTCCCATTTCCAGCCATTGTGACGAGAGCTGGCAGGCCTCCACACGCACTGAATGTGAATGTGTGAGAGTGTGAGCTGGCCATGCAGAAGCCAGTCTCATGGGCACGCAGCCCGGTTGAGGAAGCTCACCATGGGACCCATACATCTATAGGTGCTCCATTATACCCTTAGGTCACTGCCGGAATTTCTCTTGTGATAGCGGGGCTAACATTATGGCACCAGCCGTAAAACCTTTCCTTGAAAATCTGTCATCTCTTCCCACACGTCTTGAAATTATGCTTGTTGAAAACTCATACAATTTCGCCATCAGCCCAATGGAACAATCATATAAAAATTTCCAGCTGGCATGGATGTCCATATCCGTGAAACAATAAACACGGCGGTTTGAGGGAAAAGAAGATGTCTTTGTGTTTTTACCAAGTCAGCCAGATGTAGAGTGAAAGAGATAAGAGGATCTTCAACAGATAGGGTCAAGGATAGGAGACCTGAAATAGGAGGATGTGGAGAGTGTAAGTACAAGAGAATGAGAGAGAGAGTAAAAAACAAAGGACAAAGGAAGGGAAAAAGAGGTGAGAGGGCACATCCGCTCCTCAGCTTTTGTCTCAAGAGTGTGCATGTGCAGCCTGAGACATCTACACCCTGCCCACTCTTAAACTCTCAATTCATATTTCCTTTCCTTCCTACACAAATGATGCAAACGTCTTTGTTTAAAATGTATGCAAATAATATAAATACATATATTAACACAAATACACACACACACACACACACACATATATATATATATTGTATATATACTGGTCAGGCATAACATTATGGCCACTGACTGTGACTGTATAATACTGATTGTATCTTCATCATGGTACCTGTTAGTGTGGTGAGGTGGGGGGTCATATTAGGCAGCAAGTGAACATTTTGTCCTCAAGGTTGATGTGTTAGAAGCAGAAAAAATGGGCAAACATATGGATTTGAGCGAGTTTGACAATGGCCAAATTGTGATAGCTAGTTTATAGCTAGATTATTGGGTCAGAGCATCTCCAAAACTGCAGCTTTTTGTGGAGTGTTCCCAGTCTGCAGTGGTCAGTTTCTATCAAAAGTGGTCCAAGGAAGTAACAGTGGTGAACTGGCGACCGAGTCATGGGCCCCAAGGCTCATTGATGCATGTGGGGAGTGAAGGCTGGCCCATGTTGTTCAATCCAACAGACGAGGTGTCAGAATACACATTGCATCACAGTTTGTTGCGTCCATGCTGACCCCTGTCATCTATGTGGATGTTACTTTGACACATACCACCTACCTAAGCATTGTTGCAGACCATGTACACCCTTTCATGGAAATGGTATTCCCTGGGGCATGTGGCCATTTGTACTTAAACCATGAATTTATACTCATAATTCAGCTCGTTATGTCTATGGCTGTTCATTAACAATATTGGTTACATGGTTAGCATTGTGGTTTTGAAATGTTAATAGGACCTTATCTGAACAATAGCCATCAGTCTAGCCTCTCACTTTAGTGTTGGCTCATTGTGGTAGTACAGTGGAAATCCATGTTCCGTACACAGCAGGGCGTCTTGCCATGGGTCCCCATCTGTGAGCATTTCCAGTACCATTCAGATCCATGTATAACATAGGATGGAGAGGCCGCGTGGCTCATTGAGGGGTCATTACACAGACTGAATTTGAAGAGCATGATGGAGAGGATGAATGAAAGCAGTGGTGCTTCCTACAGATCTGCTGCTGTTAGATCTGTTACATGACTCGTTTATGACTATGAATAAATGAATTATTTAGACTGATGCTGGCACACGCTTAAAGCTAAAGATCAAAGAGAAAATGTGATGCTATTATGTTAAACATCAGCAAATGGATATGACCCCAGCTGAAAATTATGTCAGTGTACAAGTTGTGATTTTGGAAATGTTTGGGTGATAGGTGAACACATCTGACCCATTTTCCTCAATCAGCCAAGAATGCTGTGTCATTCTTTCAGATCAAATGTAAGGAAGTACTAATCATAACAGGACTCAGTATTGTAGTTTGTAGAGACCCCTGTATGACTTTATCATTTGATAATTTTCAATGTTATTATATGTGGTTTATGGGGACTCTCCATAGGCGTAATGGGTTTTATCCTGTACAAACTGTATTTTCTATTGCCCTACCCCAACCCTACACCTAAACGTAACCCTCACAGGAAACTTTGTGTATTTTTGGATTTTCAAAATAACTAATTCTGTATGATTTATAAGCATTTTGAATTACGGGGACACTAAAAATGTCCTCATAAACCAACTCCTCATTGTAATACCTGTGTCATACCCATGTCATTACACAAATTTGTGTCCTCGTTAACCACATAAACAAGCTTACACACACACACATATTCTATGGCCCTACACCAACCCTACACCTAACCCTCACAGGGAACTTTGTGCATTTTTACTTTCTCAAAAAAAAAAAAAAAACTCATTCTGTATGATTTATAAGCGTTTTGAAAAATTGGGACATGGGTCACCCTATCCTTGCAATACCTATGTCATACCCATGTAATTATACAGTTGTGTCTGATATGTCACAAAAACAAGAGCACACACACACACACATATATATATATATATATACATATATATGCATGTGATGTCTGAAATGACTAATTTATCTGTCTGTCTGTCAGTCCATTCATCAATCTTTTTATTATTATTTTTATTTTATTTTTTGCCATTTTTGTCATTTTCTGCAAGGACCACAGTCTGCACTTCAGACATGAACTCAGGTCACCCTGAGTGTAGCTTTTACATTTAATTTGAATAATTATCTTGAATATTTACTTAAATGTTTACACAACAACAAAACAAAAACATGAAAAGAATTAACATGAAAATAACTAAAATTAGTCATTGCTCTGTGGTGCAATTTTTGTGTAATATACATTACACAATATAACAAAAAAAAATGTATGGTTCTTTTGTAATTCTGATTGAACCCAACACCACTTACGCAAAGCATGTGCTCTACCATTGAGCTATATCTCCAACTGAAGGTATGCTTTCCCTCTTGTGTATTTACAAGTACTTTTTATTCAAGATAAATAATATATTTATTCCAACATTTATGTATGCACACAAGGTTCAAAGGTCTATAAAAAAGGGTACATTTTTGTTTAAAGATTCATCATTAATTGGAGATGCTGTGGATCTAATCCAGGATCTCATACATAAAAAGCACATGTTCTACCACTGAGTTACATCCCAATTATAAACTTTTTTGCTTTTGAAGGTTTACAAATTAGGGTAAAATGTCTCAAACAGGTAACACTTTTAGAGTTATATGTTAAATTGTAGTTGTTAGCTCAGTATTATGCATTCACCATGTAAACTTTTTGCATAAGTAATAATATATTAGATTGTTGATAAGTTGGCAATATATACAGTATATATATATATTAAATTAAATTTATGCATTTAGCAGACACTTTTATCCAAAGCGACTTACAGTGCATTCAGGCTATCAATTTTTACCTATCATGTGTTCCCATATATATATACAGTATGTTTATTTATATAGCACATTTCGTACAATAGTAATTCAAAGTTTACTTAAAAGAAAGTAAAATAAAAACTTTGGAAATTATTTAAAAATGTACTTATTTAAAATGAATTTAAAACAGTTAGAAATAGAAAATGATTTTATATAAAATACAGCAAATATGTAAAATACAGTGCAATCAGTTGGGACAACCCACAGTGCTCATTCAATAAATGCACAGCTAAACAGATGAGTTTTAAGTCTAGATTTAAATGTGACTACTGTTTTAGCACATCTGATCTCTACTGGAAGCTGATTCCAACTGTGCATAATATCTGTGCATAATATCTAAAGGCGCACTCCCCTTGTTTTGTATGAACCCTTGGTATTTCTAACTGACTCAATCCTAATGATCTGAGTGGTCTGTTAGATTTATGGTCAGTGAACATATCTGCAATATATTTTGGTCCTAGGTCATTGAATGATTTATAAACAAGTAAAAATACTTTAAAATCAAATAATCCTAAATGTAACTGGAAGCCAGTGTAAGGACCTGAGGACTGGTGTGATATGCTCAGATTTTCTGGTTTTAGTCAGAATCCCAGTATGTCCTTGTTTAACTGAAGAAAGTTCTTGCACATCCAAATATTAATTTCATCAATGCATTGGCAGAGGGATTCAATGAGGCTGTAGTCATTTGGAGATAAGGCTAGGTAAATATGGGTATCCTCAGCATAGCTGTGATAGGCATTTGGGTTCCTTCTCATTATTTGACCTAGTGGAAGCATATACAGGCTAAACAAGAGCGGTGCAAGAATTGAGCCTTGTGGGACTCCACATGTCATGGACGTCCACTTAAACTTATGCTCTCCTACACTAATATAATAAACTCTCTCTTCTAAGTATGACCTGAAACATTTGAGTACCATCCCAGAAAGCCCGACCCAGTTTTCCAGTCTCTCTAGAAGTATGTTATGATCGACAGTGTCAAACGCAGCACTGAGATCTAGCAATACCAGCACCGATATTTTGCCAGAGTCACAATTTAAGCAAATATAATTTATTATCTTAATGAGTGCTGTCTCTGTGCTATGATGCAAAAACCCGATTGAAAATTGTCCAGGTATCCATTTGAGTTTAAGTATTTATTCAGCTGATTAAAATCTACATTTTCTATAATTTTGCCTATACAAAGAAGATTATATATTTTTCTATAATTTCTCAAAATGGTGTTATCAAGATTGCTCTTTATCAGGAGGGGCTTAACAACTGCTGTTTTCAGGGAGTTTGGAAATGTCCCAGAAAGAAGTGAGGCATTGACCACTTCTAAGAGATCTACTTCTAAACAGTTAAGCACACTTTTGAAAAAGGATGTGGGAAGTGTGTCAAGACAACAGGTTGACAATTTCAGGTGCTGCACTAGTCTTCCAAAATTTTGCTATCAATTGCTTCAAAAATAGACAAAGTGTCTTTTTGATATTGCGGCCGAATCTGTCTGACCTCTGTATTACTTGAGGATGTGCTAATCACCTTCTTGATATTGATGATCTTCTCAGAAAAGAAGGAAGCAAACTCATTGCATTTGCGGTCTGAGAGAATTTCACTGGGAATCTGACTTGAGGGGTTTGTCAGTCTCACAACAGTGGCAAAAAGACTGCGAGTGTTGTTTAAGTTACTGTTTATAAGGTTTGAGAAGAAAGTTTGTCTAGCTGTGGCTAGTTTCACATTAAAAACATGAAGGCTTTCTTTATAGATGCTTTAGTCAGTGAATTTCAAGTTTCGTCTTCCGCCACATCCGCTCAGCTTTTCTGCATTGTTTTTTCAAAGTCTTAACTGCTGTAGATCTTCTCCAAACCGATTTGTGTCCGTTTGTTTTCTTACTGACTATTATTGGAGTAATATCATCAAAAACATTCCCAACTTTTGAGTTGAAGGAATCAAGGAAAATATCAACAGAGTCTGCAGAAATGCTTGGTGTTAAGATATAGCCTCCATAAATAGTACACTAGTGTTCTTGTTGATGCATCTTCTTCTGACAGAGACAGATCTAGATTCAGTGGGTGCATAGATCAATATATCAAAGAAAATACAAAAGTGATCAGATAGTGCTACGTCCTTAGTAACAATGGATGAAATGTTTAGAGCCCTACTGATGATTAGATCCAGAGTGTGTCCACCTTTGTGTGTGGGTCCATGCACAAGCTGAATCAGGTCAAAAGTTTTTACAACCATTATCATTTCTTTTGTAGTTTTGTTTTCTGCATTGTCTGTGTGAATATCAAAATCCCCTGCAACAGCAAAACAGTCAAACTCTAAGGAAATCATTGATAACATTTCTGTGACCTCTTCAACAAACGCTGGAGAGTATTTTGGGGGCCTGTAAATAATAATAAACAGAATGCGTGGAGCACCTTTCAGCACAATCCCTAGACATTTAAAAGACAAGTACTGACCAAATGCCACTTGCTTGCATTGATAGACCTCTTTAAATACAGCAGCTATGCCTCCACCTCTCCTAACAGTCCTGCAGACACTCATGAAATTAAAGTTAGGAGGGGCTGCTTCTTTAAGAATTGTTGCACTGCCGCTGTCTTCTAACCATGTTTCGTTAAGAAACATAAAATCCAGATTGTTTGTGGATATAAAGTCATTGATTAGAAATGATATATTTTTCAGTGAGTGAATATTTAAAAATGCTAACTTGATGGCAGTGCTTTGCGTCTTTACATCAATCTTATTTTGTATGTATATATTTATATATATGTATATATATTAGTTTTCATGAGCACTGTTAATGATACATAAAATGTAGTCTTCCCATGCAGGCATAAAATTATACAATGAAAAATGTAAGAATTGTACACGAGAGCGTGCTTAGCAGTAGTCACTGGAGACTCCTTGGCAGGAAGCAGTGCTGCGGGAGCTGATATGTGACCAGGAAACTGGCAGGAATCAAACAGCAAGCAAGAAACAGGAAGAACTGCTGGTCTCCTGTCTGAGTGTTTGCTCAGTCCACCACCCGGTTCCCATGAGAACCACGAGAAAACAGCTAGAGTAATGACCACTTGCCTCTGAACCAGCACGCACTAGGTCTGAACCAGAACTCACAAATGTATTTTTGAGTTCCTGCTGGTACAGTGGTGAGCATGCAGACCTAAACACATCTGCACAATGGTTCTTAGTGACATTCCAAAGGCTGCTAAGATTACAGAATCAGTCATGAGAGTCCAAATGGTGATTTTAATGAATAAACTGTATTGATAGCTGCTGCACACAATGCTGCCATCAGTTTTATGTTTGAATGTAAGTTTGACACAGGTATTTCAAAACTGCACAAAGTAATAATCACAGTGGTGGTATGCATAACTTAGAAAGTCCCCTGTTGTTCTGCATGAAGTTTCATTCCCAGAAATGGTTATTGCAAGGAACTTTCACTGACAATAGAAGCGTTGTTGGATTACACTTGTATTTAAGTTGGAAGATTTTGAAACACATTTTTCTGTCTAAGAGCAACAGTTCCTTCTCATATCTTATTATTTGCTGAACCCCTATAATGTTTTTAAATTGATAAGGTCTTTCTTACACAGAGATTCATTGGCACTGTATTTTAGAATAAATCATTCATTTCGTAAGTGTTGTTGGGAGAGATACTCAAAAAATAGCTAAGTAAGCAACAAACTACCATCCTACATGCTACTAGAAACTTTTTTCATGTGTCATATCTTAATAACAGTAAGCTGTTATTTGTTCATTGTGTACCAAGGAATCATTGTCTGTGTAGTTTAGAAGAACGACTAAATCAGGAGTGTCAAACATATGGCCCGCGGGCCAAACACGGCCCACAGAGGTGTCCAATCCGGCCCGCAGGAGGAATATTTTAATAATAATATAAATAATAAATTAAACATCAGTTTGAAAATGAAATATAGTGTGTTCGCTACAACACTTTTTGTGGCATTTTTCTTGTGATTTCAAACATGTTCAAAAGAAGACATTTGGCCTGGAAAGACGGCCAAGCTATTTAAGGAGAAATTGAAAAAAGGTATTATTATCTCAACACTAACATGTAAGTTTAATCACAACTCGTGATTTTAAACTTTTATACAGTCTATGACTGTGACGCACTGGACAGCTACGTATGGAGAAAGTAAATGAGTAAGGATTTTGCAACCTTTTATCATGTACTAATCTCCTAACTGTTGTTTTAATGATGTGCGAACAGACATTTTGTAACTTTGCAAAAAAAAACAAAAAACAAAAAAAAAAAACATTGTGTGAGTTTTTCAGTGTCGGATGAGGGCAAGACTATCATGTTACAATATAATTCAAGATATGAGGCAAAAATGCCCTGTATTGTTTTTAATATTTATGTCATGATCGTTAAGTAATGTCTAACTATTTCAAGATAGTTAGATAGATAGATAGCTTTCTCGAATGTCAGTGCGATCGCTTTTATACAATAGCTCAACTAAAAAGATGCTAGTATTAAGTGTGTTACATTAGTCACAGTGCTGTCGATCTCTGCAGGAAAGGAAAGGAAAAGTTTTTAACAAGGCCAAAGTAAGACCAATTGTGTGTCTCTGTGCAGCACTGAGTATTTTGTTACTGAATTAATCTGTTTTTGAACAAAGCATTTGAATCTATGATTCAGTGGCACATTCATAAAGACAACCACTAACTTCATTTCTAAATGAATCAGCCATTTTGAATGAGTCCGTTCACTCATAAAGACAGAGATTTGCTCCCACCTAACTCACACACACACACACACACACACACAGACACACACACACACACACACATATATATATATATATATATATATATATATATATATATATATATATATATTTTTTTTTTTTTTTTTTTTTTTTTTTTTGTAAATTATATGGTTAATATTAATGTAAATGTAGGCAAACTAAATGATTCAGTTGAGTCATTTATGATTCAAGCGCAAACTGATAATAACTTGTGACTTAATATAAGTCTGACTGGTTCAATTGATTTGTTGGAAAGAGTTGTTCAAAAGAGTCATTAATTTCCAAATCAGATATCATTTTGTGTTGTTGAGTCAAGAACATTTAACGCTGTAGTGGTTCACAACTCTACTCTACAACAATAACAAAAACAGGGAACTTGATTTTCAGCTCCAATTACCAAAGGAAATGAGTGCTTTGCAGATGCCAAAAGGGAGTGTGAGACCACCGAAGTGATAACATGCACGGGCTTTCCCAGCTAAACAATCTGTCTGGGACGTGAGGTGCCTGGGTCATATATCAAAAACACTGGTGCATATTTGGTGCAAATTATAGAGGTTAATAAACGTGGAAAGAGGAGAAAAACAAATGCACTTTGCTTTGGCAGTTGCTTTACATCCAAAGTGACTTACACTGCATTCAGGGTATACATCTAATCAGTTCATGTATTCCCTAGGAATTGACCCTTTGACCTTAGTATTGCAAGCATTATACTCTACTGTTTGAGATACAGGAAAGTAGAATAAATGCATTAATTATAGACAAATATATTCTGTGTGTTTGTAGTCAGAGAGAAAGCCTGTTAGTGATAAAGAAAAAAAGGGGGGAAAAATGGTGTTAAATGCCAGATGCTGACAGATGCTCTCATGCTAACTACAATAACAGCAGTTTAAGTGCCAAACACTGACATCTTGACCATTTACGGTATGTCTCCTATAAGACAAACTGTTCATTGTTATGGAGCTTAGGTTGTTTTTTCCTGTTAAAGAGAGTGAAGCCATCACAGCTGTAGATTCTCTATCCGTCCTTTCCTCCTTTTCCTTTTTTATTATTTTGCACACATACCAAGTCCTTGTGTGTGGTCTGCAGCGAGTGAATGTACTAATTCATGTAGATTATGTGTGTGTGTGTGTGTGTTCATATGTATAGATCACATGTGTGTTAAGATGTTATATTGATTCATCAGTTCAAATGTCAACTGCAAGGTGAGAGAGAAGTATAGCTCCATTTGACATTCAGTTACAAATTAACTTGATCTGAGAATGACAAGCTAAAGGCACACCTCCAGCAACCTTTGCACAACTTACCTGCCATTTCCTTAATCTTGGAAATTGCTAACAAAAAATGAACCTCTCCTTGTTAAAAGGTGATGTCTAAGGAGAAAAACCGTCAGTTTGGACATATTCTGAATAAACAGAAGATCCAAATCTCAGGTAAATTGCCTCATAACATTTATTTCACTGTATTCTGATGCAAACATTAATCTCTATATATGTAAATGTTTGTGAAATAGGTTATTTATAACTCATCATGTGATCTCTATGGCACATATGAGTAGGAGGACAATATCTTATTGTTCTAGGTTGCTAGATTAATGTTTAATGATCACACATTTCCACCCCGTCAACCCACATGTCATTTTACATTCTGATGTCAACCATAACAAGCCTGCTGCTAGGGAAGGTAAATTAGACTATTATGGGAATCAATGTCATTAACCACACCTAGGCTACTTGCTAAACTGACGGATAAGACTTAACAATTTTGTCTAACGTATCACAGGAACATTTGTAAAGGTAGGCCTAACCCAACTCCTACAATTTTCTTATATTGTGCATTGCATTAATGCTAATAAAAAACTAAATGTTAAGCATAAACACACACATAGAAGCTTCTTTCTAACTTCATGGAACTTCATGTGGGTAACAATTAAAATTTGATAGATAATTGATAAATCAAAAGCTGAGTTGAACAGTACAGTTCTCAGTTTCTTTTAAATGTGAAAACAACAATGCAAGGTCCTTCGTGGCAAAGTAATCAGTAACATACAACCTAGGAATAAAGTAGGGCATGTGTTTATGAGGAGGTCAAGTGAAAGACTCCTTTTTGTGCCGTATTTCCGCAGTGTGTTTGAACCCACACAGTGAGGTCTGGGAAAGCATCTGGGGGCTATTAGTTTGCAAGTAGCTTAAGGAGATAAAGATGAACTCAGGATTCTATCATTCTACCTTTTCTGAATCTGTCTTTCTCACATTTATAATCATACGCACATGCAGACACTTGGCTGACTCTCAGATCCTGCAGGTATGCTGTTACGGGGGCGTCCTGAGACAGGAAGAGATAAAAGCAGCTCCTGAGGAGTGTTTACAGCCTGAAATGAAAAGTAGGAGAAGGAGGGAAGGGCTCTTATAAGCCACAAGGAGATAAGTAGGAAATACTAAAGATGGAACATATAAATGCTCTCTGTTTCATACATACGTGCACATGTATTATTCCAACACATTCACATGCCAGTCTGTAACTATTTTACAATATATTTTTCACAATCATTTGCATGTTTTTGCGCAATCTGTTAGGTTTAGGGGTGGGCATTCATGCTAGCTTTCCTTACAAATCACAGACTGCCTCTTTTTCATGAGATCAGGTTGTTTATTCCTACTCACAACAACTTTTTCATTTTTATTCTACTTTACAAACTTAAGATGGCAGTTAATATCTCATTTTTAGTACGATTTAGATACGATTTAGAAGAAACTGGATGAATTATTAATTTTTGATCTAACATATTTGCAATCAATAACAATCCAGAAGTTAATTTTTTAGGCTATTTAGGCCTTTAGTGTGATCAAAATCCTCTCTGCTTTGTGTCAGGGTCCTGATCGCTCTTTCAGGGATTATTTGACCTCACAGACTGTACATTATTACTAACATAATAGTGCTACACTTTATTTATGGTTTACTTTTGTGTGTTTTATACGCATGATGCTTGTTGTTTGCTGTAGGGTTACGCTGAATCTTGTGGTGGATCGCTGAATGTGTCAGCATGTTAGAGTTCCTGTTACTGTTTACAGGAACCTCATGAATTTTAGATTTTTTTTTTTTTTCAAATCTTTTGTAATATGACACATGGTCATATAGTATATATGAAGTATTGAAAGAATAATAATGAAGAGAAAAAACACACGGTCATAGCCTACAACTATTTAAAATTTTAACAATGTTTAATTATTTATTTTTGCTTTCACAGAGCTTCACTCAAGGGGTAAAGAAAAAAATAAAATAAAACACTTTTAATCAAGTCCAAAATATAAATTAATATGATTGAATGTTAGGTTTATACATGTAAGTTTATACTTTTTATAGTGTTGCATATACAGATTTGTAAGCTACAAAGTGTGTGGGACCTTTTCTGTTCTTACATTATATAGTTAAAAAATGGCACCAGAACTCAAGCTATTGCAGTGCTGAAGGCCACTTGAGTGTTTACTATTTATTATCTTTAATTGTGATTTCTGCAGGAGGCAGGAAAACATGGGGTCTGCTACACACACAGTGTGTGTGCTCCTGTGTTTCTTAGTCTCAAGGTCATGCTACACACTCCAGACTGTGGGCCCATGTACGGTCAACAGAGAGATGGTAAGGAAAAACAATACACACTCTGGCCTCTTTTGTTCCCTGAGCAAGAGCAAGTGCTGCTACATCAGGAGTATCCTGTTTTTAGTCACTTGTTTCCTGTTTTTGGTGACAGAGGTTTACCATTTTAATGGTTTACATTTTTAATAGGTTTACATCATGAGAAAATACATTTCTTGTTTCTATTTTAAAACCGCTACTGGATAATCTGCCTTTTTTTTAACCTTAAAAAAGTTTTTCTCTTTGACTCCAGATGTAAGTTTCATAACCATTTACCTCTTTATTCTTTCAGGCTGCATTTGACTGCAGTGGGAAAAGACTTACATCAGTACCAGAGCACATCTGGATGAACGTAACCGAACTGGACCTGTCTGAAAATCTGTTAGACTTTTCCCACAGTGACAGCTTTAAGAGCCTGAATCTTTTTAGCGATTTAGTCTCACTGAACCTATCAGGCAACTACCTCCCCCTACTGTTAAAAGACCATCTCTACGGCCTTTCTTCTCTTAAAGTACTTGACCTGAGTAGGTGTAAACTGGCCGCGGTGGGGGCAAACGCTCTCACCAGTCTTTCCAGTTTACAGATGCTCTTCCTGGGGGACTTTCAGTCGATTGCAGTTAAAGACTTGAGATTTAGTCAATTTGTGGAACTTAGAGGAGAACAGAGTTACAGACAGAAAGCAGGAGACAGAGTAATGATGACCAGAGCATCAAAACACACGGCACATGATGACCACAGTGATGGTATGAATACTTTTAATATAATCTGCATTAGATTTAGTTCATTACTTGGATAAGCGGAATATACTGTTGGGGTGAAAAGAAGGAACATTTTACAAATCTAGTTTCTATTCCTTAGAAATGTACTCTTTGGTTTCATGGTGGTTTCATATGGATGTGAAAAACTATTCTATAATTTTCAAGACAATTTTTATTTTAATGACTTTAAAAATGACATAAAAAAATGCATATATGTAGAATTGAATTCATGAAATATTCTTATTATTATGAACTTTTAATTCAGAAGTGACATGGGGCCTGTACCATGAAGCTGGATTAGGTGGCAAGCCAGCTATGTTTCAGCTTAGTTTCCGCCAACTCTGGGTTTTAGGTACTATGAAAGTAGCTCAGATTTAATCTGTGTTCGTTGCCATGGTATCTTACGCTGCACGGCAAACCTGCTCTGGGGCAGGTTATGTTCTGGATTCTCAAACTGAAGGTGGACCAATCAGATGTGAGAGAAGTGACACATGTCTGACACAAAGTCACTCCAGTTTATCTTGCTCCAAATTAAAGGTCACTTATGCTTAAAAAAAAAAAAATATAGAAGTCTGGCTTCTTCTGGTATTTTTTTTTCTTTACATAACTCAACAACAGTTTGTCATACTACATATTATTAGGCAGCGTATAAGTTGTAATGTATTTATTGAAGAAATAATAGGCTACAAAGGATTCTCAACAAAAAAAAAAAAAATTACTTTGACTTAATAATAATAATAATAATAATTAAAAAAGTAAACAAATATATATATATATATATAATTTTTTTTAACAGAAATAAAAAGTCTGTTCATAATAATTCAAGTCATTATATGAGTGAATTTAAAATTGTATGTATGTTGGATTAAATTTAGATGAGGACCAGGACTTTCTTAGTAACATTAATTTTCTCTGCATTATTTACATTCTTATGCAAAATACGCTATTTGAGTGCCACAACATCATCTTTTTTGAGATATGGAAATTGACATATACCTACTATAATTTCAATGTCATTTGTTTTTCTCATGGCAGGACATTCTAAGGATGTCAACCGTGGAACCTTCCTTCGTAAACTATTCACAGTGGAACCAACGCCTACAAACAATACAAATAATGGTCAAAACCTTTCTTCCCCTGTAATCTAGTCTAGATTATTACCTGTGATTACATCTGAGACTGGCTAACCATTCTAAATAACCTTTTTAACCTAGGCATGGAACCAGATTATGATTCCAAAACATCTTCAGAAAGCTGGAAGGTCCTTGTGGCTGTTCTGGGGTCAGCTCTGACCCTCTCTGTCCTTATCGCTTTGCTGGCCAAATACAAAGTCGTGCACAAGTATCTGGCGAGCTACAGACACTCCAGGCTCAGTGAAGTAGATGCCACGAGTCAGTGTGACCCTGCAAACTTTGAGGTGGGATTCTCAACCCAGGGGGGCCCTGGGATCCGTGCAGCTGCACCTACCAGTGGCATTGAGGAGGATAACGATGGGTTTATTGAAGACAACTATATTCAAGCGAGTGAGAGTGAGAGAGCCACAAGAGCAGCAGAGCTGACTGATAATGATGAGGAGGAGGAAGAGATTGAATTTAGTATTGGCTAGCATTATTTGGTGTAATGTTGTTAAATCTTATTTATAATAACTTACATTAAATAGTCATTAACAAACATTCAATACTTCATAATCAGTTATCAAACTACTGATTGATTAATTCATAAAAAAAAAGGAATTTGAACACTTAAGACAAAAAACAAAACAAAACAAAAAAACTGTCCAAATTTTTTCTAGGGCCACTTTTTTTTAAAGCATCTGAAAATATATGAATTAAAGTTGAATTACATTTGAATGTACAGTAGGCAACACAAAATATTGATCTGTTCAGCATTTTATACAATGTTTGTAAACATTATTAATGAGTTATTATAAATTTTTATTTTAAATGATAATATTAATAATCATTAACTTTTAAGGATTTTTCCTTCGAGAATGTGCATTTACATTTACTTTTAATTGCATTTTTCTGTACCATATATATTTTGTTTTGTTTGTTGCACTTCATTTTATTCACTTTTTTTTTAAATGCTATTCTTTCATTGGCCACTGGGCGCCGCCTTTGTGTACTTTATTACTTAGCCTAGAATTAAATATTAAAATGTTATTATTGATATTATAACATATTTTTGTTATTAATACATAAACGTTACATGCATTCACGTCATCTTAAACGAATGCCTGTTAGTATTTTTATTAATTTATTTTTATCTACTATTTAATAAAGGATTGTCACCTGAAAGTATTTGAAGATAAGTTACACTGCTTTTACATTGCAACAGAGCGACGCGACGAAACAGCGATGATCGCTTGGCTAATAATAACGGCAGCGTTGTAGTTTTGAGCGTCGCATGTCTCTCGGTTTACAGCACTGCAACAAGCTCGAGCTGCACAACCGGTTAGACGCCACCAAACCCGGAAGACACGCGTATAAGGGATGGGGAAGATCTCTCTTCATTTTACTTGATCAAACTTTACCAAAATTCGCAAAACTTCGACTCCTGTCAGTCACTTCTGGTCACACAACAGCTCTGATAAGAATGGCAGCGTCCGCGATCTTCATCCTGGACCTTAAAGGCAAGGTAAGAGCGCGTGCACCTGTCAGAGACAGGTCGTGTAGTTTATACTCTCTGGATTGACAGTGACACTTTATTTGAATCCTTTATAGCTACAGATAATCAAGGTTTAAAATCATTTGCCAAAGTAAATTGTATGTATTTACTCACTTGAAGGTTTTTAAAACAACTAATGATGTAAATATGGCTCCAGACGGATACACCCGACCCTTCACCTCACTCTTTAAGTTAACAGCACTTTCACTGAAGTCACTTGCAATATAAATGCTAAATGAACGTTTCACATATTGTATGTTTCAACTTTTAAGTGGTAATG
The DNA here is from genome assembly GCF_023724105.1 of Carassius gibelio. NCBI lineage: Eukaryota > Metazoa > Chordata > Actinopteri > Cypriniformes > Cyprinidae > Carassius > Carassius gibelio. The sequence continues at coordinate 20,344,706 of NC_068376.1, forward strand.
CTATAACAAATTATATTTAATAGTTATTGTTGTTAAAAAATAAAATATATTTTGTTGACATGGTAAATGCCCTCCCCCCAAATGAAAACAAACAAACAAAAACACAAACATCTCTAATACATTTCACCTCAGTACCTTTTTTAGATAAATATAAAATAAATTTACACTCTTTGTCCAAAATCTGTTATTATTATTTTTTTAAAGAAGTCTCCTATGCTCACAAAGGAGTACAGTAAAATAGTGAGATTGTGAAATATTTAATATTTTAATATATTTTAAAGTGTAACTTATTCCTGTGATGGCAAAACTGAATTACTTCAGTGTCACATAATTCTTTAGATTTCACTATCCATTCATTTCTTATGCGCTGCTTAATTATTATTTTTATTATACTTTTTTTTTCTTTAATGGCTAGAAAGTTTAAAAGAGCGTTCATTTGAAATAGAAATCTTTTGAAACTTTATAAATGTCTTTTTAGCCACTTTTAAGTCAATTTAATGCATCTTTTCTGAATAAAAGTATTTATTTATTTTTCTGTTACCACAAGCTTTTGAATAATAGTTTTATTAGATTATCACAGTTTTCACAAAAATATTAAGCACCAAAATTAAATATAATAAGAAGAACTAGATAAAAAAGTTCGTCGAGACAAACTTTAAGTTGGCTTGAGAAAGGCGGTGCAGAAAGTTTGAAAAAGTTAGAAAAGTTTGAAAAGTTTAAGAAGTTTAAAAAGTTTTAAGTTTGATGGTTTTCAGTCTGAGATAGATCAGATAGATAGATAGATATATAGATAGATAGATAGATAGACACAGTCAGAAGATAGATAGATAGATCTAGGGTCCCCAGGAGTGGTTGCTAAGGTGTTGCTAAGCGGTTGCTAGGGTACCCTGAGTGGTTGCTAAGGTGTTGCTATGCGGTTGCTAGGGTATCTGGGATGGTTGCTAGGGTGTTGCTATGCGGTTGCTAGGGTACCCTGAGTGGTTGCTAAGGTGTTGCTATGCGGTTGCTAGGGTATCTGGGATGGTTGCTAGGGTGTTGCTAAGCGGTTGCTAGGGTACCCTGAGTGGTTGCTAAGGTGTTGCTATGCGGTTGCTAGGGTATCTGGGATGGTTGCTAGGGTGTTGCTATGCGGTTGCTAGGGTACCCTGAGTGGTTGCTAAGGTGTTTCTATGCGGTTGCTAGGGTATCTGGGATGGTTGCTAGGGTGTTGCTATGCGGTTGCTAGGGTACCCCGAGTGGTTGCTAAGGTGTTGCTATGCGGTTGCTAGGGTATCTGGGATGGTTGCTAGGGTGTTGCTATGCGGTTGCTAGGGTACCCCGAGTGGTTGCTAAGGTGTTGCTATGTGGTTGCTAGGATACCCTGGGTGGTTTCTAGGTTGGTTTGGATAGTTGCTAGAGTGTTGCTATGAAGATAGATAGATACATAGATAGATAGATAGATAGATAGATTAGAAACAGTCAGATTATAGATAGATAGATAGATAGATAGATAGATAGATAGATAGATAGATAGATATAATAGATAGATTAGAAACAGACAGATTATAGATAGATAGAGATAAAATAGATAGATTAGAAACAGACAGATTATAGATAGATAGATAGATAGTTTAGAAACAGACAGATTATAGATAGATAGATAGATAGATAGATAGATAGATAGATAGATAGATAGATAGATAGATAGATAGATAGATTAGAAACAGTCAGATTATAGATAGATAGATAGATTAGAAACAGACAGATTATAGATAGATAGATAGTTTAGAAACAGACAGATGATAGATAGATAGATAGATAGATAGATAGATAGATAGATAGATAGATTAGAAACAGTCAGATTATAGATAGATAGATAGATTAGAAACAGTCAGATTATAGATAGATAGATAGTTTAGAAACAGACAGATGATAGATAGATAGATAGATAGATAGATAGATAGATAGATAGATAAATTAGAAACAGTCAGATTATAGATAGATAGATAGATAGATAGATAGATAGATAGATAGATAGATAGATAGATAGATAGATTAGAAACAGACAGATTATAGATAGATAGATAGATAGATAGATAGATAGATAGATAGATAGATAGAGGAGTTTGATTATAGATAGATAGATGAGTTTGATTATAGATAGATAGAAACAGTTAGATAGATAGATAGATAGATAGATAGATAGATAGATAGAGTTTGATTATAGATAGATAGATAGATAGATAGATAGATAGATAGATAGATAGATAGATAGATAGATAGATAGATAGATAGATAGATGAGTTTGAATGAGTTTGAATGGGTTAGTAATAGTACATAGAAGGTTAGTCTAATTGAGTCTAATGGGCTTCAGTGTGTTTAGATTTGAATTTTTGACAGTTGGAGTTTGACGGAATGTTCAGTTGAGCAGAGGCTTTTCAATGCAAGTCTATGGGAGTTTTTATGATTTTTAATCTTCAGTTTTATGAAAAGTATAAGTCCGATCAGTCTAAAAAGATATAGCAACTAACTTCAGATCAGTCTGAAGAGCTGGGCTGAGTTTGGAGTTTGTAGAGTTAAAGCTCTAGGAGGAGTAGCAGTCAAGAGTTTTAGTCTCAGAAGAATAATAATAATAACTAGATAAAAAAGTTCGTCAAGACAAACTTTAAGTTGGCTTGAGAAAGCCTGACCAGAAAGTCTGAAAAAGTTAGAAAAGTTTGAAAAGTTTGAAAAGATTGAAAAGTTTAAGAAGTTTAAAAAGTTTTAAGTTTGATGGTTTTCAGTATGAGATAGATAAAATAGATAGATAGATAGATAGACACAGTCAGAAGATAGATAGATAGATCTAGGGTCCCCAGGAGTGGTTGCTAAGGTGTTGCTAAGCGGTTGCTAGGGTACCCTGAGTGGTTGCTAAGGTGTTGCTATGCGGTTGCTATGGTATCTGGGATGGTTGCTAGGGTGTTGCTATGCGGTTGCTAGGGTACCCTGAGTGGTTGCTTAGGTGTTGCTATGCGGTTGCTAGGGTATCTGGGATGGTTGCTAGGGTGTTGCTATGCGGTTGCTAGGGTACCCTGAGTGGTTGCTAAGGTGTTGCTATGCGGTTGCTAGGGTATCTGGGATGGTTGCTAGGGTGTTGCTATGCGGTTGCTAGGGTACCCTGAGTGGTTGCTAAGGTGTTGCTATGCGGTTGCTAGTGTTACTGGGATGGTTGCTAGGGTGTTGCTATGTGGTTGCTAGGGTACCCTGAGTGGTTGCTAAGGTGTTGCTATGCGGTTGCTAGGGTATCTGGGATGGTTGCTAGGGTGTTGCTATGCGGTTGCTAGGGTACCCCGAGTGGTTGCTAAGGTGTTGCTATGCGTTTGCTAGGGTATCTGGGATGGTTGCTAGGGTGTTGCTATGCGGTTGCTAGGGTACCCCGAGTGGTTGCTAAGGTGTTGCTATGCGGTTGCTAGATACCCTGGGTGGTTGCTAGGGTGTTGCTATGCGGTTGCTAGGGTACCCCGAGTGGTTGCTAAGGTGTTGCTATGCGGTTGCTAGGATACCCTGGGTGGTTTCTAGGTTGGTTTGGATAGTTGCTAGAGTGTTGCTATGAAGATAGATAGATAGATAGATAGATAGATAGATAGATAGATAGATAGATAGATAGATAGATAGATTAGAAACAGACAGATTATAGATAGATAGATAGATAGATAGATAGATAGAATAGATAGATAGAATAGATAGATTAGAAACAGACAGATTATAGATATATAGATAGATAGATAGATAGAATAGATAGATTAGAAACAGACAGATTATAGATAGATAGATAGATAGTTTAGAAACAGACAGATTATAGATAGATAGATAGATAGATAGATTAGAAACATAGATAGATTAGAAACAGACAGATTATAGATAGATAGATAGTTTAGAAACAGACATATTATAGATAGATAGATAGATAGATAGATAGATAGATAGATAGATAGATAGATAGATAGATAGATAGATAGATAGATAGATTAGAAACAGACAGATTATAGATAGATAGATAGATAGATAGATAGATTAGAAACAGACAGATTTTAGATAGATAGATAGATAGATAGATAGATAGATAGATAGATAGATAGATAGTTTAGAAACAGACAGATTATAGATAGATAGATAGATTAGAAACAGACAGATTATAGATAGAAAGATAGATAGATAGATAGATAGATAGATTAGAAATAGATAGATAGATAGATAGATAGATAGATAGATAGATAGATAGATAGATAGATAGATAGATATGACATGATAGATGAGTTTGAATGAGTTTGAATGGGTTAGTAATAGTACATACAATATGTACATAGTACATAGACTATGAGTTTAATGGGCTTCAGTGTGTTTAGATTTGAATTTTTGACAGTTGGAGTTTGACGGAATGTTCAGTTGAGCAGAGGCTTTTCAATGCAAGTCTATGGGAGTTTTTATGATTTTTAATCTTCAGTTTTATGAAAAGTATAAGTCCGATCAGTCTAAAAAGATATAGCAACTAACTTCAGATCAGTCTGAAGAGCTGGGCTGAGTTTGGAGTTTGTAGAGTTAAAGCTCTAGGAGGAGTAGCAGTCAAGAGTTTTAGTCTCAGAAGAATAATAATAATAATAATAAGAAGTTTAAATACAATATCAGTAAGTTGGCTCTCTCAAGCCAACTTAATAATAAGAAGTTTAAATACAATATCAGTAAGTTGGCTCTCTCAAGCCAACTTAATTATTTATTGTGTTCCAAATAATACTGGAATAAATTCTGAATGATCATGACACCGAAGACCAGAGTAATGGCTGCTGTAAATTTAATTTACATGCTAAAATATTAAAATAAAAAAATAATTCTAAAAAAAAGTAGTTCTAAATTGTAATAATATTTCACAATATTACTGTTATTTTATTTTTGATTAAATAAATGCAGCCTTTGTGAGCATACAGTGGCATGCAAAAGTTTGGGAAACTTTTGCATAATCTGTGAAAATGTGAATAATTTTAACAAAATAAGAGAAATCATACTAAACGCATGTTAATTTTTATTTAGTACTGTCCTGAGTAAGATATTGTACATAAAAAATATTTACATTTAGTCCACAACACAAAAAAATTGCTGAAACTCTTAATGCATCTTGTTTCCTGTTTAACTGTTGGGTTCAACTTAAAGGGTTAAAGGGTTCAAATATGCAAAGATGCTGGAAAACTGAAGAATCTGCAGGACCTTAAAGATTTTTCTGAAGAGCAGTTCTCAGTTTAACTGTTCAGAACAAACAAGGGACTCATGCACAATCATCACAAAACAGAAAGAAAGTCGTGCATCATCAGGTAACAGAACACAGTATTAAGAACCAAGGGTTCCCAAACTTTTGAATGGGGTTATTTTAATAATTTCAGCAATTTATTGTGTTGTGGACTAAATGTAAACATCTTTTATGTAAAATATCTTACTCGGGACAATACTAAATAAAAAAATAACATGCATTTATTATGATCTCTCTTATTTTTTGAAAATTATTCAAATTTTCACAAATTCTGCAAGGGGTTCTTAAACTTCCGCATGCCACTGTAAGTGACTTTCAAAGACATACAAAAATGTATTATATATCCAGAGATGTGTGTGTATAGATAAAGAGAAGCTCTGAACTCATTTGTAAGATGTTGAAAGAAGTAGTGGGTGGATGGGAGTGTTTCCATGAAAAGAATGATTTTGGCAGGGCTGATGAAAGCAGTCTTTGCCCTAGAGAACACCAATATGACTTTTCTTTTTTTTTTTTTTACGTTTCACCCTACTACACTCCTTGAATATATCTGTCAGTGAAAAAGTTACCATGACTTGAAGCATTTGATTGTATGTTAGATTGGCCAGTAGAAGTATTTGTGTAGATATTGATTTTATAGATCATATTGATTGAGCTGTTAAAATATCCGCAGACTAATTTGAGTCAATGCAAACAAAAAATAAAAAAAATAAAAGATTATTTCTATTTACTGAGAGAACTTCAAGGATTTCCAGAGTTTTTAAATGTTTGTTGTATTAATATAGGCTAAAATATGTGTCTTTATATGGAATTGCACTCTAAACTAGTGATGTGATGACTGTCTTTAAGGAGCAGAATTGGGATACTCTGTTTTATGACATCCTTGTGCTTTCAACTTTCCACCTCTAAGGTGCTCATATGTCGAAACTACATGGGCAATGTGGACATGAGTGAGATTGACAACTTTATGCCCATAATGATGAAGAGAGAGGAAGATGCAGATATGTCACCAGTGGTTATTCACGGCACTACCCACTACCTCTGGATAAAGCATAGCAACCTCTACTGTATCCTCTATCGTCTTATATTTACATATTAAAGTATAACTTTAAATTGTCTATATTAAAATATCATTTTATTTGTGAATATTTGTCCTATTGTTGTACAGTAACAGCTCTGCAAATGTATAGCTTATTTAATACTTAAGAGATTTTACTCAGTGGTTGCAATAACAAAGAAGAATACCAATGCTGCTCTTGTATACTCCTTCCTGTACAAATTAGTGGAGGTAAGTGTGCTTTATGTCTATCAACATGCCAACGCCTTCCATAAAACCTTACACAGCACAATCTTGTTGCCTGTGTGAACATCAACACCCTAAAAATGTGCCGTAATATAGTAGTCTTGTATTAACCATTTGTTTGCAGGTGTTCATTGAATATTTCAAGTCACTGGAAGAAGAGAGTATTCGAGACAATTTTGTGACCGTATATGAGCTAATGGATGAAGTCATGGACTTTGGATTCCCTCAGACCACCGACAGCAAGATCTTACTAGAGTAAGTTTTGACAGACTTACCATTCAGCCATCACTGCTCAGAGAACAGTATTCGTCTATCACTAACAGTGCTATTAGGGCTCACCATTCACTAATCATAAGTCATAAGTGTTTTATAATACTCATAGAGCTGATTGGATCAGATAAATCAATATACTGTAGTAACTAAGCAGAAACATTTTCTTAAATTTGTTGAAAAGTCTTACAAATTAATTTGAAAATTCATATATATCCCTTTCAGCAGATGACAACTCTTCATTCGAAACAAAAATTTGGTTATTTAACTAATTCAGCTCATTTAACTAATTAAAAATGTTTACCCTCAAAGAAATGTAAAGTGCTTTTTACAAAGCATAAACAAGTAGGACATTCTAACTAAAGAATATAACAAAAGCACAATAAACAATTTCTTGTCAGGCAAGCAGTAAAAAGGGGGGAAAAAATGTACATCATATAGTATGTACGTCAGTTCATAAACATCTTTCAGGTTTGCTGGCTTTGCTAGCAAACACTTAGCAGATAGCTAATTACTAGCTCTCATTGACTGCCACATAATACCCTGTCAGCTGGAGAAACTTGAGGTTAAAGCGCGCACATATACACATCTACACTTCTCAGACCTTGTAGAAGCAATTTGGAATTAGGAAACTTGTTTATTTAAAAATTTAGTGATTTTTTTGATACATTTACTCATGCTAATGTTCATCAGGGATGATTGAACCCTCACTCTATTATGTGTGTAATGTTAGTGTTCACATTTATTTCCATTTGAATTTGTGTTTTTCATGTGTAATGGATGAGAGATGTATGGTAAGGTAAACATTACATTAAAATGATGGCAATACAAAAATGGAAAAACAAGGTTAGGTGTTTGTCAGCCTGTCTGTCCCAAGGGGAAGCCATGTTCTTCCCATGAGTTCTGACAAGCACCAGAGGTCTGTTTACACACTCAATGAAGTCACTTGCTTGACTGACTAGTGACAAATAATAATGCTCATCATATTGATAATGGCTGACACAGACTCATATAATGTATAATCTTTTTCATGCTAATTGTCATTATCTATGCTAGCATGTCCTGATGGCCTTCTTTCACTTCCACACCAGGTACATCACCCAACAGGGGCATAAACTGGAAGTGGGAGCACCACGGCCCCCAGCTACAGTAACCAATGCTGTCTCTTGGAGGTCAGAAGGCATCAAATACAGGAAGAATGAAGTCTTCATGGATGTAATTGAGTCTGTCAACCTATTGGTGAGCTGACTTAAATGTATTGTAGCGGCACATTCCTCAATCAACCAATCTGATTTTTAGATGTGGGTTAGGACTGGGGCTTCAGCATAATTTTTTCAAACAATGATTTCCTTATGACCTTAGGGGGTTTTAATGTTTTTTTTTTTTTGAGTTTTTAGGACCAACAAAATATGTTAATTCAGGAATACATTCTCATTGATAAAATCACAATCAGCATATGTGTCTCATATTGATTTTAATTATTGTATAATGCATCCGTGCAATGAATAACTCTTGACCCGTTATCAAATTTCAGTGCATGAAATGCATTTATACACTAACGTTTAAACATTTGGGGTCAATACACTTTTAAAGAAATTTATATTTTATTCAGCATGGATTATGCATTAAATTAATCTAAATTGACAGTAAATTGATCAAAATTGGCAGTACATTGTTTCAAACGATTTCTATCAAAGATGTTTAGATTAACAATAAATAATCTCAGTTCTTTTGAACATTCTACTTATTAAACAGTCCTGAATTTTTTTTCTTTTACAGTTCCACAAAAATATTAAGCAGCACTATTTTTTTAAAGATTAATAATAATAATAATAAACAAATCTTGAGTACCAAATCAGCATAATAGAATGACTTCTGATAGATCATGTGACACTGAAGACTGGAGTAATGAATACTGAAAATGTACCTAGGCCATCACAGAAATAAATTATAATTTTAACATATATTTTAAATGTTTCTGTTTCTGAATTGTATTATACTATTTCACAATATTACTGTTTTTACAGTATTTTTGATTATGTAAGTGCAAAGAAAAAATAAGTTTGAAGTAAATAAATTACAATAAATAACAATGGCATAACATTCACTATTTATTTGAAGAAGTAAAAGTAACCTATATTGTAGCAATATAATAACGAGCACATTACTTTCTTTGTTGTGGAAAAAAAAAAGAAGCTTTCCACATACTGGATCACTTTTATGTATTCAGTGCAGACATCAAACAGCCCTCACCCCACGCTATCACTCCCATCATCCTACTGTACCTTAGCCGACCTCCTTCATGTTCTCCAGGGTCAAGGGTTAGGTCTCCAGACTTCCTTAGATTGAGAGAGGGAGGAAGCAGCTGCCGTCTTTAAGGTCTTGTTGTCTATATTTTCTGCTTCTAAACTCTTAGCCCCCTGAATGGACTGGCTTTTGATGGATTCATTAGAGCTCCTCAAGGTCGGGGGGTCTAAACGCTGGCAGACAGTAATGCTGAGCAGCACCACTCTTCTGATTAAGAGCTAAATCACTTCTCATTTCTTCTGATATTCTGCATTGCTATTCATCCGTGCAGCTGTCTCGGTCTGGCTCTTGTATCCGAGAGCCCTCAGAGGTATTGAATCAATGTGGACTTTTTAAGATTTAGATCTTCCCTTTCTTTTGAGTCCAGCTTGTATGCTTTTAATATTTTACCATAATACAATAGATTATATTCTCATATTATCACAGCATATTTAGCCCTTATGGCATTATCAATATGGCACAAATCACACGGTTCCTGCCTTGACTGACAGAGCGTTATAAAGTGTAGATGGCAGTAATGGTGATGATGCAATATTGCAACTTGCCACTTTTGATTGTGCTTTGCATTTATCTTCTCTTTTCTTGTTTGTTACAGGTCAGTGCTACAGGCAGTGTTCTGCGTAGTGAGATTCTGGGCAGCGTCAAACTCAAAGTCGTTCTGTCAGGTATGCCTGAGTTAAGGCTCGGACTCAATGACAAAGTCCTCTTCGAGATCACAGGCCGTGAGTATACCAATTCATCGTTAAAACTGAAATATCTAATTTTTTTTGACAATTTTATATATACATGTATCATATACAGAGAAACTATGCAGTAAGTTAACCATTTGTAGGTTGTATCTCAACTCTGTGGCATTAGCAACCTTATAGGTATTGTTATCTTCTGTCTTTAAAAGTAAAAGCAATGGCTTAGTCCCCATACAGTATGTACATTTTTTAAAGTAGCAGATTAATTAAATACTGTTGCTTATGATAAGACTTGTCATACAGTAGAGGGGGAAAAACAGTTAGAAGCTGGGCAGGATGTGATCCTTAAGAAATGAACAGAAATTTGACCAACAACTCCAACAATGCTATGTAAACCACAAAATGTATCAGTATCACAATTAAATCTGTTTACAAGAATATTGCAAGGTTAATATTTACCTGTTTTTAAGTCGTTATTTTTTCCATTTCCTTTCATTGAAACGAATGTCTTCCAAAATGCCTAATTTCAACTTTTGTGGGCTTTTTAAGTAGTGCAGAAAGTGACTTAATTTCTGGGGCTGCTAGTCAAGCAGTGAGTAAGTTGTCTTAACCTATCTTATAAGAAGCATCTCTCTCATTTGCACTTGTAAGGTGAATTTGATTTATCTGATTTCTTGGTTAATCCTCACCCCAGAACTAACCCAGCGGGTGTTAGTTTCACAGCAGCCAGATCTTAGTTGAATTGAGATGAGATGAATTTAGATGAATTCTGCATGTGAAGTATAAATGCAGCTTGCATTTTAAAACAGTACTGCTCCAGATTTACTCCACAACAGAAAGGGAATCAATATTAAATTAATCGAGCGATGCTCTTCTGTTCAAATAAATACATATCGGTTTGATCCTGTGGGGCAGTAGCTGTTGACTTCACCAAAATTTCATGGATATTACAAGCTACCCTTTCATTTTATTTCTACAGGAAGCTGTTTTATCAGATAGGGTTTCGGGGAAGTGAAAGAGACCTGGTTGTTTCCTGTACCACTTCCCACTTTAAAGCTGAGTTATGGTGCAAGCTTTTATAAACACAAGTGAAGGTAGAAGGTGCCTTTCTGTTATTGCATCAGTTGCAGAAATATCTCTTCTCAGCTCAGCAGTGGAATGAGAATTAAACAAGTGAAACATTGCCCTCCACAGGCTCAAGATTGGAAATGCAAGTTTTTTACATTTATTTTTTATTATGGTTTTTATTGAGATTTAATTATCGGACATGGACAACAGAAATAGTATTTTCTGTAATAATGTCATTATTCTTTAATAATTACAAACATTTTCACGTTATAAAAATATTTTAAATTTTTATTTTATTTTAGAATAATTCGTATACCATTCCAATAATTAATAGAAAAATTTATAATTTCAGTTTCAGTGATTTTAGTTTAAGTTTTAACAATTTTGTTCTTTGGTCTTTTTTTCATTTTTTTTAATTGTTTTATTTTAGTAACTTTAGTAATTTAACTTCAATTTATTTTAAGTCAAAATAATATTTTTTTCATTTAATATATATACACACACATATACACACATATATATACAGGTGCTTCAGAATGGGAATTTTCTCATGATTTACAAGTAGTTGAAAACATTAGAGATATTGTTAGTAATCAGCTGGACAAAATATATAACACTAGCCTAGTGGTTTTTGGATATTTTACTGCAAATATTCAACAAATTGTACCTTTAAAGCAAAAGGAGCCCCAACCAAGTATTGAGTACATGTGCAATAAATGGTCATACTTTGCATGAAGCCAACAATTCACTTAAAATGTTCTTTTTTATTATTGGTCTTACGAAGAATTCTAATTTGTTGAGATAGTGAATTGGTGGGTTTTTGTTAAATGTGAGCCTAAATCATCACAATTATAAGTCTGTGTGCACTGAATTTATTTAATACACGAGTTTCACAATTTGAGATGAATTACTGAAATAAATGAACCTTTTCACGGCATTCAAGAAGCACCTGTATATATATGTATATATAGCAACTTATTTTTTTTAAACAACAACAGAACTGGTCTTAAAGTGTGTTTTTTTTCAAAACAATAATTTAATTTCATATTTAATAATATGTAATTAATAATTACATTTTTTTATATTATTACATTTATATTATTACACACACACACACACACATATATATATATATGTATGTGTATATGTGTGTGTGTGTAATAATATGAAAATAATAAAAAATGTAATTATTAATTACATATTATTAAATATGAAATTATATTCTTGTTGTGTACACACAAATCTATTCTCTAAACTGCCTGTCCTCTGTAGGACTCACAGGAATGCTGGAGTGTATATATATAATTACATTAATTTTATACAGAACATTATATTGCATTATTTGATGTATAAATTGTAGGTCAAGCTTGCTATCTTTAGAGTGCTTTTACAGCTGAGTCAAACTTTGTGTACCTAAAAGTGTACCTCTGCTTCTGAACACCAATCACTTTCCCTGAAGCCTCTGCCTGTGGACCCTAGGGAGCCAATCAGAGAGCAATAAGACCCCTTTCTGACCTTTAGTGCCTGCAGCTGATGTCATCAGTAGGTGCTGCAGCGGCTCCCAGCAGGTCTCATCTGAGGCAGAGGACACAGACACCCAGAGCGTCTGATCTGACCTCTGTGTTCCAGTTCAAACCTCTGAGAGCTCTTTCATGTTCCACTGCAAATGTCACTCCTGGATAGAGCAGAATATATTCATAAATATAAAGGGAGGCTCATGCTCGCACACTTTCCTGCTGTGTGTGTGCTGTTGAAATCCCACAGCTCTGTGGTGTTAGTGGGTTTGGGGCTCAGAGGCCCCGAGTCATTAAATAGCTCTTCTGTAGTCACTGCCTTTCCCTTTGCTGGGGTCAAACAAATAAGCTACCTCCACGCTTACCTGGGTACACAGAAGTGCTATTGTTTGCAATTTCCTGGAAATACTTAGAATCCTCTCTGTGTGTATATGTGGTGTGTATGTGCAGCTTTCAACTTGATTAACTAGCTTTACACAAACTATAATCATCAGCGACCACTTTTCTTCTATTAGAATTCCCCCTGCTCTCTCTGGGCTTACATTTCACTTTCTCTCAGGGGAGAAGAGCAAGTCTGTGGAGCTGGAAGATGTGAAATTTCATCAGTGTGTGCGGCTCTCTCGCTTTGAGAATGACCGGACTATCTCTTTCATCCCACCTGATGGAGAATCTGAACTCATGTCTTACAGACTCAACACCACGGTCAGTGCTGGCTGCATGTATACAACTCTCCCATCAATGAGTCTTAATAATGCATAGTCATTGAAAACGTCAAAGTTCATGTAATTATTTCTTGTATTTAATGACTGATTGATTTGTAATATAGTCAGAGAGCTTTATTTAAATAAAAACATACAAGAATCAAACAACAGGAATATGATGAGGAAACAAGACTTCAAAGCAGAAAACACAAAGAATTTGAAATTAAAAGACAAAAATATAAAACAATGGTTATGCTTTGAATAGAATACTAGCATACTGTACTGCTCTTATTATTTCTATATACTATGTATACTGTGAAAGGAATGTAAATTTCAATACTATTTCCAATGTGAGGAAATTAATTGAAAGTAGTTACATTTTTTTAAAACATTTTTTGACCAATAAATGTGCTTATTGTTTAAAGACATTTTTACACAAAATAGCATTCAAATGGAAACTTTTTTTATGTAAAAGATATATATTGTATGACTCTCTCTATATATACACTTTCTTTGAAAAGTTGGGGTCATTAAGATTTTTTTAATGTTTTGAAAGAAGTATTTTTTGCTCACGAGGGATGCATTTATTTAATTAAAAATACAATTAAATCAGTAGTATTGTGAAATATTATTACATTATTATTTTATAATATAAAATACTTGTTTTCTATTTTGTCGTATGTGATTTTTCTTTTGTCAAAGCTGAATTTCTGATGAATTAAAACATTTAGAAGAACAACATTTATTTGAAAAAATAAATCTTTTGTAACATTACTTGATAAACAAAAGTATATATTTCTTTTAAAAACACACACCCAAAAAAACATGTACTGACCCCAAGCTGATAAATGAACTAATTGAAATGCATGTATTTTAAAAGATTATAAATATAATTACTGTCACTTCTAAACATAAATTCACACACACACACACGCACACACACACACGCACACACACACACGTTTGTTTTTGTGAAAAGCAGGGACATCCCATAGGCGTAATGGTTTTTGTACTGTAGAAACTGAATATTCTATCGCCATTCACCAACCCTACCCCTAAACCTAACCCTCACAGGAAACTTTGTGCATTTTTACTTTCTCAAAAAAAACTAATTCTGTATGATTTATAAGCGTTTTGAAAAATGGGGACATGGGTTATGTCCTCATAAGTCACCCTTTCCTTGTAATACCTGTGTCATACCCATGTCATTACACAGAGTTGTGTCCTGGTGTCACAAAAACATGCCCACACACACACATATATAAAATACACAGACACACACTCAAACATCCTGTAGATGTTGTATATAATGGATTATATATATATAGTGATGCAACATTTTAAAACGATGTTATGCTGTTGGAAGTATCAGTATCAGAAGTTTTTAATATATTTTACAAAAGTTAGTAGCTCAGTAAGTGGCAACAGACTTACTGTTGTATTTTTTTTCTCTGTCACTCCTCTGTTCTGACAGGTGAAGCCTCTAATATGGATTGAGAGCGTAATAGAGAAGTTCTCTCATAGTCGAGTAGAGATCAAGGTTAAGGTAGAGCTGCACACATATACACAATCTACACACTCCACTGATTCTTGCTTTGCTTCCTTCAGCACACTCCTTGCTTTCAGTAATTAGCTTTCAGGCTTCTGTCCTGGGGAATGGCTCGAAGTTTACCTGAGCTGTGTCCAAGAAACTTATGTCAGATTCTGACATAAGCATGCTTTGTCCTTTTGCCCTTGCCATACCGAAACTTTAGTTTCTGAAATTGTAGCTTTAGAAGTTTTACTTTGAATGTGATGTTGTGCTATAGTTCCTCCATCTGTTTTCCAGGCACGCAGTCAGTTCAAGAGCCGCTCCACGGCCAACAATGTGTCCATCTTAGTTCCTGTTCCTAGTGACGCTGACTCCCCTAAATTTAAGACCACCACTGGCCAGGCTAAATGGGTTCCTGAGAAGAGTGCTGTAGAATGGAACATTAAGTCCTTCCCTGTGAGTACTGTACATGTTTTACATATGTTTTGTGAGATGTTTGATCTTTGTGTCACTGCCAGAAACTTCAAGTTATTGTTGAATGTTTCAAATTGTTGCTGAAGTCACAGAGACAACAAATGCAAGTTTACTTCACACTTTTAAGAGCCTTCTTAAAATATTGCTATTACTGGCAATTATTATTATTATTATTTAATATATTTTCTTGCAATTTTTTGAATATATTTAAATCTATTTGTATTTCATTAATATATTTTTACATTTTTAAAATGACTTAGAATTTTTGATGTGTTTTTTTTTATTTAATTGTTTTTTGTTGTACATCTTGTTTGACATTTTTTAATAGTACAAGCCAGGACGTACTGAACTTAATAATTATATGCCTTATTATAGCATCTAGATAGTAAAAAAAAAAAAGATTTGTGTGTGTGTGTGTGTGTGTCTATATATACACGGGTATATATAGACATGTATTTTCGGACATTTCATTTTGTGCTGTTGCAAGCCTTGTAGAGACAGGAAAGTTTCCATCACCCACTTAGGAATATGACTCTGAAGGCTTATTTAGAACTGAACTGTTGACTAAAGTGATGACTGTTGCAGTGTTAATTAAACAGTTAGATGTGTCAAAAACTAATGATGTGTCTACTTGTTGAAGGGCGGGAAAGAATTCATGATGCGAGCTCATTTTGGACTGCCAAGTGTGGAAAGTGGTGAACTCGAGGCCAAGCCACCAATCACAGTAAAATTTGAGATTCCTTACTTCACAGTGTCAGGCATTCAGGTACGGCAAAGCGCATATTTACCCCAAAATAGTCAATAAAGACAATAGACAATAAATTTGATAATTGTCACAGTGCGGTAGATTGATTTTTGTAATCCATTTTGTTTGTGTGGTAACAAACACAGGTGCGATACTTGAAGATTATCGAGAAGAGCGGATATCAGGCATTACCATGGGTGCGTTATATTACTCAGAGTGGAGGTGAGGCATATTCACAAATTCTCCCATGCTTACTCCGATATCATTCTGATATACAGTTTACCTTCACCCTGCATTAAAAGTTCAGCGAGCCTTACTCTGTCTGCTACACACACACACACACACACACACACACAGTTTGAAATAGTGTAGACTATCAGTTTTCCATCAGTAACACCAGAGGAGAGAGAGACACTCTAATCCTTCAGCCTAGTTCATTTATTTATAAGAAATGCAAAGCAGACATCAGATCTTAAACCTCAATGGAATTCTTCAGATATATCTAAACAACAAAATGGCAAAAACAAATTCAAATGCCTTCAGATAAACTTCCATGCACTTTTGTGTGTGTGTGTGTGTGTGTGTGTATATATATATATATATATATATATATATATATATATATATATATATATATATATATATAGATATAGATATAGATATATATATATGTATGTGTGATGTATAAGTTGTACTTTCTGACTTTTTGTGTTTGACAGATTATCAACTGAGGACCAACTGAGAGAGGACAGCACCTGTGTATGTTGTGTGTTCTGTCTGTCCTTTTTCAGACAGCTACTGCTTTTCACACAGCAGTTGGACTACTATTGCTTTAGTCAGGTTTTACAAATTAAACAAGGGAGTCAGATCGCAAAGTTACTGAGAAGCCCCTATGAAACAATGGTTTCGGGTTTAAACAATTTTGGGTTATAATCCAAAGGTGGTATTACAGAAACCTACTAGAATCTACCTATATATGTTCTATTTAAAAAGAAAGATTTTCACCCACATGTCGTTCCAAACCTTTCTGTATTTCTTCATTTTATTTAAATGACTGGTAACACTTTACAATAAGGTTCCATTTGTTAATGTATTAACTAACACGTACAAACAATGAACAATACATTTTTTTACAGTATTTGTTAATCTTTCTTAATGTTAGTTTCTGAAAATACAGTTGTTCACTGTTAGTTCATATTAGTTCACAGTGCAACAACTGATGTTAACAAGCACAACTTTTGATTTTAATACTGCATTAGTAAATGTTGGATTTAACATTAACTAGGATTAATAAATGCCGTTGAAGTATTGGTTATTGTTAGTTCATGGTAACTAAAGTAGTTAACTAATTAACCTTATTGTAAAGTGATACCAAATGACTAATGAATAAATGAATTCAAAATATGAACAAAAAAATAATAGTATACCTAAGACTACATTTATATCTACTGTCTTAAAGAGATTTAAATAATATTGTAATTAAATTTTACCTGATGTAAACACAATACGTTGATCAAATTGGTGCGATTAAGCTCATAATCGTAGCAACCATAACTGCAGTAAAATATGTCTAAACATGTAAACATCTAACTACGATTATTGGAAATAATGACATTATTGGTGCAGATATAAATGTCGTCAATGATACTAAAATAACTCAGCTGATTTGGAATGACGTAAGGGTGTTATAATGTTTTTGTTTTGTTTTTTACACAGAATTTTCATTTTTCTTTGAATTATCCCTTTAACTTGTCAGATGTGAACTTAAGCTGCTTATTTAAATTTCTGCTGTAGGTGGCGGGACTATCTCTCAGCGTGATATGATCTTACTGTATGTCTGTAGAGCTGTAAACACAAGCACAGGCCCAATGAAATGAATACCTTGTGCTCAAAATCAATGATTAATAAGGCAGTGTACTATTAGGACACCACTGTAACACTATATTTTCACCGGAGCAGCCCGTATCTTTGTCTTTGGTTTGTGCTCACTCAAAATACCACAAATGCCTACACACTTTTAAAAGTACAATGGAAAGTGGAAATGTTTAATGACATTACCATGAACCGATCAGCAAAAAAACTTGTGCATGTTGATGCTCTATTAATTATGATTGCGTTTGTTTCCTTAATCAGCAGCAGTACAGCAGTCAACACATCTGATAACACATCATTTTTTGTCTGTAATTATAAGTTTTCACGCTGGGAAAATCCTCAATTGCATTGCACCACTTGTTTTATCAGTGTGACGGCTGGCTGTGTGTGTGTGTGAGTGTGTGTTTGTGTGTGTGGGTCGGTGGGTTGGTGGAATACTGTCTGCCACCTCTGCAGAGGCAGCAGAATATATTATTTGTCATGTCAAAACGGCTTCCTCCCTCATTTATTTACCAAAGGTCAATGGCATGACAACATCTGATATTTATTTCACACTGAATATGAAATATGTATTTTTGATCTTTTCTTATTGACAACTTTTCTGCTCAATACTATACTAAAGGTCATTGTGAGAAAATAAATGGATTTTTGTTTTGGCAAGCGTTTTTGTGATTATTTTCTCTGCTCTATTGAAATTTTATGCAGGGGTATGACTATGAGTACAATGGATAAAATATTTTATTTTCCAATCATCCACGAATACGGGTGTTATATGCATTGCTACTTTTGTTTGCCTTCATTCTTATCAGTCTCAACACATGACAATCCAGTAGATGGGTGACAATGGGTCACAGAGTCAGCTTTTGTTTACGTGGAGACTGAGCAGCTGTTACACAATAGCCATCTTGTTGTGGGTAAGAACAGCCATTGGCCAACACCCCCCATCCCATGATAACTGTCCCTCAGCCCATTACTGGCCCTATCAGAACTTATTCCTGTCTTCACAGGATTGGCTATGGATGAATGACTCGGCTGCATGGTGTCTCAAACACAATTTTTCACACATGCAGTTAGGACCAAACTCAAACATTTTAACCAGCTTTCTGTTATTTCTGGAGTTTTAGTTAAACATAATTCTTAGTAGTGTTTTGGAAAACAATGAATCTTGCTTCCTGAATCTCTTAAAACTAAATCCAGTCTATGGTGGACCCAAAAAGTATTTGGACACCTAGGCCACAATGCATGAATGCATATAAAACCAAATAACAATCCACGTAGCATAATGCAATCAAATGTGCTTGACCTTTCCTCAAAAATTCACTTATAATGAGCCACTTTTGCAATGACTTTTTCCAGGATAATTTTTTATT
Source organism: Carassius gibelio (assembly GCF_023724105.1). Taxonomy (NCBI): domain Eukaryota; kingdom Metazoa; phylum Chordata; class Actinopteri; order Cypriniformes; family Cyprinidae; genus Carassius; species Carassius gibelio. Next base: position 20,363,801 of record NC_068376.1, read on the forward strand.
GGATGTTTGGGATGCATGTAGCAGGGTACATCCAAACTACCCTTTTAAAGAGTTTTTTAGAAGTTGCTCCATTCTGACACTTCTGAAAATCCTTAAATCACCTTGCTGTACCTGCTTAAAATGTAATTTACACTCATTGAGAAGATACAGAGAGATAATATATAATAAGATAAAATCATCATGCTATTCTATGCACAATTGTTGTATACAAAATCCCACCACTGACTGGTGCATGCAGGTTCAACTTAAAATAGCCATTTAATGTATGGTCTAACATGCAACTGTCATCAGCTGTTTTATCACAGGACAGCAATCGCATGCACATATTCTGTCTTTTTTGCAGGAGCATAACAAGAAGATTATATAAAGTAACATTTGTTTAGTAACACTAACAAAAGTTAATAGAAAAATGTGCTTTTAAATTTAACTTGTTTTTAAATGTAAATTTAGCTCCTCAATTGTAAGTCGCTTTGGATAAAAGTGTCTGCTAAATGAATAAATGTATTTCCAGATTAATGTGGAGGTAGACAATTCCCCTTAAATTTACAGAGTAGTCAAGTAACCACAGATTTAGCTCATTGCATTTACTTGGGATGTAGTATACAAAGGTAAGTCACAATACTTTTTTACATTTCGTTTTATAATTTAAACCTTATTTTTCTAAATGGTTTGTGTGAAAAATGTGTTTGAGATGTTTTCAAATGCCACTTGGTTTGATATTCGGCTATTGACATTCACATGTATATTAAGTGTCCAGAGTTTTATGATGCTTGGTGCTTTTCTAATGTAATTTCTCCAAAGTTGTCAAAGCATGCACTGAATGTTTGTTTATTTTGCATACATATTGAAATAGATTTCCACTAAATGGCTACAACCTGCCATCTGTTTATCTCCATCTGTCTATGAATGTTTTTCATAAAGGCTCCAGAACAAAATACCAACAATTTGCATGAAAGTGTAAGAAACACACACATACACGCACACGTTTACTTAGCTATCTAAATGGGGACATTGCATAGACTCCTATTGTTTTTATGTACGTAGTTATACACCTTTTTAACCTAAACCCACCGCTAACCCTCACAGAAAACGGTTTGCATTTTTACAATTTCAAAAAAAAACTTTGTTTATTTGACCAAGTTTTACAAATGAGGACGTCCCCAAAGAGAGGTTTTTGTTAGTTTTGGTAGGTTTTGCTCACTTTTGGGTACAAATTTGTCCCAAAAATATGGTTAAGTAAATGCACACAGTCCAATAAAATCACAATGTCTTAACATCAATCATATTGATATTCTGATCCTTTATTTGATCCAAAGCATTGCCTGCACTATAAATCCACACACATGTGAATTCAGCTGACACAGTCAGTCACTTTGCCCACACATCAGAACTCCTGAAAAGCTAAAGACATCCCATGATGGACAATCACTTGGTATGCTCACAGTTGCCCACATAAATAAAGCAGTCAAGGACATGCACATATTGTAGTTGTCCAAAAAGCGTTGGAGATAAAGCAGCATGTTTTACCTAAAATCAATTAAAGGTCAAACTTTAGATTATTTTTGTGCTTTTTCAGTACTTTTAACTGTACTTTATTGGAGTGACACATGTAAAAGCTACATTTTTGTGCTTAAACCCTGAGACCCTGAAATCTTTAATGACTTGGAGCCTTGAGCCAAAATGTGAATCAAAATATAATTGTCACATGTGATTTGTGCTTTAGTTTAATGGGTTCAAAGTATCATTTAATTGAGAGTGCTGGTTTTTCATCTCAGCTCCTGTTCAATAAAAGAATGGTATATTTATTAAGTAGTCACAGTTATATCAGACGAGCCAGGCTTGAAGCAGTCTCTCTCCTTGCCTGCATCTGGCCTGAAATGCTGAAGATCCCCACTGTCCTCTCCCATCGCCTCTGTCCTGGCCTTGACCTCTCTATGAGGTAAACCACTACGGCGTATATCCCAACCGCTAACACTGTAAAACTCCCAACTACCAGCATCACCACCCCGGATATATACATGTCATTCAGCGCCTTCCCAGGTTTGGGCATGTGGTAGGAAAGGGCCACATCCAGCAGGACAGCTCCACATATTAGCAGAGAGATCCCCGTGATCATCACGATGAGAACGTCAGATAAACCACCGCTCTTTAGCATGTTGATCCGACGCCTGCTACGCACGCAGTTCATGTCCTGGACAGCAGAACTCAGCAACTGCTTGAGAAGGACGGCCAGAGCGAGAAGGCAAAGAACAGTTCCGGCGCCAAGTCGCCACTCGCTGGAAAGGCTGGTGGTAGTGGAAAGGAGGCCTACGCCGCCCAGGCCGCAGCCTAAGATCAAGGCCACTGAAGTGCAGTAGCATAATAAGGATTTGCGTGGTTCGCTGAACCACCAGAGCTCCACCTGCTCCTCAAGCAGGTTCTGCTGGATGCGAGCCGGGTCCGGATGAAGGTGGCCCCGAGGAAGGGAATAGTCCTCCAGCTCTGACATGATGTTCGATGCTAATGGTGCTCAAGAAAGGTCCCAGCTGTGAGAGGACACCTGGTTACAGTTCCTGGAGAAAACAAGTTGGAAGAAGATGCCAAGTGAGCAGTTGACAAAATATACATAAATAGAAAATTACATTTATGATAAAAAAACGGAAAAAAAAAACTAGTAGATGTGGTTGCCAGAAATTCACATTAAAAAGGCATTATGGGATGGCATTTATGACGGTATATTTCACAGTTCATAACTCAACATTTAATTATTTTCAATATCGCTGTTATACTGTAATATACTTGAACATATAAATCTGCTTTTGTACCCTAAAATACATACTGATAACCAAAATACAAATATGAAAAAGTGGTCAAATAAATGGCCACATGATGAATTAAATGTTGTCAGGGTTAACTATGATAATAACACACATCACCAAAATAAAGCTATAAACATGATCTAAATAACATCAATTATAACATTAAAATACTTTTGTGTAAGTGGTGATGTGTTTTTACTGTTTTCACCATAAATGTATTAAATTGTAATTTAAATTCTATTCATACTAAAATGTGTGTGTGTGTGTGTGTGTGTGTGTATATATATATATATATATATATATATATATATATATATATATATATATATATATATATATACTAGGGGTGTAACGGTTCACAAAATTCACGGTTCGGTTCGATACGATACACTGATGTCACGGTTCGGTTCGGTTCGGTTCGGTTCGGTTCGATACGTTTTAGATACAGCAAAATGTAAAAACATCTCAACTTTTCAGAATGCCGCAAGCGCACCGCGGGTCATGTGACAAGAACCAACCAATCAGCTTCATCCTTTCCCGTAACAACGTTGAGAGCTCAGCCAAGATGAAGGAACAGCTGATCATAGTTGTATATGGATTGCAATTTTGAAATAAATTCAGTAGCAGAGCTACTGCAAGCGATTTTTAGAGCTGCAAATCCATTTATCCTTCGCTGAAATTTCCGCGTCTCATGGAGAGAGCACGTCATTGTTGCTTAGCAAAGACAGACGCCTCAGGAGAAAGACGCGCTTAGCGTTTTCCATGCGTTTTTAGGCACGATATGTGAACGGCCCCTAAGGCGCTCGCTCACTCAGCACGCGCTGAAGGCTCGTTGCAAAATGTCTAATGCATTTAACAGACCAGAAATATAAGATCCTAAAATAACCAACAGGTCTGGTGTTTGGGTTGGATTCCCTGTAAGCTATAGTGTCTAAATGCTGCAGGGATAGTTTGCTGCGTGCATGTTTCTCCTTTTTTTCGTCTTTTCCCAGATAGTACTGACGCATATATCCCAGATATTCCCGCTGTTTTTTTTTTGTTTTTTTTGTAATCCCGCTGGTGTACCCTGTCATGTTGCAGATGCGACATACCGTTGTTTATTTATCCACCACTCTCTTGCCATCACCATTATAGCTTAAAGGGAATCCAAAGTGCACCCAAACACCAGACCTGTTGGTTATTGGAGGATCTTCTCATTTCTAGTCTGTTAAACGCATTGGCTATTTTGCAACGAGCCTTCAGCGTGTACTGAGTGAGCGAGCGCCTGCTGAGAAGCCTAACATAAACATATAAGATGGTGTTTTTTTTCTTCTTCGGGAGTGTCAGGGGCGTTGCCTGTTACGTTGTTTGGGTTATTGGGCTACCTTGTTGAACGCATATCATTATATTTCTTTCTCTCTCTTTTTTTTTTTTTTTTCAAATATAATTAATTACTCCAACGAACCGTTCGGTATACATAATGCGTACCGCGTACCGAACCCGAACGGTTCAATACGAATACGCGTATCGTTACACCCCTAATATATACACACACACACACACACACACATTTTAGTATGAATAGAATTTAAATATAGTATATATATATATATATATATATATATATATATATATATATATATATATATATATATATATATATATATAAGAAGAGTATTTCAATATGATGAACAGTTTTTACTGTTACTGAAATACCTATGTTTTTTAAAAAAATTCTATGAAAAAATTACTGTGACTGGACTGGACTGGAGAGATCATTATCAAAGATACATTTTAGAAGTCCCATTCGGATCTTGCTCAATTTGACTTGAAAATGCCAAATGCCATCAATGTCACAGAACAAAACAGGAAAACAAGGTATGTTAGCCCGCACACCACTCTCCCCATTCCCCAACATATGCAAAGTATAACAAAATGATGCAAATACTATGTAAATTAATCATTAACACCATTTTGGAGTCAGACCAAGCTGCTAAATGGCTAAAATGCCATTTATTTATGAGGCTGTTCTTAAGATCAATTTATAATGTGATCAAACAATGAACACAAGGTTTAATTGAAAAACAGTGTTCGGTCTAAAGTCTATTAATGTGGCTGGGGATAACCATGAGGATGTTTGTGGAGAGAGAATAAAGATTTTAAGTAGTGTGAGAATACAATTTCCCTTCTGCTCAGGGTCTCAGGCATTAATTCCTTTATAAATGGCCTGTCTCTGTGGTCCCTCTGACCCTCAAGGTTGCAGGACAGACAGCTTGTCTTTACAATCCCGTAAGTGGCTTTGCCTTCTCAGTCAGCACTGATGTACCAACACACTGCATCCTACATTGCATACATTATAATCACAGACCACAAATTGTTTATCTTTATCCTATTATTTGTTCAAAGGCAGTCACTCGCCGTAGGGGTTGTGTACAGTACATGTACGTTTGTGAAGCTTTGATAATTAAGTCCCTGTAGACCTGAGTCTCATATCACTGACATACTGCTTCCCTGTGACTGAGGTGAGGCATGAAGAGGGAAACAAGGAAGTCCATGAAACCAAAAACATGTTTAGTCCATGTTAAGATTAAACTGGTCGGAAAAAGGATAGTTGACCTAAGATGAAAATTCTGTCATTTATTCACCTTCGTGTTATTCCAAACCCATATGGATCCTTGTTTGGAACAAAAATTCGAAATTGTAAAGAATAAAATTAGTCACTTCTAATGCCATTACAATGAATAGGGACTTTCAAGCTTCAAAGAGGAAGCAAATGAACCATAAAAGTATAATAAAGGTGGTACATAAGATTTATGCGTTATATCCAAATCTTATGTGTGAAAGGCAAGCATCTTATCATCAATCATTTTTAATTTCAGAACTTTTGTGTAAATATAATGTATGTGATCATAGATGGGTGCCTTATGTTACATTGGTGGTGTACTCACCCTAAAGAGTTAGAAAGTGTCTAAGATGAGAGTGCTTCTCCATGTGACAGTTGTATTTGGTATTTTACTTTTAGTAATTTCCTCAACAGAGTGCGGAGAGAAAAAGCACAGCAAGGAAATATATATCACCTAAGGATTGGGACTTGATTCGAGCTTATTATATGTCCTTCACCTTAGCATATTCTATGACTTTCAGTTTTGATTTGCACAATGGTTTCTTGGGAAATTTTCCTCTTTTCCTCTAGCTGACAGGTGCAGTCCAGACTCCAAAGTATGTTTTGTATGTTTCGGCTTAGGGGCTGGACAGCCTTCCAACTTAGCCCGAAATGTAAAAAACAGTCAACAGTCAGGTTTTCTGTAAGGTCTCTCTGAGGTTATTTCATAGGCGAAATGTCTGTGGATGTCAGTGTGTGAGTGATCCACAAACCAGGATAGAGGTGTTCAGGTTTAGTAGCATTCTGACAGTGTACCTTCTCCTCTTTCTTGAATCATGTTGCTGCTGCCTATTGAAGTTTGGTGGTTTTCTTGAAGATTTAGAGCAAATGGCATCTTTCCCGACAGGTGTGAATGGTGAGCTTTGTGGCAGACCAAGCGCGCCATTCATTTTCTAGTCAACCAGTACACTGTTGTATCTCGGACATGCAGGTCTCTAATGTATCTGAAAAAGAAGCGTTCATAAAGCAGGCTCTTGTTTTGTCTCCGGTCACCATACAACAGCTGATGCCTTGTCTAGCACACTCTTCTCTGCCTGGTTGCTAGACTCAGACAATGGAGCAAGTCTCTGAGTTTTTCCCTTGGCCAGAATGCGACAGGTCACGATCTGTTTGGAGACAAAGGAAGCAAAGAATTGACAGTTAGATGTGAAGGGAATGTGTAAAGGATATGTAGTACGTCTAATCCGTCAGGGTTTAATGAATTGCTTTTGTTTGTTAAGGGAGGAAACCGCTGTGAATTGGAGATCTGAGCAGGGGTGGATATTTATTTATTTTTTATTCCTGGGTTCCGGAGAGTCAAAACTTTGCAGCAAGGTGGAAATGGATGGATATTGTCCAGAAAACATTCATTAAATGTTCTCTTATTTTTATTATAATTTTAACCTATTTTTCAAAGTTATATCAATATATTCTATCTGGAATAAATGTTAACCATGTAGTGTGTTCAAAATGGCACAAACACACAATAGGCTAAACTCTATATGTTGTGCAGTACCTGAAAAGGAAGAAATTAATCTTGAATTAATGATTAATCTATTTCGAATAAGATTGTGGACCAAGAGTGAGTTGTTAAAGTCATGCTACTTGCTGCTTCTCTCTCCTTTCTGCTTAATCCAAATTTGATCAGCCTTTACACATGGCTCAAGATACTGTCAGGCGTAACTTCACGAATAAACCGCAACCAGCAGCTGGACTGGACCCTGCCTTCAGACCTGCATAAACCACTCTTGATTTCTCACTCTTAATCTCTCATTTCAACTGAGCTCTTATGCCAACTGTTGCTCTGTTTCCTGTCTCTTGACAACAATAGACCTGGTATTGCTTTTATGGGTGTGCAAATAGTGCAGAAACATGACATCAGTGATACTTCTCTAGAAAGATTTATGTCAGTAAAGGTTAAAAATATATTACACAACAATAGGCGTCATACACTTGACAGCTGTGGGTCACACACTAAACAACAAGTGATTTTCATGTCGGACCCAAGTCACATCACAAACAACAAACTAACGCAGAAACTTGTGACTCAGCTTGGGGCCCCAAACTGGCTCAAAATATTGAATGTTTGATATGCTACAACTGGATGGAATCAATTGTCTCATGCTAAAAAAAATCATAGTCTGTGCCCATCATACACCATGCGATTTTCTGCGAAACAGAAGATGGGCACTTTCGCAACTAGCATTCAACCTAAGGCTGGAATTCACTTTGAAAATAGTATTTAGTATTTTTACAGATGTAAAAAAAAAAAAAAGTAATAATAATAAATAAATAATTCATAGTATACAATGGGCAGAGACTTTTCAGCTTCAGACTATGATTCCATGCAGTTGGAGGATTTTGATCATGTCTGATATTTTGAGCCAATTTTAGAGCACATATTATTTTCATTTGTCTTGTATCTCCTAGCAACAAGGTGCATGTTTCTGCATGAGTTTTATGTATTGGGAACAGTGTGAAAGGCTGGTATTGTGTGATCCTCAGTCATTTAGTATATGATGCCCAGTAATACTGTGTAACCAATTTGGCAAGTGTACGATGCCTAGTGATTTCAGATCCGTTCAGATGTAGTGTATTCAAGCATTAAGGGTGTTATTTTGCCAGGTAAGGTCTACAGTGATCTGTATTCACTGGTGTTCGGTGTTTGATTTTCCAACCCGATCTCACGGCAATTTATACATTTTTTACAAGGTGGCTTATTCGTACGAATTCGTATGACCACACTCGTACAAATTCATACGATTGTTGCCAAATCGTACGTATTTTACGAGTTGCACAATTCGTATGAATTTGTACGAATGACCTACACCTAACCCCGCCCCTAAACCTAACTGTCACTGGGGTTTAGACAAATCGTATAAAATCGTACGAGTGAGGTCGTACAAATTCGTACGAATAAGCCACCTTATAAAATACGTACGAATTGGCCGTGAGATGGCGTTCGATTTTCCTGTTTTGGGCACAGATGCAGTATTAACCACTAATTAAATCACCAATTAACTGGACCGTCCACCAAGCTCCACAAAAGAGAGAGAAAAAAAGTTTACCTCTCTTCCTGCCTATCTCTCCCCCTTTTATTCTCAAAACAGTGACAGCATCCAGAATATTCAGTTCTGGCCTTGAGGACAGCAGAAATGTGAACATAATCCATAATGCAATAAAAAAAGGGTAACTATCCAGCTTGGCCACTGAGCTCAATTTTCTCTGACCTGACCTCCATCTGTGACACAGACACCAGCCTGGTTAAGACACCTGGACCTGCTCCTTCACTCTTAGGGCACGGTTTCATTCTCACTGACTGTCTCCGTGTCTTTCGCAGAATATTCTGGAATATACACTCTTGGTATGTTTGGATGTTACTGAGTGCTGTCATGCACCTGTGAGCTTATAAGGGATCTCAGAGGAGAGGATGAGGAACGAGCACAGAGAGTTTTGGTTCGCTTGGAACCTGGAAGTATAAATTTGAGATTCCTTTCATTCTGCCTTCTATCGAAACTCAAAATAAGGTTGTTTCTCCTTTTGTATAAAAAGTACTGGTGATAATGATCTGAGATGGTGTTACCATGGAACTGAAAGACCATTCACCTTCCATTGTATTTAGATGGCACTCCAAGATACTTCAAAGAATACCTTGGTAATACGATGGTACAGTTGGTACCTTTTTTTAGAACTATTTTACATTTATCTTTTTGTCTGTGCTTTCTGCTTCGTCCTATTTTGTAATGTCTTGGCTACAGAATGGCTACGATTATGTACGATTTGTATGTGTGTTTAGATCCAACAATAAAATAACAATAAAACAATAAAATGTCATAAATGGCTCAATTCTGATGTTATATCCATGATGTGACATTTTGTCAACACCTCCAATGTAGCTGAAAGACCATATTAACAATGGTTTAATGGAAGAGGGTAACTATGAGTAATTACTACACCCCCCCCCCCAAACTATTACACTGTCACTGTAAAGCACTGTTCACACTCAGCACTGAAAGGGAACTCACAGGAATAAAATAATTTGCTTCCCTTTTATATTATGATTTAGAACAAGATTAACTATACAGAAGAGAGGCATTTCATTTCTTTCTCTATAGGCTGTTAGTTACTGTTATATTTACTGTTATACGTATAAATACGTAAATGTGACCCAGGACCACAAAAGTGTAATTTGTTTGAAATTGAGATTTATACATTTATGCAAGCTTTCAATTGATTTATGGTTTATTAGGACCTGACAATATTTGGTTGAGATACAACTATTTGAATATCTGGAATCTGAGGGTGAAACACTAAATATTGAAAAAATGGCCTTTAAAATTGTCCAAATATATTCTTAGAAATGCATATTACCAATCAGAAATTAAGTTTTGATATATTCACGGTTGGAAATTTACTAAATATCTTAATGGAAAATGATTTTTACTTAATATGCCAATGATTTTTGGCATTAAAGAAAAATCAATATTTGTTTTTTTAATGTTTTTTTTTTTTTTTTTGCCTATTGCTGAAAACATACCCCAGCAATTTAAGACTGTTTTTGTGGTCCAGGGTCACAAATGCTATGTATTAGTATTTTATTAATTAAGAGTAACTCGTATTATGAGTTACTCTTTAAACCACAATATGTTTGACATGGACATCACAGTGTCCGCTGTAAGTGTTATCTGATAATTATATAACTTTCTCATTCCAAACATCATATACTGGACACATTTGCTTAAGATTATATATGTGTATGTTAAGAGTTATGTTGTCCAGCCAATTTCTGGTGTCCTAAAAACTCCTAACAAATGGATTGGTCATTTGTGGGAAGATTTAGTTTGGTCAGCTCGATATGCTTTTACCATAATGGAATGTTAATGTTATAAGATGTGCATAATTGCAAAAATACATTAAGTGTGTGACCTGCTCCGGGAAATAAATGAATATACATATGTTGTTCATTAGTATTAGTATTATAAACCATATAAATTAATAGTGAAATTATATATATTAGTATGTTATTAAGTAATTAGTTTATAATGTTAAAAGGGTTTTAAAATGCATTATTATTTATATGAGATAGTAATTTCAATAATAATAATTTATCTTATAAAGCTGCTGACATGCAGTAGATAGGAAATGTGCTGTACTAGCTTTTATCTTGTAACACTGGTGAAAATGTTCACACAGTATATGAGGATAATATATTTAGTGTACAAAGTCCCAATATCCATTTACAGAACAGAACAGTCAGTTACAGTCCTTTTATTTTAGGAGTGATGTTATTTGCCTATGATACTGAACATCACATCTCATTTGTACTGTACTAAGTAGCCTATGCAGAACAACATGTCTTTATACTTAGTACAGAACTTTTGTTTGTGTGACATTGCTTATAATAGTATGAAGTTAATTCAAGTATTTGATAAACAGCAATAACATTGTATGGTTCTAAAGTTTCCCATATTAGGATGCTACGAACAGATTTAAATACTTACCTTTACCTGATTCTGCACATCATGAATTCCCGGAAGGGAAAGTGTGGCAAAGTAGGTAATCTCCCTCCCCTGGTACTTAGAAACGGCCTATCAGGGCTCAGTCATTGCTTTATAAAGGCTGTGATTAGGCTACCTGGGATGCGTCATTGTTGGCCCCGCCCATCCGGTACGTGTGCGCTTCCGCCTAACAAAGGTATGTTTGTAGCTGGTCTGGCTAATGCTGCAATGAGCTCTTGGACATCGGCTAACTATATTAATTTATTGTAGCTGGAGTCGCCTTTTTGCAGCTTGAATAGCCCATTATTCCTGGCTTCGCTGTGGTTTTCAGGCTGTTCTTGCCACCTGGTTAGACTGATTTCATTCAAGTAATCTTCTGAGACTTGTGCTGTGAGCAACTGTATGAGGTGTGTGTAACGCTGTAGTCAATACCTGGTATGTATAGATACACATGTATATGCATTTCTTTTTTTTAATGAACACTTGATTGTGTTTTAAATTTAACTAATGGGTTGTTTTTAGTAGGACAAAGTTTTGGGAACGTCCGCCTGTTTGCGGGTGGGGAAGATCGCCTCCTGCATAATAGTAGATTAAAGACGGCGTTGCTGTTTTGCTGTTTTGCTGTTTTGCTGTTTTGCTGTTTTGCTGTTTAATTAAGTTTTGTTGTGCTCGTATCATTGTATGGTTTTTGGTTATTGTTTGTTTTCGTTACAATTGATTTTTGTTTGATTTTGATTTTGTAGTGATTGTTAAAACTTTTGCTTTAAATATATATTTCTTTCCTTTTCATTTCAGTTTTCTTTAAGTGACCATTGTTCATTTTTTTTACATTTTGTTGTGTGTTTTGGTAATTGTTTCAGTCAATCAGGCTTTAGATTAATTTCGTTTTGTACATTTGAGTAATTTGTGTTCTTTGTGTTTTAGGCCCCTGAGTCGGGTGGCTAGCTGTCCTAGTATCCTGGTGGTGGTGGTGTTTGGAGCACGGAGTGTGGATTGTCGTTTGTAGTCACTCACCTCACTGTGTGTGTGTGTGTGTGTGTGCTTTTACGAATAGCCACTTTTGCAGCTAGCCTACCCTGCTAGGGGTAAGCCTTCGTAAAACTGATTAATGTATGCCTGGTCGAATCATATCTTTGCCTAAACTTTTAAAAGGTGTATTTTCTACTTTGTGAATTTAATAAATAGTTTTATACGCTAGTGCCTCTGTCTCTGCCTCCTATGGTAACGAACCTGTGTGTCTAAATTCCATCAAGTATTTAGTTCCCCTCACTTTAGAGGGGTGGCGTAGTCGGTAGTTATATCATAATTAATTAACTTCAAGTTGCCACGCCCACATTCTGGCGTAGTCGGCAGGGTACCGTGTTTGGCGGAGACACTGGTATTAGTGGTTGTATTTTTTTTGTTTGTTCTTTTTCTTTTATTTTTCTGTTGCAGTGAGATTGGTAAAGAGTAGCAGCAAAACAGCAGCGCACGTCTGGTGGATTCTTATTCTTTGTGAGTCTACTCCCTCTTGTTGGTAAGTGTTACGGCCGTCAAAATTATGGAAGAAGAGTTACAGGAATTGAGGGAAGTAGTAGCTCAGTTGCGGGCAGAAAATGAGAGGTTGCGTCAAGACCACTTTCTTGCGCTTCCTGGCCCTAGTGATGCCCCTTCTATTGTTCCTGGTCCTTCTGTTGCTGCCCCCCCTCAGCTAAGTAGTGCACAGGCAGTCCTGCCAGAACGATTCGTTCTTGTACCTCGAGACAGGAAATGTCAAAAATTCAATGGCAGGGTTGGTCTGAGCATTGATGAGTGGGTTGAAGAGGCCAAAGCTTGTATGCAGGCTCGTCACCTGTCTGTTTCTGATCAAGCTTTCTTCTTGTTTGACCACTTGGAGGGGGAGGCAAGGGAAGAGATTAGGTACCGTTCGGAGATTGAGCGAAATGATCCAGATAAAATTATTTTGGTGTTACGGGAATTATATGGTTGCTCACAGTCATATGTCTCATTACAGGAGGCATTTTTTTCTAGAAAGCAGCAGGAGGGTGAATCATTGTTGGAGTTTTCCCTAGCTTTGATGGGTCTCCTAGAACGTGTGACGCAGCGATCGCCGTATGTTATGCCAAATTCACAAATTTTGCTACGCGATCAGTTCATTGAACATGTTTGTGACGTGGCTCTTCGCCGAGAATTAAAACAGTTAATATGTCGTCAGCCAATGTTAACATTGTTGGAAGTTCGAAGCGAAGCTCTTAGATGGGAAAGGGAGGGGATGTTGGGGAGTACGAGAGGACGAAGCAATTCCGTTCCATCCGCCTATGGGATCCAGTATGGTGTACAAGGTGAGTCACGGGTGGGTAGATTTCCTCAGTCACGTAGTCAGCCTCCTCACCGCGGCCCCATTATATGTAGGAGGTGCCAACGACTTGGCCACTTTGCTGGAGAGTGCGATGGGGAGCGTGTTCCCCCTCGTCCGCAACCCCCTTTGCCCACTGCGTCGTCATCTGAGGGTATACAGCCTGGTCCATCTGCGTTGTCGGGAAACTAGTCCCCACCGTGTCGCCGAGCCAAGGCGCGGTTGGGGAATTGACCGGCTCTAGTGTTTCAAGTATGTCTCATTTAATGTCTTCATGCCCGCACCTTGCTATTCGAATGGGTGGGGTCCAAATTTCATGTTTGGTCGATACTGGCTCCATGGTGTCCACAATAACGGAAAGTTGGTTTCGTAAATATTTTGAACCATGGGGTCCGGATCGACTTAAGTCGTGCCAGTGGCTACAACTTCGGGCTGCAAACGGTCTTTCGATTCCATATATTGGCTACATGGAACTGGATGTCGAATTGTGTGGGCAAGTGATTTCGGAGTGTGGAGTGCTTGTTGTTCGGGACCCTCCTGGTGGGATTTGTGACCAAGTCCCAGGGGTACTCGGGATGAATGTCCTGAGCCGTTGTTACCAGGAGTTATTCGGACAACATGGCCCTGCTCTTTTTGAGTCTGCTGTAACCGTTGAGGCCCCTAGCTTTGTCATGCAGGCACTTCAATATTGTCACCGTTTGGAAGACCAGGGTTCAGTAAGGCACCCTGGTCCGGTTAGGTTACGGGGTCGTGAGTCATGTCGCATCCCAGCTGGCACGATGAAGTTTGTAGCAGCGACTTGTTCTGAACAATGTGCAGCGGGGGTGGTACTGTTTGAGCCCCCAGAGTCTGGGTTGCCCGCGGGTTTGTTGGCTTCTCCAGCGCTGGTACAGGTCATAAGAGGCATTGCCTACTTGCCTATGGTAAATGTGGGAACTGCGGATGTTATGCTGCATTCTAAAACCGTTTTGGGAGTGCTAAATAGTGTTTGTATGGTAAGTCTGCCTGCTAGGGTAACTGAAGTGAAATCTGGTGTAGCCATCATGGCAAGAGGACCTGTTTCAAGGGTCTCTAGTGTTTCTTGTTGTGTAGCCGTCAAGGCCAGAGGACTTGTACCAAGTTTCTCGTGTTTCTTGTTGAGTAGCCGTCATGGCAAGAGGACTTGTACGAAGTATCTCGTGTTTCTCATGGTGTAGCCATCATGGCAAGAGGACCTGTTTCAAGGGTCTCTAGTGTTTCTTGTTGTGTAGCCGTCAAGGCCAGAGGACTTGTACCAAGTTTCTCGTGTTTCTTGTTGAGTAGCCGTCATGGCAAGAGGACTTGTACGAAGTATCTCGTGTTTCTCATGGTGTAGCCATCATGGCAAGAGGACCTGTTTCAAGGGTCTCTAGTGTTTCCTGTTGTGTAGCTGTTGTGGCAGAGCACTTGTAACAAGTGTCTCTAGTGTTTCTTGTTGTGTAGCCGTCAAGGCCAGAGGACTTGTACCAATGGTCTCTCTGTATTCGCTCTACTAGCTTCCCATAGCGAAGGTGAGTGTCTTGGGGTTATCGTCGGGGCGACGATAAAATAGCTGGGGCAGATTGTGGCAAAGTAGGTAATCTCCCTCCCCTGGTACTTAGAAACGGCCTATCAGGGCTCAGTCATTGCTTTATAAAGGCTGTGATTAGGCTACCTGGGATGCGTCATTGTTGGCCCCGCCCATCCGGTACGTGTGCGCTTCCGCCTAACAAAGGTATGTTTGTAGCTGGTCTGGCTAATGCTGCAATGAGCTCTTGGACATCGGCTAACTATATTAATTTATTGTAGCTGGAGTCGCCTTTTTGCAGCTTGAATAGCCCATTATTCCTGGCTTCGCTGTGGTTTTCAGGCTGTTCTTGCCACCTGGTTAGACTGATTTCATTCAAGTAATCTTCTGAGACTTGTGCTGTGAGCAACTGTATGAGGTGTGTGTAACGCTGTAGTCAATACCTGGTATGTATAGATACACATGTATATGCATTTCTTTTTTTTAATGAACACTTGATTGTGTTTTAAATTTAACTAATGGGTTGTTTTTAGTAGGACAAAGTTTTGGGAACGTCCGCCTGTTTGCGGGTGGGGAAGATCGCCTCCTGCATAATAGTAGATTAAAGACGGCGTTGCTGTTTTGCTGTTTTGCTGTTTTGCTGTTTTGCTGTTTTGCTGTTTAATTAAGTTTTGTTGTGCTCGTATCATTGTATGGTTTTTGGTTATTGTTTGTTTTCGTTACAATTGATTTTTGTTTGATTTTGATTTTGTAGTGATTGTTAAAACTTTTGCTTTAAATATATATTTCTTTCCTTTTCATTTCAGTTTTCTTTAAGTGACCATTGTTCATTTTTTTTACATTTTGTTGTGTGTTTTGGTAATTGTTTCAGTCAATCAGGCTTTAGATTAATTTCGTTTTGTACATTTGAGTAATTTGTGTTCTTTGTGTTTTAGGCCCCTGAGTCGGGTGGCTAGCTGTCCTAGTATCCTGGTGGTGGTGGTGTTTGGAGCACGGAGTGTGGATTGTCGTTTGTAGTCACTCACCTCACTGTGTGTGTGTGTGTGTGTGTGCTTTTACGAATAGCCACTTTTGCAGCTAGCCTACCCTGCTAGGGGTAAGCCTTCGTAAAACTGATTAATGTATGCCTGGTCGAATCATATCTTTGCCTAAACTTTTAAAAGGTGTATTTTCTACTTTGTGAATTTAATAAATAGTTTTATACGCTAGTGCCTCTGTCTCTGCCTCCTATGGTAACGAACCTGTGTGTCTAAATTCCATCAAGTATTTAGTTCCCCTCACTTTAGAGGGGTGGCGTAGTCGGTAGTTATATCATAATTAATTAACTTCAAGTTGCCACGCCCACATAAAGGATAAATACTTTTTAATGCCCTCACAGAAGGAAGTCATAAAACTCCAGTACAAAGTTTACATGTTCTGCGGTGCTCTATCAAGGTGTGGATCATCCCATCTGTCTTATATTTTTATAACTCATACTAAATATAATTTTAGCTATTTAAAACTAAAAGAATACGAAGGCGTTCTGAGAACGTTATATTTCTTACCTGTGATGCGCTAGCAGGCAGCACTCCATCCCGAATACATCAGCCACAAACACAAACAGCAAGACAAACACAGCCAATCCGTCTGAGAGGTGAAACGCGCTCAGCTAAAACAGATATCAAGTTTAATGGAAGTCTCGCACAGTAATCTCGACCATATCAGGTTGTACATCGCGAATGTCGTCGCAGGTGCACAGTACTGCTCGATCCGCCGGACTTTTACCCTCCGCTCGGAGGTGTGGTCTCTCTGATCGCGCTAGTTTAGCTGGGAGTGTGTGTGTGTGTGTGTGTATTTGTGAATGTGTGACCTCGCCGCTCTTCTCCAGCGGGACACCTGCAGAGATAAGAAGCTTCTGATCCTAAGGTCTTAAATTAAATGGCGCCAAATGAAAACGCCATACAACGTTTTCATATGTTCGTTCATTCTGCTTCGCGTTTCAAGTGCTGCACTACAAAATGCTATACCTGGCTGAAAGTCGTCTCGGAGTTACCTGCTCTGTTTGTTGTAAACCCGGAACTTGTAACTAGCCTGACCAGTTTTAATAAATGGATCACTCAGGCGACTGCAAGAATTGTGTTATTGAGATGATTTTTATTCGCTTCACAATTGATGGTGGATTTTCAGAACTAGCCATATTTATCTCCAAACTAAGGCTAATCAAAACTGAAGTTTATTTTTTTTTAATGGATTGTAATAGCCTATCCATTTTTATTATATAGCCTATAGGCCTACTGTAGGCTATATGGATAATAATTATTATTCATTATAAATATATGTTATTTTAGACCTAAGTATTTCCCATTTTTTTTCGGTATACCGATATTTTATATTTATGTTTCGGGAAACAGGGCGGGGCTTAATTTAATCCACGGATAATTAGACTACTTCACAGGAAAGCCACAAAACGATGTAGAAGACATGCCAGACCAGCATGTGGCAGTGCAATTCTGCCACAGAGATACACTTAAAACAGAGAAGAAGACTTGAGCTGTGCGCATAAACTTTGCGCATACAGACAACACGTTTATTAATCTGCGTTATTGTTAGTTAATAAAAAATGAATAATTTAGTGTTTGTTCATGTTTTCGTTTCTGTTACATGACATAGCGGTGTCTGACTAGGGTGCCGATGACGTCATTGTTTCAGAAAATATATGGATTCGCTGTCCGCACGAAAACGCAAGGGAGGCGTTTTCAGATCTACTATGTTCTGTATACAGCTGAATGCATCTCCGTGTGGATGGTGCCTGAATTCCATGATAAATTAATGGCTTAGACAGGACGGGACAGTCTTTTATGCAAATCACTAGAAGAGCATAAATTAGGTGAATAGGGTTATTCTGATTTCATGTTGACTCAAAAGTAATTGCCTTTCATAATTGCATTAACATAAAAGTTTTACTTCGCACTTCATCTGTTTTCATTCATTTGAATACATTTTATTATTAATTACATTTTACTAATTAAAATTTTCGAATGAATCCAGTTGATAATGATTAATCAACAAATCATTTGATAGCCTATGTATATAGGTTTTAAATTTATTTTATTATTTTTACACACAGAGGCTTTAATAGAGCATAATTTTTGCTACCCTATGCTAGAACATTCTTTAAAGAGTTTTTACATTTTTAAAAACCATATTAGCATTTCTTCAGAAAAAATAATGACAGGCACAAATAGTTGACATATTGCTTATCTAAAAATGGTGACACCCAGTGGTTCAGTAAGGTGACACCTTACACAAGCATTAGACAATATGTATTGACACGCAAAGACCACAAACCACAGAGGTCTGATTTTGCAGAATATTTGCAGTGAACACATTGTGACATCTTTCTGGATCTGAACTTATTCAAATACACAAATGCAACAACACAATTATGCAACCATATTTATATGTAACTGTATTTATACATACACAACAAAACACTGCATCCAAGGAACACACTCTCTTATTAATTTCCTTTCTTTCCATCTTTTTCTGACAAACGTGGGTTTCACCCTCTCATGCCTGATGTATACTGGTTTTTTGGATCTTTGATGTTGTCCCTCAGTCTCTTAGGCTCTTTGGAGGAAGCTTATATATTTGAATGAAGGTCATTCATGAATCTGTGCTCCAGTCCCTCTTCTGTCAAGATAAGGACAAAATACACGTAGCACACTTTGTGCATCATCGGCAACATGATGTTTGTGTTCGATTTGAGTGATGTCCTGCTCTTGGTGAGCTTTTATGTTGTGGAAACTGTCCAGTTCTTTCTCCATCCACCCAGAGGAAAGCAACCCAAGCATCGATCTTTTTGTTCAGCCATTAGTGATCTATTCCCCCTCTGCATCATCTCGGGTTCAACTGTATTCTAATTACCAGGCCTTGAAGTGACATGCTACGTTTTGTACAAGGCTGTTTTCTGTCAATTCGTTGTAATGCTGTCTTGGCAATGCTTTGAGGTTAAATGTGCCATTTGATCATTAAGGAGGTCACATATATGCGTATACTGTGTATGGGTTGTTTTGTTTTGTATGTTCACTATGACATTAAGTTTGAAATCATTTCTATATATGTGTTCACAAGACACTAGAGTTGTGAGGTCATCTGTGGTGGACCTCAGTGATCCATTCCAGCTATGCTTTGAGGTCATTTTTTTTTTTTACGTTTAATTTACATTACACATTTTTTTCTTAACATGCATGCCCTTCTGCTTCTTCCACTGGAGATCTATGTTTCTCTTTCAAAATATAAGACGGTCAAGTTAACTGAGACAGATTTCTCACTTTATCAGATTTCATCATGATAATTAAAAATAGAAAATAGAATTGTGCAGCATATGTGCATTTTTTTTTTAAACTGCCTCAGTTGTTTAATTTTTAATCATTGTCTGTGCCATTGAAATTCTGGCCTCATTTTATAGCCAATTATGTTCGTAGCTTTCTTCACTCAATCTAATTTCTTCCTAGAGACAATGAGGCCCAGTCCAAGTCTGTCACATTTAAAAGACACAGTAAACTCTCAGTTTAGTCTGTGTGACACTGAGCACAGAGTGTGCGCTCTCTTCCCTCTCATAATGCTGAATAGATGCATGCAGAGTGTCACACATCAAGTATTTGTTGGCAGTTATTATTCATGGACATGCTGTGGTTGATGCTGGAGGCTTTGAGGAAGGAATAAAAGACAGGTAATAGATGTGCTCTGTCAATTGCTTTGCGAGGGAGATACACAGAGACAGCCACACAGGTACTGTTAACTTAAAATGAGTGTATGTGTGTGAGAGTGAGGACGAGATTATTAAAACAGGTGTGTGTCTCCACATGCTGATGGTGTATGATTATTCATTACGTGCAGACAAAAAAATCCTTACTGTTGTGCCCTATTTTTTTATTTTGTATTATTTGTGTCCAACCAATAAAGACATGATGATTCTATACATTATATATAATTTAAAGCAACTATATGGTCTGATGAAATGTATATGTATGTTTTTACATCTGTATATTCTTCCATTAAATTTCTTCCATCTCTGTGCACTGGGTGAGGATGCATGTAGCTTCTGCTGTTCATACCTCATGCTCCCCACAGTCACATCACTGATCCCCTTTTAATGGGCTGTTAAACTAAAGAAGGAGAGAAAAAATAGTATATATAGGATGAGATATTTTGCTGGATTGAAGAGCAGTTATCTCTAAAACTGTAATTATGGTAAATATTACCTTCCAGGGACTTATGATAAATGGGGCTGTAAAATCAATGTAGCTAGATTTTTTTGTGTGTGTTGCTCACAGTGCTTATGCAATGCCTACATTGATCGTTTCTAGATACTGTCCCACTGTTGTGGCTCAAAAATCTGAATTTATAGTCTTCCGGAATTAAAATTCATACTATGCGCTCTGGTCCCAGATGAACTGTGTTCTTGGTCAGCAGATATAGCAGAAACCCCTTACTCGAATACTTTGAAATTAGCTGCTTCTTTATATACATTATCTCATGTGGATTAAAAAGCACTTCCTATAATTTCCCCATATTTCATTGCTGTGCATCAGTTGCTTGGCTGAGCTGAGAAATTATCCTCACTGGAAATCTGCTTTACAAGAGTGATGTGATAAAATTATAATTATTTATTATAGGTTAAAAATTATATATTTGTTTATTTTGCTGTTTTTTCATCGCTGTGCTTCAGATGCATAACTGAACTGAGAAATCATCCTCATCTTCAGCATGAATCTCTTAGTTGCCTTGCCATATTTGAAGCCTAAAATATTGATACTGTAAGAAAGTGTAAAATCATAGTGGGCCTAGGTAGCTATGCTGAATTGTTTTATATCCATATAAAAATCTTTAACTCATTGATG
This sequence comes from Carassius gibelio, assembly GCF_023724105.1. Taxonomy (NCBI): domain Eukaryota; kingdom Metazoa; phylum Chordata; class Actinopteri; order Cypriniformes; family Cyprinidae; genus Carassius; species Carassius gibelio. Next base: position 20,384,462 of record NC_068376.1, read on the forward strand.
AATAATCATAAGATCTGTGTGTCAATTCAGACTGGTCTGTGTCTCAGCTGACATGTATGTCCTGAATCGGTCTGTCATTCTTCTCCTCCATCTGCCTCTTTAACAGCTCAAACTCCCCACCTGGATACATGGTCTTCCTAAGTGTGTTTGTTTGCGTACCGTGTTTGTGTGTGTGAGCGAATAAGAGGGTGTGAGAAAAACTGCATGCTCCATTACTGCACAAAGCCCGTAGGGAACGGGGAGAAGAAAAGAAAATGATGATAATATTGAAGGTAGAAAGAAAACAAGAAACAACTATGCAAGCAGAAATCTAGAAGGATAATAAAAAAGTGAAGAAATGGGAAAGTACAAACACGGGCGGCACACTGACAGGGTAGAGTTCATATTGAGGACAGCTCATCCATAAACTGGACACTGTTGAAAATCCTTAGGTTTTTCTCTTAAGCCACCATCTGGAAGTATAAGACAACCTCATTTGTGCAGAGTAGTATCACTTGCATCAGGGAATAATACGATAAATTTTGCAGGAGCTGGAGAGTAAAATAATAGTGATTATAGGCAGGATTTCATCACTCTGTCTTTCAAGTCTAGCCCCTCCATGTTGATGGAAGTTGACGACGCAGTTCCTTCGTGATTGTGGTGATGTCCTCAGTGAAATGCCAGCGTTGATTAATCTGCCTGCTCTGTTCCAATCAGTGTCACAGCGGGAAAGAAATGCCATGTGCTTAAAATGGCCAGCTTTCACCAGTTTTATGAGCTTGGCCTCCCGTGGACTTGTACTGTTTCCCATTGGTGGGACAGCTTGGGTGTGAAAAACAAAAATGATGACGATATATTGCAAGGTATATGGTAGCAGCCTGTCAAAGCATAATACTTTTATTACACATGTATGACCATCTTTTGCACTTTAAACAGAATTTGTTTATTGAGCACCAAATCAGTATATTAGAATGAGTTGTTAAAGTTATTCACCCAAAAATTATTTTGTGTTCATCAACAGAAGAAATGTGTACAGATTTGGAACAAGTGAGTAAATGATGAGAAAAGTTTTATTTTTGGGTGCACTATTCCTTTAAGGATCATGTGACACTGAAGACTGAAGTATTGGCTGCTGAAAATTCAGCTTTTTAATTACAGGAATAATTCACATTTTAAAATATATAAAAATAGAATGCAATTATTTTATATTGTAATGGTATTTTACAATATTATTTGACTGTTTATGACCAATTAAATGAAGGCCTGGTGAGCATAGAGACTTTCAAAATCATAAATAAAAAAATAATAAAAAAAATCACACAGACCCCAAGCTTTTAAATGGTGTGTGTGTGTGTGTGTGTGTGTGTGTGTGTGTGTGTGTGTGAAATGTCTCACTTCAAAAGAAAAATATTTTTTAAATGTACATTTCTTATTGTGTCCACCAACCATCCATGTGTGACTGTAAATAATGCTTTTCTGCAGTGGCATTGGTAACTTTTACTGCTGCATGTCGTCACTGCCCTGTTGGACAGAACAACATAAAAAAAAACAAAAAAACAATAAGTGAATAACTGAGTGCACATTTAAAAAAAAAAAAAAACTGGAAAAAAAAAATCAGCAGTTAAGAACCCATACATTCAAGAACTTGTTTTAATCTCCAAAGAACCAATTATCCAACTGCAATCTTGCCAACTAAGTAAAGTCAACTAATGCAGGAATATCTAATGGCCTAAAGTGACCTTTGAAGCGATTTGAGTGCTTTATCTCTGGTAAAAGTCCATCAGTGTGTTTAGTCTTCACAAAATTGGTTCCCAGGCCAGTCATGAGCCTTCTTCAGTGCTGACTCATCAACTATCACAGCTGCACCAGCGGTACATCACACCATTCTGCACCCAACACATACACAAACAAAAGAGGGGGGAAAAACACCATAAATTGGTTCCTCCTATGTAATTTCATAAAGCTGTCTTCACACTACAGCAAACATGCATTTCAGTTCTGATGAGACAGCCAATCCTGTGTAACTAAAGGAGCTTAGCCATGCTCTCTGCCTTTGCTAATGGAAAGGATGTTCCACACAAACCATTCAACAGAAGACAACCTTTATCCAAACTCCATGCTCCATGCATATACGGCAGCAGAAGCACATCAATAGAAAATATGTGTGCAATATACACAAAACTTGCCAAACTAGCAATTTTATGTGCCAGGAACATGTTCATAACATCAAAATTTAGTTATGGAACTTTTTTGTTTGTTTGTTTTTACTGTGCTAGGAGTCTACATCTTGCTATTGACAGCTTAGCAGCTTTTGCTGACAAATAAATGTTGATGTCTTGGTGCAGGTAATAGAAAAATAATATAAATTGGTCAATTATTATACTATTGACACTGTAACGACATAAAGATCAGTGAATTTACCTTTTGAATACACTAAATTTCAAAACATAGATTTTTAAAATGTTTTATTATACAAACATTAAAAACCGTTAGCAGAATTTTCCCATTAGAATAGGTTCTTTGCCTGCAAAGCTTTTCATCTTTTCTTTTATTACTCTAAGATATTCAAATAAAGTGTATCTGTATGAAGTTAAAGACCCCACTCAGCATCAAGGTGAGATACTTGGAGGTCTTAACAAGTCCTTTCAGCCTCAATCAATTTGTCAGCAAAGGAAAGTAGTCTAAACTGATATCCTAAAGAGGTCATATGATGCGATTTCAGTTTTTCCTTTATCTTTGGGGTGTTACAAACTCTTGGTGCATAAAGAAGGTCTTTTAAGTTGCATAGACTGAAGTCTTAAATCCAAAGAGATATTCTTTATAAAAGTTAAGACTTGTCCACACCCTCCTAAAACGGCTTGTTTAAACATGCCCCCACATCTCTACGTCACTATGTGGGAAGATTTGTAAAAAAACGCAGCACAAATGTTCATGCAAAGAAAGAAGGCGCACCTTTTATTCTGTCTGTAGCTGCCAGAGATGTGTGTTTCATTGTGAAAGTGAAACTACTTTGTTTTGCCTTCCAAAAGAGCATGATATCTGCTTCGTCATTCCTGATCCGTGCTGGTCGCTGAGAAAATACATCAACTTCACGCTGTGGATCGGCGGATCGGCACCGTGGTCAAAGTGGAGTCCAGCCCGGGGTGGTCACATGTGGTTGCCGCAACCATCTTCCACTCCTTTGTCGAATCCGCCGGCCGTTCCTCGTCATAGCTGCCTGCTGCTGTTCACTTGCTTACAAGTGGACCGTTCCTCACTCAATCCCCCGGCTGTTCCTCACTCAAGCAGTGGGCCATTCCTCACTCTGTGCAAAGACAGTCTGGCATTTCTGACTCACAGTAAGTAGGTTTCCATATAATAAGGATTTGCCATTGATGATTCAAACGCGAATTTTGAGCAGTGTATAGTACCACTTGTTGTTTGTCATTTCTCCGTTCACAAATGCAGATATGGTTTTATGTTTACGCAGCGCCACACATAAAAAGACAGTATAAATCATTATAATTATGTTCCCACTGGATGCAGCAACTTCCTCGTTTGTAATGGGTTTTATTGTTTTTGTCCTGTCATGCCGGTGTTCTGATAGGGACACACCACAACAGTATATGTGGTGCAACATTTCCGTCAGACGCTTGAAACATATGGACAGTCACAATGCACTGGATAGCTGGCCAATCGGAGCACACCTCTTTCAGAATAATGTGTTTTTTTAACCTTAAACCACATAAACACATTTCATTACACCAAATACACAAAATAATGTTCCTTTTGGCAACTTCACATGACCCCTTAAGTCAGCACCAATATGCTGTATCCGACAAGTAAATGTATTGCGCTGCAACATTTAGACGCTCAATAAGGTCTTGAAAGGTTAATTAGAATTCTTCCAAGTTTCCACTCATTCTGATCCAAATGATCAGAAAAGTTATTTTGCTCCTTGATGGCAGCACAGTTGCAGGATTTGATGTGATTTATTGAAGTGCTAACACCTCTTTCATCTGTAGCCACTAGGTCTACACTGTGTAATACTTCAGTGAACACCCAACAAACTCCTTTTATCGCTCTTCTCTCATTCTCATTCAAGTGTATCAAATTAGATTGCCAACCAAGAACACCAGTAGCATGTTAAACTTTTAGCTTTTAGCAGACACAGCACCTATTTTGTAGTAACATATCCCAACTGAATTGTTAGCAGGTAAATGATAACATTTAAATTCACCATGTGAAAGCAGGCCTTTTAGTGATGTAGTGTTCTACAGACAAATGACACAAATCCCGCAAGTATCATTGAATTTTAAAAATGTTTATTTTACTGGATAGATATTGCTGTGTGTAGAGCTTGTGTAGAGTGAAACATGCTCACTAGCAAACTAGCATAACATCTGTCCGCTGAGTGTGCTGTTGGTGTGATTCATTGGCTGGCTAATTTGACTAGCTAATAACTGTTTTCTTTTGGGACACAAAGTGGTCTTCCGCAATAGAGGAAGAGGGCATGAAAAATGCTGAATCATCCAGTGAGTCACATTCCAGTCTCAGGATTGTTTTTTACTTATTGAAAACATTAATCATTATTTGTTTGTACGAACCATTGCTAGTGCAATTATAATTGTTTCAATATATTCATTTCAAGACTTAGAAACTGCAAACAAATGGAAATCCACACCCAACATGTGGATTAAAACACTACTACTGTCCTTAAGTTTGGGGTCAGTAAGATTAGTTTTTTTTTTTAAGGAATGAATACTTTCATTTAGTATAGATACATTAAATTCATCAAAAGGGATGGCAAAAACATTTATAATGTTACAAAAGATTTCTGGTTTCAAATGAATGCTGTTCTTAATAACTTTATATACATCAAAGAATCGTGAAAACATTTTTTTATCATGGTTTCAACTAAAAATGTTAAGCAAGCAACTTTTTCTCCATTGATAATAAGAAGAAATGGTACCAAATCAGCTTATTATGATTTCTGAATGATCATGTGACATTTGAAGACTGGTTGCTGAAAATTCAGCTTCGCTATCAATAAATTGCATTCTAAAAAATACATTTATTTTAAATTGTAATAATATTATTATTACTATTACTATTACTTAATGCAGCCTTGATGATCATAGGATACTTTTCTTCAAAAATAATACATAATCTTACTACTATTACAAGATGTCCAGGGTTGGCTTATGTAACCCTCTGCTGGTAGATGTCATAACTACAACTGCACCTAAAATATGATCCTTTTCTATTGTTGGACAAATGTAAATATCATCAGTTATCCAGGTATCAACATATTTAGGACATTTTGATTTCGACATCAGAAAGCTTGAAAACATATATTATTTTATGTGCATTTAGCATGTTTTTCCCTGCTGTCCATTTCTGAGTCACGGCTCACCAGTTGATCCCTACTAATCTAGTGCACTTTCAATGAGCCACAGTTCCTTTTATCCGAAGAGACCTCAAAAAATTAATCAGCTAAACTGTAGTGAGCCACAGTAACATTTATGTGTGAGTGAAAATTGCTCTCACAGCTCGAAGTGTGGCACAGAATCAAATTCAGTTGCTACTGGTTACAAACATCACAGCATTCTCACTGGGCTGGTCTTTCAACATATCAGATCATATATTTACACACTGGGCCATGTGCTGTTTTAAAACTTTATGCCAATGGTTGTTCTTTTTTTCTCACTATGCAGATTGTTTCTTTTTTAAGTGTGAAAAAAAGAATTATAATACAGATGGCCTAAAAGCTGGCATGCTTCTGTACTCTGATGAGCATCTAACACAGATCTCCACGGCCCGGTGTAGTTATGAACCCAGTCAGGCTGAGCAGCATCAGATCCTGTCTGGGATGATTATTCCATTTTACGTGACTCTGGTCAGCAAGCACTGTTAGAGTCTGGCTGCATGGCATCATCTCCGTCTGGATGGAAATTGCAAGGGATGCTGATTGTATTGTGTCCAGAACAACACATTAAACTGACTTAAGTATGGCTTAAGAGGGTTATGCATTTAAAAGAAGGACTATTTAAATATTTTAGTGAACCTGTATTCTGTTAATCTACTGTACGATTGCATCCTGATGTTTTGAACCATTCTCTGAGAATGTTAGGAAAATGTTATAATACATTTTGACCTGAGTGGTCGATATATTATGTGTAATATTTTCCAATAAACCACCAGTGGATTATGGTCACAGTAATGGATTTTTCTTGGGAGAAAGGCACATTTGCAAAACAAGCTGTGCGAATCCTACTTCTGTATAATATGCCATTATCTAAGATCGATTAGTTATGAACTAATCTCTTTTGCTTACTATGCAGAGATTCTGCTGGACAGGAGCAGTCACAGTCATAGTGATGAATGGTGGCCATTTGACCCACTTTAACATATCACTAGATACAAGATTGAAATTCTAAACAACCTGGTTGTGTCTTAAAATCGAATGACCTGCCTTGCAAAATGGTAAAAACACTGCCTAGGTGGGCAGCTCATGGGATTTTGAGACAAGCAGCCTCTGTGCAAACCCAACCTTACCTTCTCTGTATTAGTGAATGTTCTCTGAAATATTTTTGCACTTGTGCATTTGTTGTGTTTATTTGTTATGACAAAGAATGCTCTGAAATTCTCACTGGTACTAACTTATTTATTTGCATTAGTGTATGGTGTATATGGCATTAGGAAAATAGTTAAAACTGTCATCCCAAATTTTGAGTCTGCTCGATCAACCGCCAGACAGCGTCCATGTATTTACTGATTTCAGAATTCTGCCATGGAAAATTTAAGCTTAATGTTGCACAAAACAGATAATTAGGATGATTATGAAAGCCATCCTACTTTTTTTTTACTGCACTAATGAAGGTCATCTATATGCATAGTAATCTGGGATACTATAATATGTAAATTGGGAATGAATCCATGGGGTGTGCAAATGTAAAATACAAAAATTACAAAACAACAACAACACAAGTTTGTTTTTGGTTAAATTTAGAAGCAAAAGCTATCCAATTTTAAAGTTAATCAAAAATAAGCTTAAATGTATCTTCTGTTTTTACGTGTATGGATTAATAAATACATAGGTAACACTTTACAATAAGTTCCTATAAGTCAATAAAGTTTTAGTAAATTAACATGAACTAAGATAAATAGAAACTATTTTTTTTATGTAATAGAAAATGTAAGATGTTATAGAAATATTTTTCATTGTTTATGTTAACTAAGCTAGTAAAAACTAATGTTAACAAATCAAACCTTATTTTAAAGTGGTAATACATTAATAAATGCACACATATTTAAATCTAAATGGGATCAAAATGTCTTTATATCTTTATCTAAACATTTAGAGAACACTGTAATCATTTTCATTCACAGATAGATAGATAGATAGATAGATAGAAAGATAGATAGATAGATAGATAGATAGATAGATAGATAGATAGATAGATAGATAGATAGATAGATAGATAGATAGATATTTTGTGGATTTAACATGTTGTAAGGTATTTTGCCAGTAACTATAAATTGTATTAAATCAAATGAGGTACAAAAAGGCCTACTTATGTTCCTCCTCTTCTTTCCTGTAGGTAATGTTGTACATTGGCTTGTCAGTCAAAAAAACAAAACAAAAAAAAAACAAACAAACAAACAAACAAACAAACAAACGAGCCAAACACAGAGCCACAAGTGAAGCTCTGCTCTCACGTTTCTTTCTAAACTCAGTGTGAAGCTGGTGTCTCATTATTGTCTTGACACGTGTAGCATTCTGGTGAAATATGTCCACAGGGTCTTTTCCTTTAGGGTTTGCCATATTTACTAAAGTGTTATCAAGATTGTATTTATTTATTTATTTGCTAATATTTGCTAGTGTGATGACAAACGCAGCAAATGGCCAACACTTCCGTTTTCTCTAAGAACCTTGTTGCTTGGGAACCGTAAACAGAGCCCTAAAACGATTTTATCCACAAGAGGGCGCCCAAAGCCCAGGATTTCGTTTGCAACTGAAGTTGTCTGGTATTTTCTCAATGCGTACAAATAGAGGCGTCTGTAAGGCTGTGATTATACACTACTCCAGCAGCAACCCTTATCTGCTTGTGTTTGAATGAATGAATTAAACTTTGAAATTGTTTTATTTGACAGGGAAAGTATTGTATTGGGACATGGAAGCATTTGTTGTGGTTTAAAAACCAAGAGTACCTAAAATTTACTCATTATTTTATAAAAGATAATAATAAAAATAAGCCACCCAACAAAAAAAGAAAAGAAAAAAAAAGCATCTTTGTCATGGAAAGTGCGATGTTAAAGTGCAATATTTGTTATGGTTTAAGCACCAGGAATATCCTAAATTACTTTGTTGAAAACAAACAAACAAACAAACAATAAGTGTTCAATAAAATACAATATTTCTGTGTTTTAAGAACCCCCAAAACACCTTTATTTTTTAATAAGCAAGCAAGCAAACAAATATAAGTAATCATAGTAATTAAACGTGTAAACAAACAAACAAACAAACAAATAAAAATATTTGACATGGAAAGTGTATGATATGAAATATTTCTGTGGTTTATCCAAAATGATTAATATTTTGTTGAATATATTTAAGATAGTCTATATGCAACATAATATTTTAGGTCAAACTGCTCAAAAGAAACATCATGCTTATGGATGCTCATTTAGTCTTAAATTTAAGGTCTTTTTTGTATTGCATTATATTTATTTATATATTATGCCAGTGTTTGTTGTCAGATTTTTGATGTTTTTGTGTTTTAATAGTTTTAAAATGATCATTAATTACAGGGTTTATGGTTTTCGCCCAGGTTAGCTTGTCACCGTTCATAGATACATGGTGTCATCTTGTTGTCTGTGTGTAGGTTGCGGGGTGTATCACCTGATTGTTCTGTGTGGGCGCCCACACAGAACAATAAGGTGATACACCCCGCAATAAGCTGCGGCTTATTACATCTTGCCTATATTGACGCCTTGTCTTTAGTCTCATGTTTGTCAGATCGTTTGTTTGGAGTCCTGGTGTTGTTGTGTCTCTCGTGTAGTTGTTCCTGCTCTGGATTTCTCGTCGCTGTTTCCTGTTGCCTGTCAGTTCCTGTGGACACTAGTGCTGGATTACCTCGTTCATCACTTCAGCCATGGTTACTTCACGGACTCCACTCACCATGAACACCATCGCCCATCAAGGTCCCTGTGTTGCCATCTCTCCTGCTGCTTGTTTGTCTTGTCAATTCCTGAACATCTGACTCTATCTGTGGAAAGCTCATATTAAAGAGATATTAACTTGCATTTGCATCCAGTCTTCTTTTCCGTGACATAGCTTCCTTGTACCTAATTAAGCTGCATAAAACTGTGAAATTATTAGCATTTTGCTCTTTGATATTACATCTCTTGGAGAATTCAAATTCATTAGTACAGTCAAAACAAGAAGTAGAAATGTTTACTGCACAGAACAACTACATGTAGCGCATCATTTTTATTTATTCATATTTCCATCTTTTTGTTTTACACTAAAGTTTTGCATTATTTTAAAGATGCCTGCTTGCCTTTCCTATGGATCAGTAAAAGGAACGAGAGAAAGTTTCCAGCGCATCTACCCATGAGTCCATGCTCTGTCTGTGACTAGTAGTCATCCATAACCACAATCTGTTGTGAAACACAAACACACACTCGCTCAAGGCCTATTGTCTACACGCACACCAAGATAATTCTCTATCTCATCCACAAAGGGACGACATGAACGTGGAGGCGTGAGTTTGTCTAAGTGTGAGTAAGTGAATTTGGAGGTTCAAATAAATGCACCTACCATCATTCTTTCCCCCCCTCAGTCGCATAGGTAGAGAACAAGCAGCTGCAAAATCTCTATCTAGTCGATAAACCCCAGGAGTCATACACCACTTATTGTACTCATACACTCACCATCACTGAGGCCCAATGGAGACGCCACTTGGTCATGGGAAACTCTCTTGAAAAATCAGATTGGCACTGTTTTCTAAGAGTTCCTTCAGCCTCAGCATGTTCTCTGTTAATAGGACTGTGTAAAGGATTAAAGGGTGCCAAAATGAGACCATGCATCCAACAGAGAGTCCCAGTCTGTTCTGCATTTATTTATTTCCACACACACAAATCAATTCCTAATACTTAGGAATGTCTTGATGCATGTAAAGTAGGCTTAATAAAATGTTTATAGAGTAACACATTAAATAGCTTGAAATTGCTTAAATAGATTGAGTCAAATTATTCTTCAATCTGCTTAGAGCAGCAGCGACTGAAGAGTTGAATTTCCAGAATATATCTGCCTTAAAAGAAATACTGATTATCTAATTTAAGGCTGTTAGCAAGGAACACCTTTAAGGGATGTGCAAGGCAAGCCAACGTCTTTGCTTGGACTTTACAGTCTTTTTCATAATTGTTTTATAGATTTTTAATCAATCCATCCATTCATCCCTCCCTGTAAAAATTATTTTTCAAGCTAGTGAGACAAAGATGTATGTTTTACAAGAAAATAATCTTATATAAATACCAAATATTGTTTCATTTCAAAATTTCAGGTGTAATTCAATGTTACTTGTTTCCTTGTAACTATTCAATGTACTATTGTAATTTCTTTGTGAAATTGTAATTCCTACACTATTCCCCCCAGGTATTCAGTTATGTTGAGTCAGTTGTGTTGTTTTACGAGTAATAAAAAAATGTATCTTTACAGGAACTGACAGAGGATCTGTAAGTTCTTCATTCTTCTAAAAATAAAATGAACTAACACACTTTATGCAAGGTTTAGTTTTTTTGTAACATGATCCCCTGCACTTATTAGTTTGACATTTATTAAATTAACTGCATTAACTACACTGGCACTTGATGTGTTCTGTTATCTGTAGGGATGCACGATATTGGATTTTGGCCGATATTCGATATGCCGATATTTTCAAAATAATTTTGGCCGATGCTGATACCGATATCGATATATATACAAATTTATACTGATATATTAAACTTTAATTTTACTGAAGAGAAATCCATGTATCTCTTCTGTACTGATTCTACCATAAATGTATTATTTTACAAATGTAGACAGACATTCACATTTGAAAAACAGGTCAATTATTTCACTTGGAGAATATCGGTTTGGCTCATCAGCAGAAATATTCATATCGGCCGATACCGATGATGGTCATTTTAAGCTTTTATCGGCCGATACCGATGTTGTGCCGATATTATCGTGCATCCCTAGTTATCTGATTGGCGAAAATCCTGTCTGGTCTTCACAAGCTTATCAAGTGTCTTCTTCTCTTCTGTCATCATCACACACAGACAGCTAAACATAGAAATACACACACTACTCTTTGTCACTGCTAATAGCAACTTCAGTGGGTATGTCGCATAAAACATGTGTTCCAGTTTTCCCTCTATTCCCTTGGCCTTATAAAACAAGTGTTATTACTGTAACTGTCACTTTGTTCATTCCTAAGAGGATGTCCAGAGGAATAAAGAAAGCATTAGACAAATACAGAAACAACTTGCTGCTTCTCACATTCTTTTCTCCAGTGGCTTTTTTTTGGGAAAAGGATCTATCACAAGGGCATCCACAATGAAATTCGTCATGAGTGGGACCTGAGCAGTCCTGACAGGCAAGAGAGAGGAAAGAACTGTAGACGGAAATACTTTGATTACTTTAAGATCATATGATCAACAATAGCAGGCTCTCCGTGGCCTCCGTGCTCTGTCTTCTGCGTGAGAGAGTTTCCAAAGTTCACTTATAAGACTCCTTATCAGACAGCAGTATCTTAATGGGATTTTGATGGCGGTGAATGTCAGTGGACACAGTATATGGCAAACTAAGCATGATCATAGTCTCTGTAGTTTTATTAGTAATTTTATAGGCGGCTCTGACATCAACTTTCAGTCATTTATATCATACCAACATTTTCACATTTTTAAATATAAGATTACAGTTTTTCTCAGTTGCTTTGGTACATTTCTCGAATCATTCTTGAGATTTGCAAAACAGCAAGTGCAATTCTCAAAACAACTCGTACAAATAGCAAAACACAATGTATTACCTGCAAAAGCCAGTCTCTTGTTTAAAATCCTTAGTTCATCTCTCAAAAATAAATGTCTGTCAATGAACATATCAGTGCCATCAGAATGACAAGTCCTTGTGTCATAGTTTATGGATAAGACAGTCAAATTGCTTAGTCATGTTGTCAATATTACTTTACTCTGGAGGGATGTTCTGATGTAAACTACTGTATTGAACAATATGTCATATGCTTATGTATGCCCTATATCCATTTCAAATGTACACATTTACACATTACTGTATGTGGGATATTGACTGAAAGAGACTGGATAGAATTCCCAGTTACACTTTTAGTCTGACCAAAAAAAAAAAAAAACAAATAAAAAAACCTTTACAATGTCATTGTGATATAGAAAAGGAAAAATAAATATGGGCACAAAGATGAACATAAGTCAATTTTCAGATTTTGAAACTCTTGTGCTGTCATCTGTCTATACAGTATAAACTTTCCAACTGAAGATTCATGAGATGAACCTTTGAGCTATTTCAGAGAAATGGTTTATCATTGGTTTATCATCTACATTCTCTTCATTAGTCAAGATTCACTTGCACAATTCATGCCAAATTGACAATAAATCTAATACTAATTTGTAAAAAATAAAAATAAAAAGTGTGCTTGGCAGCTTATGACAACTAGATTAACCATTTTGCATTTAATGACTTATACGATGAACTAAAGACTAGATGTTTTGAGCGGTAAGACTATTGCACAGAAAACTGAATAATACATTTTGAGCAACATGACATTAGCAACTGATAATGTAGGAAACCGCAGATAAATGTGCATAATCAATTGCATGAATGTACAAAAGCAATCGCAACTTGATCAAAAGCATGAGAAACTGGTTTTATGATGTGTATAAATGACTAGATGATGTGAGAATTGAACAGGTAGTTTTGAGAATTTCAATTCTGGTCTGAGAAATGTACCAAAGCCTTTTTTAAAAGCATATAACATATGCTTCTTCTTTTTTTTACAATGGTTAAAATAAATAAATGCAATTCAAGATTCTCTGAAAACAAGTACATCTTGTCAGTGCTTAGATATTTTTCTATTGGAAAACAGGACAAGACTCTCTGAAATTTTCAATAAATTTTGCTTGAAATTGTACAACTCTAATCCAATAACCATGTTTTTGTTTCTCTAAAAGCCTGACAATGTTATATTATCTTGACACAATGACTGAAATATAAGAGAACCACTGCAAGAACTTACTGTAGAACAGTAGCTGTCATCCATCAAATTGAGACTGATGGGCTCATTAAGTTCAAAGAGACTCATAGACATCCCATTAAACCTTTACAATGAACTCTTTATTTCAGAGGCTAAATGTGTCCCAGACAGCTATACTGTATACTGTCCATCATATTAATCAGAATAAATCATAATCTTTAATCCCTTTATCATACATGGCAATCTAAAAGAGACAGGGTGAAGTGAGTAGAATTTAGTCATTTTGTTAATGTAAACAGTTGCCATGAGTTGAATGATGGATCAAAACTGAAAAACTAGTTTAGTGCCAATTTCATTTGAAGGCGGCCTCTTGGTTTTACAGGGAAATTCCAAACTGAGATATGTGCAATATGACAATAATGTCACTGAATTAAGAAATATCCTTTCCGTGCTATTTAGAAAATCCTAAAAAATGTTGCTGCTAATTTGTATCAAACAGAACATCATATAGTAGTTTTCAAAGAAATGGGAAACTACCATCTCAATTTTAGAAATAAATTCGGTGTGTTGATTTACTGACAGCTCTTTCCAGGCTTTTTCCAGGAGTATGCTGAAATGTCATTAGAAAGCCTGTTCAAGGAGCTCTGGGCCAGTTTGCTAACACAGGAGCTGCTGAAACAGTTCTACTCTGCCATCATTGATTCCTCTGCACTTCTATAACTGTCTGGTTCAGCTCAGCAAACAAATCTGACATCAGAAGACTACAGAGGGTAGTCCGGATGGCTGAGCAGATCATTGGTACAACCCTCCCTTCTCTTCAAGAACTGTACTCATCCAGAGTAAGCAAAAGGACTAGCAAAATAACAAAGGGCTAGCAAAATCCAGCACACTCCCTCTTTAAACTGTTGCCATCTGTTCAACGCTACAGAGCTCTGAGCACCAGAACGACCAGACACAGGAACAGTTTCTCCACTCAGGCAATCCATCTCATGAACACTTGAAAATAACTGTGGAACACACAACACTATTTATACACACATAACTTATTTATCTAACACACATACTTGTCTACACTTCAAATTTGCACATAATACACAGTATACCTGTACATACAAAACTGTCTGTTGTAATATACCTGCACATACAATTGTTGATTTATACTGTATATTGTTATTCCTTATTTACTTGTTCTATTTTTATTCTTTTATTTTCTGTGTTTTTGTTCTGTCACTGTCATTCCGCTGCACTGCGGAAGTTTCTGTCATGAAAACAAATTCCTCGTATGTAAAAACATACCTGGCAATAACACTCATTCTGATATAATTATTATACTTCACACCTTCACACCTCCAACACTTTACTCTCTGTCTGGGAATTACACTGAAATGGAATCAGTTAGTTTTTGGTAGTCCCCTTTCTAACTCAATTGATTTCAATGGACAGGATATAATGGTGTGTGTAGACTGTGTGTGGGAATAGAAACTTAGAATATTTAAATATCACAATAAAAGTTTTCTTGCAGCAAACTTTCTGTTTTGCATGGTATAAAGACAAAGAAAATTATACACACACACTGTCACGACTCACACACAGAACACGGGAACAAAGGAGCGAGAAGACGAGGGGTAAATAAATCAAAAGGGTTTTATTAGCGCTACACTGGGGATCACAGGACTGGAGACATCAGGAGAACAGAATGATGTATAACAGCAGAGGGAGAACTTGGAGACAGAACACACTTTAAATACACAGACACCAACTGGAACACACCTAGGAGCAAATTAACAAATTAATCAAAACCCGGTTGGAGACGAATACACACAAGTAAGGACAGGGACAGGAAGGACCAAATAAGGGCAGTGGAGGCACATGAGGAGCATAACACACAAAACAGACCAGTCTGAAACACACAATTCTTGAATGAGAAGGTGTGTCCAAACTTTTGGTCTGTACTGTATACACACACACACACACACACACACACACAACAATCACAACAATAGGTTACATTTGAAAACATTAAAATGAAAAAAAAAAACTAATAATATTTCACAATATTACTGATTTTATTGTATTTTTTTTTATCAAATAATTGCAGCCTCGGAGAGCATAAGACTCTTTAAAAACTTTTATATATCTTACTTCCAGATGTATACATACAAATTATAAGGACAATACAATGTCAATTTGTGAATAATTTGCTAAAATATTATTGCAATTTGGGAAATCTGAGGCATGTTGTCACTTATGTTTTTCAATAATGTTCAGTAAATGTAGTGAAATGCTCAGCTTTTTAAAGCTAGAACTGTGATATACACACATCAATGAATGGATGTATATTATTTTGATAAACTTAAATATTAAACATAAATATACACTGGTGTAGAAACTGTAAAAGAGGGCTTTAAAAAATAATTTCTTTAGTTTTTAATAATGTATTGGGAATGTATCTTTGTGGGTTTTTGGCATCAGATATGTGATTTTTTTTTTTTTTATGCAGCACTTTGGTACCCATTGTGGTATTTTAAAGTGCTCTAGAAGTAAAGCTGAGTTAAGATGGGATAAATTTGCTCTGGAATAAAAAGTGTGAAAGCTAGACTCTTAAATGATTTCCTTTTATGCTATTTCTTTAACTCAAATACTAATGAGTTGCTCCTCTAAGTGATTACTGACCGTCAGTGTTTAGGGTTTCTTCAAACCCTTACCATGCTGTTTCCAAGGTTAGTGTCAGTCTGAAACAGTTCAGATCTATGCATGCCCAGGTGTGAGCCATGCTGTGAATGTGTTACTGTTGTAAACATGTGGGGTTGCTCTGTCTGCTCTCAGAAGGAGCTAAGACACACAGCTAGACTGATCCCAAACTGAGGTGGCGACTCCACATGCAGTATGCACAGATAAGAGCACAAAGGCTCCTCTCCTCTATCCTTGTCCAGTGTTAAAACAGCAATGTCTGCACCACAGAGGTGATGCCAATCACTGCCTCTCATTCCCATGGAGCCCAAATGGTGATCAGGTTACGCTAAGTAAACCCTTCACTTATTGAAACACTTTGCTCAAGTCCCACTGGTTTGTTCAGACATGTTGACCACCTCCTTACACTTCTTCATACTATCAGATCAGGGTCTTGCTGGTCTGTTTATCTTGGTCGTTGTGCCTGTCATCATTACAAGGGAACATGTCGTCTGGCATGATGTAGAGGTTCTTGTGTAAAGTGGATCACTCTAAAGATCTTTCTAAAGTCTTTTGTAATCCTTAGTAGCAGGATCTCTTGCAATGTTGTTCTATCAGAGGAGGATAAGCCACCTCAATAATGTTTTAACTCTTTAAAGTAATAAAATGATATGATTTTTTTTTTGTACCTGTAAATCACAAACTACTGTGCAAATTAAAGAGGACACTGACTGCTGGCTTTTCTCATTAGTAAAAGGACACAATTGATATTTAAATTATGCAATGTTATTTATTCCAAACAGACTGAGAGTCAGTGTATTGTAAATTCTCAGGAAAAAGAAACATACATTTTAGAAAAAAATAAAAACAAGGCTATCTTTCATGTCTTTGTGTAATATTTGCTCATTATCTGTTTCAAGCAGACAAAGCATTGTGCAATTTTGCTAATATTAATCAAGAAGCAAAAACGCCCATTCCTGCACTTAAAACAAGACTTATCCAATATCCAGGCTTTTACTATGTCCCTGACCCAAACAAATTATGGTTAAGTGTTTGAGAGCTTGACTGCATGAGAGCTGAGTGGATGGAACGTTATTTAACCAGTGAAGTAGAAAATAATGGTGCTCAGGCCTTTAGGGTCTCTATCAAATGATGACATGTCTACTAAGGCTGTATGAGTGTGTAAGCAAAACAATCCATTAGCTAACAGAGAAAAGTGTTCATTCAGAAAGGGGAGCAGTCGTCTACAGGATGATCTCTTGGAATGTTAATGGTGTGAGACTAAACATTTGAAGGAAATATTTCAACAATTTTTGTGCTTAAGTTAATAATCATTCCCATAATTTCAAGCCTGAAGAAAGCATGAAGCAGCCTACTTGAATTCTTTTGTCTCTGTCTAAGAAAATAAGGACAAATGATTTACATTCAAAATTATTTTTTAAAACCTTTCTTTAAAGTATAGTACATTAGCTCTATATGCCACATATCACACTCTTTCCATAATACTGTGTGTGGCTGATTTGTGCTAGTTCACTGCCTGGTCAGATTGTGGTTGCTACATTGGGGAATCCTTGTAATGAGACTCTGATCCTTGCTCAATGCGCTGAAGAGGCAGATCAAGTGGGTTTGGCCTTCTTTTATAGCAGCTAAGCCCTGCTACGTGGTCGCATCAAGGCCTGAAACCCACATACTATATGAGAATCCAAAATTTTGCTTTCAATAAGGATTTTGCCACTGTGACACTTGCACTCATATACTTGCTTTTTACAACTATCTCTTTTATTTTCTTAAAATAAAATACTTTTTTGAGCTAGTTTTTACCCTGATTGTTATTTTTTCTCTCTTTTTCTCCCCTAACAATTTATTTGTTTTAATATAATAATTTCAACTCGATAAATATTTATTTTATATATTTAAAATTAAATTATTTTGTTTCCTGTAATCAAGGTTTAACGTAAACTTAATGATCTACTAATTAATATTTATTTATTTTATATAAAAAAAAATTTGCAGCCATTGAAGTGTATTTAATTGTTCTGCTCTTTTTTATGTATTTATTTTAATTTATTTATTTATTGGTGTGTGGAACAGGATATATTTTTGTGATTATTTTCTGAATAGAAAGCATTTAATTAAAATTTAACAGTTATATTTTGTATTGTAATTCACATAGGTTCTGGTAGTTTCTTGTAGATTTGATTCTTTATTCTGTATTATTGACAGAATAGCTCAGCTGATGCATTTTAAATGCAGATTGATTGGTTTAAAAAGAAATTCCTTATTGAAATCAGATACACTGTCATAAATGTCACAATGGCATCAATTCTTTCTCCATAGATAACAGCCTGACTTGTCACACCTGTTAACAATCCAGTCATGACCAGAATGTTTTAGGCTTCGTAACAGTGAAACAAGATAGACCCATGTGTAAGAGCATATTCAAAGCAAGCACTTTGGTCGAAGATTTCAAACATTTGGCAAACCCCCGAGTGCCACTTGGGACAGGGAGGGCAAAATCTTGTCCCAAATTAGAGGACACTCTCTGCTCATTTCTGCCGTTCCATGTCTGTTTATGTCATCACCAGCCCATTGTGGCAAATAAACCGTCCCCCAGGTGCCTGTTACCATGTTGTTAATGTTTTGTTATTCAGCTTCCGCAAACATTATGTGGAATTGCTGGTGCAAATTGCTCCACTCGTTGATGTATGTTCTGTTTGGCTGGCAGGAACAGTGCAGGGATTGACGTGCCGTGAGCATCTGGAGGCGCAGGTTAATTGAGGGCAATTAAGGTGATTAAGTAAAAACACAAGACAGAAGGATTTGTGTTACAGGTAAAATGTTCTACTAGAAGCCATCAACAGCCTGGGGGGAGAGGAAACCGCAGTTGTAACAAATGCAATGGTGAGGTTGGTGAGTATAGCCTTAGGTATGAGATTGGTGAAAAGCTTCAGGTCAAATGTTAACTAGTAATGAAAGCTAGTGCGTGAGCTGCAGAGAAAAAGGCAATATTGACCCGAAGGCTGATTCATATAAAGACACTCTCTGTTTGGACTCTATTCTCTCATGAACCAGCAGCAGTTCTGGCTCTTAATGAATGTGGAGTGGTATTTGAATGACTGGTATGTAGGAAAGTTTGATTATGTCATTTAAGGATTATTTATACTAGGCCACTACATGCATTTTTACTGATCAGCTGTCCAATCACGAAACAACCCAATTTAAATTCCCTCCGAGACACATTTGAAATGCAAGGTGTGAAATGTAAGATTTGTTGTATTTGTTTAATTTGGATTATTCAGTTTTACATAAGCTTCTAATTGTAATGAGATTAATATTTGTCAGTTATGCATCAAATGAAAAAGGTAAAAAATAATTGGCATGATTTATTATTAACTATTTGCATCTATTTGATTTTATTTAAATAATCATATTTTTAGTTAAAAGCATGACAGTATTGCTGTGGAGCAAGCAATATCAGGTAAAATATATGAGATTAAAACAAATTGGATTTATTAATGATACATGTTTAAATCTAAAAAGTCTTACCTCTTTGATATAGCTATGCATTGTATCACAAGTGTTTTAATTAACTTATGATAAAACTGTGTTATTCAAATGGATAGAAACCTTGTACGTACTGTAATTCAAATACGCAAACCATAAATTTAAGCCATAATATTGTTTTGAGTGATATATGTAAATGCTGTGGTTGTTCAAGTCACATTTAAACTTTACTTATCAGTATGGGATCGTTTGGTAGCCACTCTTTATCATGGATAATTTTGTCCCTATTGCTTTATTAATTTATTCATTTTTAATCCGTTTAGTGTTGCCTTTTGCTGACATTTTTATCAGTGGTGAAAAGTAACCCACATCTATAAAGGTCCTACTGTGAGGTATTGTGCATGCAAAACAAACAAGGATCATCATGCTGAAAAACAACAATAGCAACAAAATAAAAAAATAAAAACAGCTGAAACCAGCCTAAGCTGGTTGGCATATTTTAGCTGGTCTTCCGGCCTGGTCATAGCTGGTTTGCAGGCTGGTATTAGAATGTTTTTTGTAATATTAGCTAGTTGGACTGGGAGACCAGCTGACCAACCAGCTAAAACTAGATAAACACCGGTTCAGCCAGGCTGTCTAAATTCCATTAGAGCAGCCAGCCAGAGACAAGGATCATTACAGTACAATCAACTAATATTTACACACTCATATTTCTTTCAGTTGTGCTTTTATAGGTGTTTATTCAAATAGTATCATGATTGTTTGTTTTATTATTTCATTATTTATTTTTCATTATTTATTTTTTATGCAACTGAAAACTTTTTAAAGAAAGAAAGGGTAAGCCTATTTCACATTAATTATGGATACTTTCTGCACAAACCTGTTAATGGCTTTGAGGTGCCTTTAAGATCTGCATTTTTATTTGGTCTGATTTGTTGGTTTAACATGTAAATGAGTTTATAACAATAAACATCGAGAGAAAAAAAGTTGTGACTGTGATTCCATATATGCAGTAATGCATTGCTATATATGATTGCAATATATAGCCAGAACTACTAGAATGAATCGCATCCCTTAATCCACCCTGTGGTTTCTGTTTCTCTCAGAACACACATCATGGATTGTGGTGTCTGTATTAGTTATCCAGTTAGAATTAATAGCCCTTAAACATGGTGTTGTTCTTGGCTGGTGAGTCATCTGTACAACTGCAGTGAATACAGGGTCTCTCTGCTTTACCTCTGCCTCTCCACTCCTTCATCTTGCCAACTTAACACAGCTCTTTCTCTCTCTCTCTCTCTCTCTCTCTCACACACACACACACACACACACACACACACACACACACACACACACACACACACACTGTCTGGCTGTCCATCTGATTCCTTCTAAGTCAGTCTTTTGCTGTCTCTCTAGCTCTGTCTCTTTCTCCACATGTACTTTTATTTCTCTAACTGCCTCTTGGTTTTCTCACTCTTTCTTTCCGCCAAGCCACTGTCATTGCTCAACCTCCCACCTTCTTCTGCTGCCCACACTTTTTACCCAGCATCATTGGTAAAGGTTTATGTGTAGATAAGCCTTCCTCTCCTCCACTGGAGTCCGATGCTGGTGCAATTAATCATGTTTAAGTACGTGCCAATATGTCAGAGTGCTATTTTTATGATTCAGTGATCACATACAGTTTTTCTCTGTTGCTTTGGTACATTTCTCGAATCATCCTTGAGATTTGCAAAACAGTAAGTTAATTTCTCAAAACAACTCGTACAAATAGCAAAACACCATGGATTACCTGCAAAAGCCAGTCTCCTGCTCAAAATCCTTAGTTCATCTCTCAAAAGTAAATATCTGTGTCAATGAACATGTGAGTGCCATCCGAATGACAAGTCCTTGTGTCATAGTTTATGGATAAGACAGTCAAATTGCTTAGTCATGTTGTCAATAACTGTACTCTGGAGGGATGTTCTGATGTAAACTATAGAAACATTTTGGATGAGTTACTGTATTGAACAGTATGTCATATGCTTATGTATGCCATATATCCATTTCAAACGTACACATTTACACATTACTGTATGTGGGATATTGATTGAAAGAGACTGGATAGAATTCCCAGTTACACTTTTACTAGTGGTCTGCCATAAAATAAATAAATAAATAAAAACCTTTGCTATGCAATTGTGATATAGAAATGGAAAATTAAATATGGGCACAAAGAGGAAAATAAGTCAATTTTCAGAATTTGTAACTCTTGTGTTGTCCTCTGTCTATACAGTATAAACTTTCCAACTGAAGATTCATGAGATGAACCTTTGAGCTATTTCAGAGATTCACTTGCACAATTCATGCCAAATTGACAAAAAGTCTAGTAATAATTTGTAAAAATAAAAATAAAAAGTGTGCTTGGGAGTTTATGACAACTAGATGAACCATTTTACATTTAATGACTTACAGGATGAACTAAAGAGTAGATGTTTTGAGCGGTAAGACTATTGCACAGAAAACTGAATAATACATTTTGAGCAACATGACATTAGCAACTGATAATGTAGGAAACCGCAGATAAATGTGCATAATCAATTGCAAGAAAAGTACAAAAGCAATCGCAACTTGTTCAAAAGAATGAGAAACTGGTTTTATGATGTGTATAGATGACTACATGATGTGGAGGTTGTACAAGTAGTTTTGAGAATTTCATTTCTGATTTGAGAAATGCACCAAAGTGACTGAGAAAAACTGTAATACATTAGAGATCATGAAATAACAATGAGCTTTTCAATAATCTATATGTTACTTTATAAATATGCTATTGTTCATTTTTAATTCATAACATTCATTCATAATACAGTAGGTAATGTTAATATATAACTTGAAATGTTGAAATGTATTATTGTAGATGTTAACATTAAACAACATTAATAGTGTCAAGAATTACATTGGTCATTAATGCAATTTAATATTTAATAGAATACAAACAAACTGAAATGTTTACAAACTGAAACCTATTGTAAAGTGTTAGCTCTGAAGAAATTATTTTTTATCTCATGACTCATGAGCAATGCCTCTACAGAAAAAGGTAATGGCCATGTGTTACAGCTTTTATGATTGGGGTCTGTGTTTGCACCCTCCATACAGTCCATGTGTACAGAGTCCTCGTGTCCTAATGATCTGCAGATTTCGGGCGGCGATTTAGCTTGAACCAGTACGTCTGCCATATTCAGAGGAGGAGGAATGTTTTGCTTTGACATAGTGTCAATAACAAAACTTTTTGGTTTTACAGACATATCAGAAAACCCACTGTCCGGCATGTTTTTAACCATGCTGACACCTGGGCTTGTGCTGTAGCAGTGCGGTGGAGGCCAAATCGAACTGAACTTTGAGTTCTCACACACTCTTAGAGAAACACTGTCTGTCAGTTTGTCTGTGCCACAGTCTAAAGTCTTGGATTTAAGGGCATGTTGATGGTGAGGGAGATCACAATCAGTCAAAGGAGGGCAGCTTTTGGACACAGGCATGTAAGTGGGCATGAGAGGGTCTGAAAGTGGGAAAAAATATGGAGAGGGATCTGATGGCACCACAGCATGGAGGAGGAGTACAGGCAACTCTTCAATCTCTCTTTGCCTCTTCCAGCATCACAGTCTCCAGCTCTTTATCAGCAAATGCTCTCCTCTTCCTCATACGAACACTGACTGGGGGTTGTTGGAGTTTCTTAGGCCACTCCTCCAGCACAGGTGGCTTGTAGCCTACAACATAACGAAGGAGTATTAAAATAGTGGATTTTTCTTGTTCATAATCAAGTCACATTTACACGATCCTTCAGAAATCATTCTAATCTGATGATTTGCTGCTCAAGAAACACTTACAAATATTTAATTGTCGAAAACAGATGTGCTGCTGATAGTTTTTAGGACTTCTTTAATAAATAGAAAGTTCAAAAGAACAACATTTATTTGAAATATAAATCTTTTGTCACATTAGAAATGTCTTTACTTCTCTTTACTGTCACTTTTTCCTACAGTGTTCTTTAGAAAAAAAAGCAGAGCTTTTGATGTCAGCAGCAAATGGAAAGCATGCAAAGTGCTTTGTCATCTCTTTCAAAAATTTACAAGCCTATATATTTTGCAGTCTTAACTATGTATCATTATATGGTTAGCTACAATTTTTATTAGTATCTGTTAATGGTTTTTCCTGCTGACCATTAAAAATCAAATTTCAAAAATCATTTGAGAACCACTTTTTAAATGCATTTCTTAAGTACTGTATAATCAGCTGTACAAATCATTTTCACCTAATTTCAGAAGAATTAAAAAATAAATTTCTTAGACTCCACGTGGAACTCATAAAAGTATAGCAGTATTAAATATTCTAGTACAAAACAAATTAAGCATATTTAAATTTATGATAACAATTAAGTCATTTTGACCTTAATGTTGACAGTAAGACTCACATCAGGGAAACTCAAACTCCAAAGCAGTCATATGAGCCAATTATTATTATTATTATTATTTTAATTCTTCTATCAATTTGCATAATTTTAATTACCTTACATAAACACAAACAGATTTATTCCCCACAGAGGGTTCTTTAGCATAACAGGTGAACTAATCCAGTTTCTCCCAATGTTGCCTTTCAGGGTGCATTTGTGTTAATGAGATGTGCATTAATTAAGGCTTACCCTCTAGAATACTCTTGGCCAGGAGACTTATGGTGCCCTCGTGTAGCGCTGATAAGCTGTGCGTCTGAGAACAGAGGTGTTTTTTTTTTTTTTTTTTTTTTTTTTTTACCTTTTTTACCCTGTTAAAGAGAATGCATAACTCAGCATTAATTTACGGGATAGATATAAAATAGCCTACTCATTCTACAATGCCTAAATCATTTGCAGTATAGACTACTGCTTAGAAAGAAAGTACACGCTCGCTCAAATCACTTTGTTTGCAAATAACACCCTTTTTAGTTCCACTGGAGCACACAGACAGCTCTAAACTACCCTGCTCAGTCAACCAACCTCTGTGGCCTGCTGTCTCCGGAGGGCGACTTGTATGGAAGCATATGGGTAGCATTATTCAATTTGGGATGTAATATGCAAAATGACAATGCAATATGTAAAATGGCAATGCATTTCTGTATTTACATTTACATTTTCCAATACATTTGTGCAACGTTTGGTGCAAAATGAAAATGAAAATTAAATTACATAATTTTCATTTGCCATTTACTACACCAGTTTTAAAATGTAAAATGAATATTAATTTTAAAGCTTTATAAGTTGCAAAATTAAAATGAAAATGTATTACTGGAATGATTAGATATGTCTAACATGTTAAAGCAAAAACTGTGGCAAAATGATCATTTAAATGCTATTTTTCTTAATTGCATTAACACTCACAGTCAAGACACTTACGATTGCATTTTCATTCGGTGTCCCGCAATGAATGTAGCAAAACTCAATGTGCACATTGAAAATGCATTCCGAGCCGATCACGTGTCCCCGCCCTCGCACCACGTCAATCATTGTGTGAACAAGGCGGGGCTTACAGAAGGTCAGAGACTCAAATCTCAAGAAGAGGATTCAATCAAGTGAGACAACATGGACAAGACAGTTGGTCCGTGTATGTTTTGATCATTTCGGTTTATGGCTTCAATATTTCATTCGGACTTGTGGGCGGAGCTGAAACGCTGCTTTCATCTGATTGGTCGAATCGGATCGGTTTTCATCTGACAGCCTTCAGCTCGGTCTTGTCATTCTTTCAGGCAGAATAAGAGTCAGTGCAAGTGAAGCACTGAAATGTCTGAAACTACGCTCACTGTTAATTAGCATAATATTTGAATCAGATGTAGCTGGGCAAATTCGTGCTGCTGAGACCTGCAAATTATTTCTAGGTTGTAGTATTGTATGAATATTGTCCCACTCAGAGCCGGCCAAGCCACTAAGCGACCCTTGCAATTGCAAAGGGCCCCGTGGCCAGCAGAGGGCCCCCTTGAGTCACTGCTATATAGTGGGTGAAAAAAACCATACAACAAAAGTAACATAAAATAAATAAATAAAAATAAATGGGCCTACAGGGCTCTATATCAGGCATCATGATAAGCACAGTTGTTTTTTATTTAGTTCTTTATTTAGACAAGGAACGAAAATGTCTGATTATAATTTCACGAAGTCATCTGAAGCCATTCCATAGCTTAATGTGAGGGACAGAAGACTATTTACATCATTAAATTAAAGTTTACGGAAACTCGTTTTTCCTCGTCAATCATTCTCCATTCAGTAACGTTATTCAAACAGCGCGCGCGACTCGTGCATGGTAAAACTCTCTTCAGTATATGATATATTCACATTATAATGCTTGATCTGAAGATAAAAGGCTGTGGATTTGCATAAGATTACTTTATTTTGTGTATTTGTATTTTATGTTTGTTGTTTTTAAACGACTCGCTACCGTGTGTAGTGATAGATCACGGACACATCACAAGGACTTTGAAAAGGCATCAAACACACACTAACTGGAATTTAAAACTGTGAAGAAACAAATGATCAATAAACTGTTGGACAGATATATATTAGGATTTGTGCGCTCGACATTTCTTCGCTTTGTGCCGTGAACTTTTAAATGCGCACTTGAGCAGCGCAGCGCTGCACACTGTGACTCCATGTTAAAGAAAACAGTCCGCTCCGCGTCCATAGCAACGCTCTGTTTATGGCAATGGTGTGTTCTACTTCGCAGCGGTCTGTTATTAAGAAATAACAAACCGCATTCTACATTGGGATTCAACCAAGCCATGTAATAAATGCTAATAACATAATACTTTTCCTGGTTCACAACACAGTATTCAGTTCTATTTGCTCTATTTCATTTAAATTCTATATAAAGGCTGTTGTTTGTGCCTCTTAAACTCTGGTGTCAATTAAAAATGTTTATTTTATGGTCAGTGAAAATCACTTTATCAGTCATTTTATTCTGCCAGTTCATCAGTGTGTGTTCGTTGCAGCTCAGTGGTATCATAATTTTCCTGTTTTAGACATCAAACATGGAACTCAACTCAGGAACTCAAGGTCTTTTATTGTCATTCTGTACATGTTGCCACATAAGAACGAAATACTTACTCAGGGCCAGCAGCGTAAAAAAGATAATTAACATACAGCATACATAGAATAATTAAAACATAATTTAATAGACTAAAAAATTAAAAAATAACATAGTAGATATAATATGTACAGTATAGTTACAAGGTAGTCATTAATTTCTGTAGGCCTTACTTAAAACGGTCAAAGGGGCCTCCAACCAATTTTGCTTAGGGCCCCCAAAGGTCTAGGGCCGGCTCTGGTCCCACTGATAAATACAGTGCAAATAGTTCTGTCCCTTTGGATAACAGTAAAGTGGAAATTAAAATCAATAATAGACTGAACAGTTCCATGTCTGTAACATTTACCACTCTCATCTTTTAAGTCATAAGGCACTAGGTATGTGTGTGTGTGACATTAATAAATAATTGTAAAAATGAATATAGTTACATTTCTAAATAAAAATAGTAAAATTAGCTCTATGCTGCTCAGTGCTCCTGTAGCCTACCCCAGAGCGCCCTCTCGCGGCTGTAGACGGTAATGTTTTCTCTTGGTCTTGAATAAATGTGACATATAGTCCAGTGCGACTTATATATGTTTTTTTCCTCGTCATGACGTATTTTTGGACTGATGCAACTTATACCGAAAAATACAGTTAACATTATTATTATTATTTATTATGAGAGTAGCTAATTGACACAGACTAGAACTTTAATGTTTCACCCAATTCAGCTCATATCTTTAGACTCGTCCGACTCGTGTTGCTTGTATAACTGGTCAGACTTACCTTCCCAAAAAATCCTATTTAATTTTATTTCATAAATTTAACTATATTTATTTCCACTTTACTGTTATCCAAAGGGACAGAACTATTTGCACTGTTTTTATCAGTGGGACAATATTCATACAATACTACAACCTAGAAATAATTTGCAGGTCTCAGCAGCACGAATGATGTGCCCAGCTACATCTGATTCAAATATTATGCTAATTAACAGAGAGTGTAGTTTCAGACATTTCAGCTGAAGACTGTCAGATGAAAACCGATCCGATTCGACCAATCAGATGAAAGCAGCGTTTCAGCTCCGCCCACAAGTCCGAATGAAATATTGAAGCCATAAACCGAAATGATCAAAACATACACGGACCAACTGTCTTGTCCATGTTGTCTCACTTGAATCCTCTTCTTGAGACTTGAGTCTCTGACCTTCTGTAAGCCCCGCCTTGTTCACACAATGATTGACGTGGCGCGAGGGCGGGGACACGTGATCGGCTCGGAATGCATTTTCAATGTGCACATTGAGTTTTGCTACATTCATTGCGGGACACCGAATGAAAATGCAATCGTAAGTGTCTTGACTGTGAGTGTTAATGCAATTAAGAAAAATAGCATTTAAATGATAATTTTGCCACAGTTTTTGCTTTAACACTCTAAAAATGGCTGGGTTAAAAATAACCCAATTGGCAACCCAGCACTGGGTAAATATTGGACAGAACACGTGCTGGGTTAAAGTAACCCAGCATGCTGGTTTACACATTTTAACCCAGCATGCTGGGTTATTGAGAAAACCCAAGATAGAGTCATTTTTACCATTTGTGGGTTTGCATTTTTATGATTCTGGGTTATTCTTGCTGGGTTATTCTCATAATTTCACTTTTGCTTAACAAAGCAATCATGGATTAATAAATAATGAAGAATACAGGTTATTTAGACTGTTAAAAAATATTTTTAATGCCATCTGACATTCAAAAATTTGTACCAATGACAAACAACATGGAATTTTCCCTTTTTTTGTTTCCAGCAAATGCAAAATAAATATATAAAAATCACAGAAATACAGTTGCAATAAATAAGAAAATTATTTCTGAATGACCTCTGTCTAGCTGTTTAACTATTACATTT
Organism: Carassius gibelio; assembly: GCF_023724105.1. Classification (NCBI taxonomy): domain Eukaryota; kingdom Metazoa; phylum Chordata; class Actinopteri; order Cypriniformes; family Cyprinidae; genus Carassius; species Carassius gibelio. The sequence continues at coordinate 20,412,828 of NC_068376.1, forward strand.
TGAGATTTTTAGCTATTTAAATACACAGTGAAATGACATTGACAATTAACATTCTTTAAATTTAAATGTAAAATCATTTAAAGATGTCCTTAAATTTATATCAAGTATATAAAGACTCCTACGTAGGTAGATGTGCACTGCTTAGTGTAGTTCAACATATAGTTCACCCAAAAATGAAAATTCTGTCATTTATTACTCAACTTCATGTCGTTATAAACCCGTAAGCCCTTCATTCATCTTCAGAACACAAGTTAAGATATTTTCGTTGATATTCGAGAGCTTTCAGACCAGGGTGAATAATTAGTGACAATTTTCATTTTTGGGTGAACTATTGTCAAACACTTAAGCTCTGAAGCAAAGATCTACACCTGAGAGCAGTGTACTCCGTTATAGAGCCTGTCTATGGAAGGACAATTTTCAAAAGGAATTGCTAATCATATTTTCAATTGCGTTTTCCACATGTGACAAATTGTGACAATCCAAACACAATTGCAAATCTTGAACAAAAACACTGTTTCAAAAACACTGAACAAAAATTACGGTTTCAGTTTTCATGAATGCACAGTGACTGCCAAATTTCAAATGGAAAAACAAAGTCAGTTTGTAGCTGTATTTTCCATGTATTATGAGTAATAAGCCTCTCATATTGATCAAATACTGCATCATAGCAGCTTTACAGTATTAAATAGGAAAATAGTGTGTAATAATGCAGAGAGACAACAGTAAACACTCAGTTTTCAGTTAAAGTCAATTCGTCATTGATTCAGTGATTTATCGTCCCTCTGTGCAATCAAGTGGATGATATCGCTTGATATTAATTGTCCCCAACTAAAGAAAAACAAGGAACCAAAACTCCATCGGTGACAGAATGGAGAAAAATCCTTGGGAGAAACCAGGCTCAGTTGGGGTCAGTTCTCCTCTGACCAGACGAAACCAGTAGTTCAATTCCAGGCTGCAGCAAAGTCAGATTGTGCAGAAGAATCATCTGTTTCCTGTGGTCTTGTCCTGGTGCTCCTCTGAGAAGTCTTTACAGGGGATCTGTATCTGGGGCTCTAGTTGTCCTGGTCTCCGCGGTCTTTCAGGGATGTAGAGGTCCTTTCTAGATGATGATCTCCATCTGGTCTGGATACGTACTGGATACGGGTGGCTACGGTGACCTTGGAATAAGAGAGAAACAGACTAATGTTAGCATAGATGCAACATAAGAACAAGTACATGAGGTTTTATGAATTACCATGTCTGTTTTTTCACTGTGTTGCACGTTACCTGCCAAAACTCAAATGGAATCTTTAGCATCTGAATTCCCAATGCCTCACATTGAAAACTGTCAATTTTTGTCAGAGGTGGGACCATACTATGGAGAGTGTTTGTAATGGGAGGTGACGTCACTCAAAGACAACTGTGCAAAATGCTTTGAACAATGGAGGTTAAGGCACTACTAAAGGCAGCTGCCACTCCGAGAGATGTGTGATAAAGAACAGACAGTGCAACCCGGATCTCCCTATATTCTTGGCACCTCACACAATAAATAATTATGTCATTTTTACCCCAAATGCAGCTACTATCCCCTGCTAACCGTTAGAGCCACATGGTACTATTGGTCAATATTCACCATTAACCAAATGCTTTTCACCTGAGGTATAAAATATAGGGTAAGATGCAGCTAGGTAAATACGAGTAGAACTGCAATGTTGTTTGCTGACGTGCATCAGAGTGCAAACAGTGAGAGATTTGGGGTAAAAACTACAAAATATCTCCCAATACAAACACGCCCCATAGTATAGTCCCACCCTTGACACAAATTGACAGCTTTCTGTGTAAGGCATTTGAAATACAAATGCTTTTCAATTGAGTTTGGACTATTTCACAATGTATATGTCCACATGTGGAAAAATACAATTAAATATACAATTTGCAATTCCTTTTGAAAATAGTGCAGAATATCCTTACCTGTCCATTGATTATGATCAATGCCTGAGAGATCTGCTGGCATTTTTAAATCGCCACGACAATTGGATGGGGTTTTGTGGACTCTGCTCAGTTAAGGAATTCCATGTTTGTTCCAACCTTTAAAATAAAGTTTAAAAAAAAGAAAAAAATACAATTTTTTTTAATAACAGTGATTCAGTTCAATTAACTGTGTGAAGTTAATAATGAAATTGACCCATCATGATCATGAGTTAAATTCACCTATGAGTTGGTCTACAGAAGCAGAATTTGCTCTAGTGATTGGCTGGAAGGTGTGCTTTCAAACTGTCTAATCAATGGGATGTTCCAGTCATTATAAATCACAGTTTTATGTTAATATGCTGGCTATATCAAACACACACAGTCACTGGCACAGATAAGGGAGATCACACTGCATGCGCACACAGACATTTCTATGACAAGTCACGTAGGTAAAACAGTCCATATATAAAAACTTATAGATGTACCAAAGTGATAAGGACAAGTCAAAAACACGAGCTGGAAAATTAATATATGATGTTTACGCTCATAAATTAGGTACATTCTGGTGCAGCTTTAACTATAGCACGAAATAAAAATATATGTGCGTTTAAGTTATGTGAGGGTTAACGTTAGTTGATTATCACAGACAAACAATTATGTAAAATGTATAATAAACACGAACTTACCGTTAGACGCCTCAATAAGACTGCACTCGACGAGTTTTTCTCTCACAAATGTATCCATGCGCTTTTCTGACAGGAAAAAAAAACACATTTTGAATTATAATTTGTATGTAAAAAGACTTTATAAACCACAAAAGCATCAAATCACTTCACTAACGCGGCCAGCGTCACTCGCTGTGCATCCGCGCACTTTGAAATGCCCTGAGACGTCGATTCTTTTCCGGGAATCACTTTGTTCGAGAATTACTGAACCGGTTTACTTGAACTGGGTCGTCGGTTCTTTTAGACCTGCGGTCCGACTATATTGTACGTAATTTGTATGATTTAAATGTCGATATGGACAACTGCAGGCGTTTACATTAGAGCAGAAAGTCCTATTCACTTTTTGAACTAATTTGACTCACTTAAATATCAAATTCGCTTTTCAGTGTCAGAAACTACTTTTTCCTCTATTTTCACAGGTATTCGCATATTTCAACCATCAGTCACTGTCTGAAACTTAATAAAACTTTATTAATCTGTCGTCTCAGATACCTTAACACGATTATGCGAGTCGCGTAACGTAGGTTGGCCGTTTGAGGTAAACAGTCCATCATTTAACGTAAATAATGTTGGCCTGTAGACGTTTAACAGTATTGTTGCTGCAAAAAAAAGTTATAATTCTGCCAATTTAAAATAATTATTATTGAAAACATTAAATAAACTTACCTTAAAACAGTTGAAAGCCGTGGCTTTGCCCCGTTGTTCTTCCAAAGTGACAGTTGGGGAGCGATTTAAACATCTTAATGGCGCGTTAAATAACCCAGCGCTGGCCTGAAACAACCCAGCGACGCAACCCAGCAGGTTTAACCCAACACCTGGTAAACTGAAACTACCCAAAAGTGTTTAAAAATAAATAAAATAACCCAACAAAATGACCCAACAGACTCAACCCAGCATTTTGGGTCAAAAAATAACCCAGCCGTTTTTAGAGTGAACATGTTAGACATATATAATCATTTCTGTAATACATTTTCATTTTAATTTTGCAACTTATAAAGCGTTAAAATTAATATTCATTTTACATATTAAAACTGGTGTAGTAAATGGCAAATGAAAATTATGTAATTTAATTTTCATTTTCATTTTGCACCAAACGTTGCACAGATGTATTGAAAAATGTAAATGTAAATACAGAAATGCATTGCCATTTTACATATTGCATTGTCATTTTGCATATTACATCCCAAAATGAATAATGCTACCCATATGCTTCCATAGACTTGCGCTGCCATCAGAAAGTTCGCGCACTGACAGTCACGCCAGCGACACACGCGCTTGTGGCCCTTGAGGCGCGACACGACGCCGTGATTCCTGCATCGAGCGCACTTCGGGCTGCGGCTGAGTCTGCGGGGCGCTGGAGCTTCATCCGTCCAAATCACCGCTTTTCCGTCAACGCTCTCCGCGTCAATGTCTTCAGCCCATTCTGCTTTGAGGGAATCTAGGTGGGTTACATCTACCTGTGAGTCTCTATCCGTTTTAATGGACATTTATGAGCCGTTCTCATGAACCGACGCAGCTCATCATATGCAAACTTGATTAGTTCCAATGCGCAACTAAAGAAAAGACTTAGTGGAACATACTGGCAAGAGTTTTGAAATTATAAGTCATTCGGCTGTGTTAGAGAATCTGGCTGTTTCCTGGAAGGCGCCTGGCTAGCCATTGTATAGCTACTGTCGGATAAAAGCTGTGATTGACATTGACCTCATAGTTACTAAATTTCAGCTCACATTACCCACTCAATATTTAACAATATTTAACTTTCCTCACTATTGACACTCTGTTTTTTCATCTTAATGATGATGCAACGCAAACTCCTCATACATCTGCTCCTGTTACTCCAGGTTGCTACCTTTATTAACACAAGACAAAGGCTTTATAACCTATTTAGTGTATATGAATGATTTTTTATTCGTTGTGGTTTAAAGGGAAAATTACAGCAACATAACTTTTTCTTTCTTTTTTTTCTTTCTTTCTTTCTTGTTAATTTTTTTTAAGTGTTGAAATTAATTAATTCTAAAATTATTTTGGGATTGATTCCAGGTCAGATTTTTTTTTTATATCACCTCTAAACATATTAAATGTGCTCAAATCAGGACAATTCCACTGTTCAAATAGTAATAATAATAATAATAATAATAATCTCTCCCCCCCCCCCCTCTCTCTCTCCCTCTCTCTCTCTATATATATATGTATATATATTTATATCCCCATAATAAATAATCATCCATACATTTAACCCATAAATCCACAGTCTTGGCACAGTTCTGTAAATTGTGTACATTGTGATATTGTTCCTGCTGCATCATTTAAATATTGTTTCAAATATTAAAATAGAGGACCAAAATGCTAGAATGTAATTATAGAATTATAAAGAATAACTAAATTTAATAATATTTTATTGGTCATTTAATATTGGTGTCATGTTTAATGGTAATTTCATAACAACAAAAGCATTATTTACTGAACTAAATTGAGTGTCTTTGTCCTCCCTCGAGCAATGCTTTTGAAAATCCACTAAAATGCACTGCAATCAAATGTAGGACACTTAACATTTACTCCGTCCAGAATAAATATGCTGCAATCTGCAATAACAAATACAGTATCCAATGTTATACCAATCCAATGTCCTATAATATTTCTCTTCTATAATTAATCAATATACTGAAGCAGTGTTTTACTCTTCTCTAAGTCGCCCTGTTTTCTGACACCCAAATTTAGGGTTTAAAATGATAAGGCACATTTTGTGTACTCATATTATCACTATGTGATTTCGCTGCCCTTTTTAGGGGACAGTGACCTCTGTGACGCCCCCATGTGGAAGATCTTTGTATTATCAGGACCAGCTGGGCATTTTAAATTGTTACCTTGGATGCCCCCCTCTGCCATATACAAGTAATAACACTCCGAGTAAAATATTTGTTGTCTTTTACACATTGTTAGTATTCACATTGCTGAAATTAATCAAACTTTTCGTAAATGTCTCAGTTGTTTCTGTATGTATCATTTTTATTTTATGAGATTCAGTCACTATGATAATACTGGTATTCAACAAACCAAATGACATACAGCAAAACAAAAGGTATTATTAATATTAATATTCCATAACTCACATTCTGTATAATACTGCACCTATAGAGCAGACAAGACATCCCCAGAGGCCTCTAAACCTATCAGCAATATTAAGATGTTACATTTGTTCTGCTTCATTGACAGCTTAAAACAAATTAACTGAAGCTTTTATGTAATGATTAAAAACAGTTAGATATTTTTGACAAGATGATGCCTTATTCTCTTTAAAGATGACATTAATACGATTACTTCATAGTTGTATAATTTGCATGTTACTTTGTTGCATATGAATTTTGACTGGTGTGCGCACCAGCTCCTTGGCTGTTTCAGATGTTCTTTTTATTATTTTTTCTTTCTAAACATCTCATGAATTACACTAACATTATCCTGAAATTAAATAATCTTCCCAGAAACACCTGCAGTTTGATTTGGTCTGTGCTAACATACACAGAGTATATATATATATATATATAAGTGTATATTTATAAGTGTATATATATACTTTAATGAAGGATTAAAGTGAGAAAAAATTATTGCAAGTTTTTCACTTCACAGGATATTAATTGATGGTCTAGTATCGTGTTGATTATTGTGATGATTTTCTAATTTACCCATTCATTGCAGAGGATCCACTGGTGAAAGTGATGTAATGATCAATTTCTCAAAATCTATTCGATAAAGAAATAAACTCATCTACATCTTGGATAGCCGTAGGCTGCTTTTCAGGAAATTTTCAGTTATGGGTGAACTCTTTCTTTAGTAAGAGAAACATTGTTTATAGAGAAATGCAATTCAAACAGGGTCTTAATGACTAGCAGGCCACCAGATGGGACCAGATCTTAGTCATCCTTCCAGTTGGTCAAACCCAACAGCATCCAAATGAAGAGTCTGCATACAGATCTGCCTGGCATGGGTACATGTGAAGCCAGTGTATATGGAGAGGCTAGAGAGGCAAATCTGGAGCCTGTGAAGAACTAGGAAATGTGGTTGGTGGCAAGGCTCATGCGTTCTCCACACTGTCTGACGAAATCCTTAATGACCTGAAGAGAACACTCACCACTGTCAATTTGAGTTGCTCTGTTGTTGTTTGATCCACTTATTATAATTTTTTTTAACTCTTTTTTCCTTTTTTTCTTCTCTCACTCTGTTTTTTCTGCTCAACAACACCCAAAGGGCTTAAGCTTTATGCTTAGATGTCATAACAGGAGAAGTTGGTGGGAAAATGTCTTCAAGGGTTTACAACTTTCTAGGGGTCAATCTGTTCGGTTGAGTTTTTCCTTTTAGAAGAAATTGATGAATACATAAAAAGATTCACTTACACTATGAAGTGACTAGTGACTGTAATAGACCTATTTAGACATTACATGTAATTTTACAGTTAAATACTGTAAAATGTGAATTTTTAGGACGTGAAAAATCTTGTAATTTACAGAAGAAGAAAAAAACAAGAAATTAGGTTTTTCATTGAAAAACTGTTAGTAACTTTTTTCTTATCAGTTATGTATTATTTTACATCTTATGTTATTAAATGAATGTTTGTTGCATTATTTACCTGTCATGTGTATTACCATGATTTGTGTGTGTGTGTGCAGTACATGTTTTTCTTTTCTGTTTTTTTTTTATTCTGAGAATGTCAAAATGCTGAAAGTTTGTGAGGGTTATATATAGGGTGTATAGGGTACAGTTTGTACAGTATTAAAACCATTATGCCTATGGAGAGTGCCCACAAGGATAGTAAACTAGGTTTGTGTGTCTGTATGTGTGTGTGTGTGTGTGTGTGTGTGTGTGTGTGTGTGTTCGTATGACACTATGCACCTTCTATATTTTAGTATTTACCTCAGCTTGTGGAAAAGCTACTTGTGATTTTCTTTTTACCACGTTTTAAAGTTGGTTGTTCATATACTATAATAATGATTAAAAAACAAATAAAGAAAGAATAATAATGATGAAAACAATAATAAAATGTTGGTTCTGTATTTTTTTTAAAGTAAAGTTTTGGCAACAACAGCTGCCATTTTTACTTACAATTTTACAGATGTTACATAATATTTTTTAACAAGACAAACTATAAATGATAAAAGTGTCTTAACACAGTTAAAAACACTTTCTGATAGTTGATATTTAGTCTTGTTTTAAAATATGATGCTATGAAATTGTGTTATATATTATACAGAGAGAAAAAGAAGGAAAATATTAAAAACAAAAAGTAAAGTGTCACACTTTACTAGTTGTTCAACCTTTTTATGCTGCAGCCTTTCTAAAAAAAAGAGGCATAACACCACACTATTTATGTATATAGTAATAGCATATTTTGTTACTACACTCTTTCCCTGTTAAGTACTGTATGTGCTTACCACATGTAACCCAACAAATGGAAGTAACTCAATGGAATTATAGCTCTTTCATCAGTGTTTGTCATCACAAGATTCATTTCACCATCTCTCGCTATTGCAACCACTGTCGATTTGTAAGACCGGAAAACAAAGAGCATGAGAATATGATGAAAAGCATTTGGGAACGGCTTCTTCATGAATTTCTCCCAGTTTCAGCACAGGTTAATGAGTTCTGCTAAATGTAAAAAGCAAAATGCAAATGCAGAGGTGTCCTTGGAGTCTTTGGTCTTTCTGATCTGTTGATCCATCTTTTTATTTTCATACTCTCATTTCTGTCTGTTTTGTAATGTACTTCTGCACTCTGCTTCTTATGAATTCCATTCCTTTCTATCATTCCTTTTTTTTTCTTTTTTTTTTGGAAGATGAAAAATTCATCTTAAATTGTACTATTTCTCAATTTAATTAACATTTAACATTAAAAACTTTAAACTTAAATATTAAAGGTTGTGATTTTAGCAAAATATTTCTCATGGTCTTTTCAAGCTTTCTTTAAGTAATTTTGCAGTGTTCTAAAGGGATAGTTCACCCAAAAATGAAAATGATGTCATTAATGACTCACCCTTAAGTCGTTCATCTTCAGAACGCAGTTTAAGATATTTTAGATTTAGTCCGAGAGCTCTCAGTCCCTCCATTGAATCTGTGTGTACGGTATACTGTCCATGTCCAGAAAGGTAAGAAAAACATCATCAAAGTAGTCCATGTGACATCAGAGGGTCAGTTAGAATTTTTTGAAGCATCGAAAATACATTTTGGTCCAAAATTAATAAAAACTACAGCTTTATTCAGCATTGTCTTCCTTCCGTGTCTGTTGTGAGACAGTTCAAAACAAAGCAGTTTGTGATATCCGGTTCGCAACCGAATCATTCGATTTAACCTGATCTTCTTGAACCAGTTCACCAAATCGAACTGAATCGTTTTAAATGGTTCGCGTCTCCAATACGCATTAAGCCACAAATAACTTAAGCTGTTAACTTTTTTAATGTGTCTGACACTCCCTCTGAGTTCAAACAAACCAATATCCCGGAGTAATTAATTTACTCAAACAGTACACTGACTGAACTGCTGTGAAGAGAGAACTGAAGATGAACACCGAGCAGAGCCAGACAACGAACAAAAGATTGACTCGTTCTCGAGTCAAGAACCGTTTCTGTCGGAGCTGATGATACTGCATTAAGATTATTTTCTATACCCACTTTTCATCTTTATATGTCATTTTAGAATAACTTTTGGTGTCTTTGAAATATGGGTAACACTTTACAATAAGGCATCATTTGTTAACATTCATTAATGTATTAATTAACTATGAACTAACAACGAACAATATATTTGTTGCAACCTTTGTTAATGTTAGTTCATGAAAATACAGTTATTCATTGAAATATATTCATTTTAAATATCAAATATACTAGTGTAAAAATTATACTCAAAAATGTACAGGTGCTTTAAGCATGAAATACTATTATTAAAAGAATAATTTAAAATGAACTTATCAAGAAAACTTTTATTTTGACGTTATTACAAAGTGTAAATGTTTACAAATTATTTCAAAAGTGTTCTCAAGTGTTAAACAGTCATGAAAGTGTACTCTCTTACTTAAAGGGATAGTTCACCCCAAACTCATAATTTATCCACCCTCAGGTTGTTCCAAACCTGAATTAATTTCTTTATTCTGCTGAACAAAAAAGAAGACATTCAGAAAAATGTAACCAAAGAGTTGCTGGTCCCCTTTGACTTCATTCATTCATTCACTTTTGAAATAATCAGGGGAAGTTGTGGCCTAGTGGTTAGAGAGGTTGACTCCTAATCCTAGGGTTGTGGGTTTAAATCTCGGGCTGGCAATACCACAATTTAGGTGCCCTTGAGCAAGGCATTGAACTCCCAACTGCTCCCAGGGTACCGCAGCATAAAAAACACGGTTTGAGGCTGAACATACTGGGTGGCATCATAATAATTCACTTAAAATAAACTTTCATCATTTACACACCCTAATGTTATTTTTGAAACTCATATGACTTGTATGTGTACAGCACAAGCTTCCCCCACTGGTATTTCATGATATCGTCATCAAGAGGAATTTCAAGCTTCATAAATGATGCATAAAAGTGGTCCATAAGACGCACTAAATTCCAGGTCTTCCAATGTCATGCGATAAATTTGTGTGAGAAACAGGATCAAATTTAAGCTATTTCTTAAGGCCACGACAAACGATGACTACTGGAAGTAACTCATTTGAGAATCGCACAGGGGTTGCATGTACTGTGGTTTCTGTCTATTTTGGATCTGATTATATATTTTTATTATATTTTGTTACATTTCTTTGCAATACAGTGATATTTGTTGTAAATCGATTCTATGAAAGATCCGATTCAAAATAATTGTTTATTGACAACTCTGACAATGCTACTGCTTAAATTGAACTTGAAATCTCTTTGATTAACAAAAAAAAAAAAAAGAACTATCACTGAATAATGATTAACATTTTGGTTTGTTCTTTACAGGAAGCTATTGAAGACTGGCTTCAGAAGATTTGAAATGCAGCATAAGTTGTATGTTTCATTCCTATAGTACTTAAGTACATCAAAAAAATAACTCTTACATTCAGCTTATTGCATTTAATATAAATGAACATTTTAAATAATGCATTTTCATTGCATATTATATACAAAATTATATATTTATATTATATTCATATTTCAATTATATAATATTTCATTCACACTTAAAGTATATTAATTGTGTTATTTCAATAATACATACTATTTTTCAAAACATGCTAAAGCGCAATTCTTTTCCACAAGGGTATTTCATCATTTTACTACCAGTTACAACCTCTGAATAATTCATACAATCCAATCACAGCTCATCATATTCTCCACATGTGCACCTAACCTTGAAAGAAAGCATTGTGCATGAGTGGAAGTCAATAGAAGTGACTGTGCCAGCTGCTGTAATTAGCATCAGTCTCGTTGCACCACGCCAACCCAGCCCACCTGTTTGTGAAATGCTCATGCTTTCCTGCTAACTAGGTAAATTAAAGATAAACAAGATAGGCTTGAACCAAGTGGGTGTGAATGAAGATTGATAGACACCTCCTTAATAAGAGTCCAGACCGGTCCAGAGTAGATTAGCAAAAGCAAAAGGTCAAATCATTCAAATGAATGAGGTTCATCTCTGAGCCATCAGGAGCTTTCACTTTGCTGGCTGAGAGAATGAAGTTTAATACTTTATAAGCATAAAAAGTGGCAGTTTTTGTTAAAGACCTGCAGCATTCCCTTGTGACATTTTTAAGACTTTTCAGTGTTCTCTGAATAAGATCTAAGTCTTCTAAAATGCAGAGGAGCTTGTTTTGACAATGAGTAAAAGTAATTTCTTCATCTGTATAAAGCAGGGCGCTGGTGTTAGCTCTTGACTTCAAAATTGTCTGTCTAGTTCCCTTTTCCCAGTTGTATGTATATGTGTTTTATATGCCCATCAGGCTGTTTGGGAATGCCATCAGTTAACCGTGGATAATCATTATCACTTTTGGGTAATCATTATAACCACATAGATAATCACCACGAAGATCTCTTTCTTTGATGGGGAACAACACCTTCGTCTTCACAGTGCATGGTGTCTGTATTTAACTGTGATGGTTAATAACAGTGTGGATTTCCATCACCATGGCTAAAACTGTTGGGTTAGGGTACAAGAACAATTATAGGATTAAAAAATAATTAGCTTTTTATACATTAGTTGTGTTTGAACTTGTAGAGTAGAGGTATAGCAAATTATATCAGACTTGATCCTAGTTGTGTGTCATTCTTTTGGGTTTTGTCAATGTCTCTGCTATGTCTGTGATCTGCTATTTTCATGTGTCTTTTGCACTCACCTTTGTCAAACTTCATATGCCTCTGCTGGTTTGGCGCGCCTCCCTTGTTTTCTCTCTGTTTGTGTCTGTGCTTCAGTTGCCACTCCTTTCTTTGATTCCTTTGACTAAACTCCTTGCATCACGGTTTCTACAAAAATCTTAAGAGACATGATTGTTTTCAACACTGACAATGATAGTTTTAAAAAAAGTTTAAAATCAGCATATTAAAATGAAGAATCATGTGACACTGAAGATAAAAAAAAGTACTGGCTGCTGAAAATGTAGCTTTGCTGTCACATAAATAAATGTATAAAATCCTACAGGACAAAGTGAAATTCCATTAAAATCAAGCAGAATGTCCAATAGGATTCTAAGAATCCAGTAAGATCAAATAGGACAAAGTGAAATTCCAATAGGATTTTTTTGACAAGGGTACAATGTATTTATATACAAGTTCTTGAATATGTGTAAACCATCTGCAATCTTGTTTTACAGAGAGGACAAGAAAATCCTCTGACGGCCACATGGGTTTCATTCTCATTAAGAGAGACCTGATAACTAAAGAACAAATCATATCTGTAATTTCCTGCCCGCTGCTGCCTTCTGCCTGGCACCTAGTCTGCTTCAGAGTCTGCAGACATCAAGTATCTGGGCTCAGTTTTCTGGTGCTTTGTTTGGTCTTCCCCATCTGCTCGGTCTTGCCACTTCCTCTGCAACTTTTCTACCAGCTGATGTCTGAGGCTGTTCCAGAGGACTTCCCTAGCTGCCTCATCTCTGTTCCCTGTGTCCCAGCTATTGATTGATTTCACCTACGCACCTCACTAACCCTTTTGTATCAGTATGTCTTGTAAATAAACATGTCACTCATTCTGGATTCGGGTCTTCCTTCCAGTTCCCTGACAGTTCTTACATTTTGATCAGTGTTATGTCAAACAGTTGTTTAACAGTGGTATACTCACTGTTTGGCTAATATTCCTTCCAATTTAGCAATAAAGATTAACATTATTTCAGAAAAAAAAATCTAGTGTTTGTATATTGTTCTGTAAATCTGATCTCCTGCGTGTGTGTTTGTATATGTCTTAATATTTCAGAAAATAACTGAGATCAGTAAAGTCTCAGAAATTGTGTCCAGTGTGATTTAAAATCTAATGCTGATTTTTGTCTTTGTGTATCACTTGTAAATAAATTCAGACTAAGAAACTGTATGACTCCCCAGGCAGTGTGATCTATTACAGTGGATCTTTGAGTATATAATGGGTGTGACACAAAGTCAGAAGCACAGTTTAGCCAACAGTGGGTCACTGCGGTTAATTGCTTGTTAGAAACCCTGTCAGTCACTGTATTTCTCACACTGCTCTGCTCCGCCTCTGTCTGGGAAACACTTAATAGATTCCATTTGTGCCACACAGTTGCCTGCAGCCGCTGGACCGTGAATCGTCCAATCCAGCAAAGTCTTTTAATGTCACATGACTAAGTGGCTGGTGATGATATACTATGCATCACAATTGAGTGGCCAGGGCTGTCTAATAAGCTCATCTCTTGCTCTGTGAACCTTATTAGTAATTGAGAGACAGCTGTAATAACACTGTGTCGCCATCATTCCTCTGACTCCATTATTCTCGCTGGTTTCTAGAGGTTAATGTTATGGTGAGTGAGAAATGGTTGGAGGATGGTGCAGGTGAAAGCACATGCGAAAAAAGAACTAAACTAAGTTTGACAGCTCCTACAAAAACACACGGATGATTGTATGTATGCTGCTAAAAAATGCACTTAAGGACTGGCACAGGACATGTTTATCTCTAAATGTCCTATTGGGACATGCAAAATGCCCATGAGAGGTTTCACATTCTTAATGAGTGCAATGTGAAACATGTTAGCCTGCTATGTTAATGACAAGCTTCTTCTTTATTGCCTTGCAGACAAATTCAAACCAATCAGTGTGAACAAGCCTGTGTGTAAGCCTCTGTGGGCAAACATATTTTAGAGATTTGATGTTGATGTGTTTTTCATCAGCCAGTCCCTGAAGGGCCTTGACATAGAGAATTGGATTTAGAAACATTTGCTGACTGAAATGGTGTTACCAGTTGGACCCCACCTGGCACTTCGAGGGCCCAAGGGAATAGAAGCATAAAATGATTGGCCAGGCTACCATGTCTATGATACATGTCCATAACCTTGAGTGCCTAGACTTGAGGTTTTGGATCAACACTTTGAGAGATTAAACTGGTCATTGTTGGTTTGAAAGCAGTGCAGCTATATGTGGTTTTATACGTTTATAAAACTGTGCGTTAAAACATGTTGACCTTCGAATTGGTGGTAGTGTGCAAATCAGATTACATCAGTTTCTTGTGGCAATGAATGAATCATATGATTCACCATCCTTCAAAGTGAAAAGCGCTTCAGGAGCTGTTGGTATGGTGTCGGCAACATGAATCTGACACTTTTGCAGGCCTGAGAGGCTTGATGACTCCATCAGAGTAAAAAGATTGAACAAAAGTGCCCTCCAACACCTACCAGCCTGTGTGTCCTCAGAAAATGCCAGGGAAGTGGGGCAGAACAATCTGCCCACTGGAAGAGGTGCACAATAGTCTGTCTGAAGTTAAACGTCTATCAAAAGATGCACTCTCACTTCCATAAAAATGGATTTGTTGGTCTTCAAGAGGATATTAGAAAGCCGCTCTGTACTTTCTTTCGATTTTTGGAATTGAAAATCTCCTCTTTCGCCTCATTAAATGGATATTGTGCTGTTGCCCACAACATCATTTCATGTTCTTTGACATCTCATCCCCGAAAGTAATAAAAAAGCTGCCCAATAAAAGCTTGAGATTTTATAAAGGGCTAGAGGTGTGGAACTTTCAAAGTTCTATGAGATATGACTTGATGGAAAAGGTGATTCCTTTGAAGTGAAAAATTGGGAGGAACTAGTAATAAATGTCCCCAGGCCTATCACATCCAGTTTGACAAAATCATTGACTTGCAGCCATTGATCACAGTCAAAAGTAATCTTATGCAGAGGCCTGAAATGATGGCTTTCTTTGAGGGAAACCATCATTCACTGTGATAGTAATTGAAGCTTCCTCTTTATTTGTTTTTAGAAAGTGTTAGAGTGTCGTCAGTGCCAAAGACATCAGGGGTTGTATTTTCTAGCTGCTGAGAAGGTGTGACTTTTAAGACAATGCCCATCATCTAAATAAAATTTTTTTTTAAGTAAATTACATTCTTGTAAAAAAAAAAAAATAAAATAAAAAAAAATACAGTCTGAAGACTGGGGCTGGATTTTTTTTTATTTTTTTTTTATTTTTTATTTTTATGTTTTTAAAATAAAAGTAGTCTCTAATGCTAACCAAGGCTGCATTTAATTGATCAAAAGTACAGTTAAAACTGTAATATTGTCAAATATTATATGGTAGGTATATATTTAAGAATGTGTGTGTGTGTTTTTTTTTTGTTGTTGTTGTTGTTTTTACGTGTGTGTGTGTGTGTGTATGATAAACGTAAATAAATTAATGCGCCATAGATTGAAATCTTAGATTGTTGCAATGCATCTTAAGATCCTGCAGTCCAACTTTCATAATGATGCTTGCATTTTGGATGTTATGTTGATGTTCCATGTGCTATGCATTCAATGTGATTGCATAAAAAAATTCTCACATCAAAAATAGTGCACAAGAATGTGTTTTGAGTGAACAGCTCCTACTGTATGTCAGAATTTGATTAAAAAATGAGACTGCAGGCCAGTTATTATGTTCAGTGAAATGGAAATAATCAATATAGTGACTTCAGGAGCCACTTTTGCAAGTGTCTGTCTCAAAAATGTAAAGTAACTTTAAAGTGCATTTCCCTGTAAATAATTGATGTGTTTGATGGCAGTTTAGACTGATTTATTAAACAGTATATCAAGTAAATAATTCTACTGATCTGGAATCTTACTTATCCATTCTACCCTTTTTGTCTTTATCACACAGAATCAGATACTGAACACTTTTTAAGTTTTTTCCCCCCTAAACTTTTGGTTATTTCCCAACCTGAGTTTTTTTTAGAAGTGAAGGAATGCCTCATCCATAATGAAGGTCGTATAACTCTACTCTCATCCTCAAAGTCAGCAATCACATGAATGAAACGATGACAGGTGCCTTTGAGAGGGGTTTCATTAGCTGGCTAGGCATGCTGCAGTTTAAGGGCACAGGCGGAGGCTTATTCTTTTTTCAGAGACTCTAAGTCAGTACACTCATTAGTGAGCTGTGATAGGGCCATATAGAGGACGAGTTGTGTGTCTTGTGTGGTCCTTCCGCTTCTTTTACTGCAGCATCTGCGGCTGCATTATGCTCATGCTCTCTCCTTCACTCTGATTCAAATGCAGCACTTCTTCATGCAGATCCATTAATATGTGCCAGCAGGGCAGATGGTGAGGGCAGCTTACATACTGAGTTGGGCTTGATTATGGTTACTGGTTGATTTGATGGTTTCCTGATTGGTATTGAAGAGTTTTTGATGTTAGAATAAAAAATCTTATTCTGCAAAGACTGAAATAATGACCTGCTTCTCATTAACATTATTTAATGAGTCCAAATACTTCATTTGAAAACTATTAAAGTGATATTAAGGTACAATTTGTAAGATATTTGCAGTAAAATATTAAAAAAAAAACACTGTCCAGCTGATTACTAACAATATTTCTAATGATTTCAACTACTTGTAAATCATGAGAAAATTCCCATTCTAAACAGTGACACGGGGAAGTGCAGTCGCCTGTCAATGACGTTAGTTACCCTTTGTTACCACCTTTACTGATGTAGAAACCACATGACAACAGTGTCGTGGACAAATTCTGAAGTAGTGTCTAGCATCCAACAAACCACTAGCTTGCTTCAAGCAGTTCCTTATTAACTTCTTCTTGCACGTTTTATGGTGGATTGTGTTACTTATTTATGGAACATAATTACTGTTTACCGTCTGCTGCTGGTTCTGTCGACAAGGACAGCTCCCGCAAACGTAAGCATACGGGGCAACCAAACGACCCAAGAAGAATTTGGGACAAGAGGAGAGAAAGAGCGAGGATCTGGAAAGAGATGCCAATCTCACTTGTGTTTTACTCAACAGTTGTTTTGATTCGCATCTTTACAGAAAACGTATGCTATTATAACGATCAACAAGATTAGTATTATGGGGCATACACGCCAAATGCGGGGCATCTCGTCTCTAGACTTGCGCGAGGTCGTGTCGGATCCATAACTTGATCGCATCTTTGCATTGACTTTGTATGTAATCTACTCGCGCAAATCGTTGAACTCATTTTTACTTTATATGCCCAATTATTGTGTGAATGTACACAAGTGTATATATTTGTTGAACAGGTGGTAATCGTTTTCATATTGTCTGATTGATGGCCGTCAGCGGTTGGGTAGAAGACAACAAATCCCATCATTACACGCTTCTTCTTAGCGTCATCAAACCACGTGATTGTTATTGTTTTGGTAGTGCGCCCTCTAGTGGCAGGTCATACAACCTGTACCTTTAAAGCTATCAAAAAATGAAAATTCTGCCACCATTTACTCACCCTCATGTTTTGATACTTCTAATGAAACCTGAGAGGTTTCTGTCCATCAATTGAAAGTCCAAGTAACCAAAACCTGGTGTCCATATAAACTGAGTGTTAAGATGTGAATTAAAAGGCTACATTAGATTGGTTCATCTCTGATTTTATGCCTTCACAAGACTTAGATTAAACTGCTTGATTCATATGGATCTGTTTTACTATGCCTTTATTAAATGTTTAGATCTTTAAGTTTTAGTTACCTGGACTTTCAGTGGAGGGACAAAAACCTCACTAAACATATCTTAATTTCTGTTTCGAAGATTAATCAAAGTCTTATGGGTTTGGAATGACATGGGTGAGTAAATAATGACAGAAATGTAATTTTGGGGTGAACTATGGCTTTAATACCAAGTTGTGACTAGAATCAATTTTGTCATGTCTAACCACAATGTCATCATTGGCCCTTAAATGTTTTTTTCCAAGCTGTGCACCTCACCCATAATGAAAATAACAATTAGCAGATTAAAACAAACATATTCATCAGAAAACAGTGGTGATTTGATTATGGATGCAAACCCTTAAAATGAACTTTATTTACATGTAAATGAAAGCATATAATGGAAAGATAAGTCCACACAGAAGAGGATGTCTCCGTTTATTATTAGATTTTTATCTTCTGTTGTTTACAAACTAGAACGAATGCTTATAGAAGTTGTTCATTGATTTTAAATGCCTAAAGCACCTGTATTGAAGAAACCAGGCAGACACCTGATGTTTATTACATTTGACTAGAGTAACAAATTATTCTGTAAGTCTGTTTGAGTTCAATTTTTTTGTGTCTTGCACTATTGTTTTGCTCCATTCCAGTCTACTCATTTTTCAAACCAAATCCTTTTATATTTTGCCATGATATGATTTATTTCCTGCCTGCCATTCATCATAGATGTATTGTAGAATGTCTGAATAAATAATTTCTTCATTATATAATGTTCTCACTTTAATACACTTTCCCCTGAGAGACTGAACTTCATTTCGGGTTTTATTTGTTTATTTTTCACAAATGGAAATGCCACATCCTGTTTCTTTTCTCCAGGCATGAAATCATATTTCTAAAACTTTCTGTGTGAAAACTGAAAAAGTTAACCTTTTATAGCCATACCAGAGGGGAATGGTGGTGTTTGTAGCCTGTAACACAAAGCAAATCACTGTCACACAAGTTCTGCTGGAGGTAGGCCAGCTTCTATTTGTGGTAAGGCATTTGTGTGTGTGATTGGCATAAATGTCTGAAGGCAGATAAATGTCATATGTTATGACATTCAGTGATCTTGTGTGACTGACTATCAAGCCAAAGTGACGTAATAAGTTCTTCTTGTTTGCTTATAGTACTAACCAGAGTGCATTTGTGTGTGTGGACAGTTTTGGATATACCTTTGAGGGCCAAATTCTTAATATGTCATCAAAAACTAGCTTGTGCAGACATTTTAAATTGTCTTTACTATTTGAAAGATTCTTTATTCAGCCAAATCTTGTTAAAGTCCACTTATATAAACAGGTTGTCAAGTTTGTCATTTATATATAATATTTATATATAATTAGATGTTTTAATATATTATACCCCAAATATGAATCTGAAATTTTCTAAATAATGTATAAAAATTTTTTTTTTAAAGAATATAATTTCACAGGACCAAAATGACATTTAATCAAATTGGCCTTATAATTAAAGCATCTAATTTTACGCTGGTCTGGTCAAAGATGTTTTTGCACTATGTGTTCTCTAACTACACTGATCAAGGATACGTGTGAACGTTAGAAGGCATTAGCTGATTACAGACCAAATGATATGCTTTGTTCTAATCTGAAGGTCAATATATACGTTCTGAAAAACCCTCTAACCTGTAACTCATAACTGTATCCAATAACCATTTAACTCATAATGCAGAGACTCAAAAAAGTTGAGGCATACTCTCAAGGTCATCTAAAGGTTATCTGCTGGTACTACTTAAAGACACATTGAAATAATTACTCATGACAGATGTTTCAGTTATGTTGACATTGATCTTTTCCATACAATGACAGCTGATAGTGACCACATGCTGTCAAGCTAAAAAATGATTAGATAATATAATAAATAAATAAATTAATTAATTAATTACTCAAAGCGCTTTACATAGTCAGGGGGATCTCCTCATCCATCACCAGTGTGCAGCATCCACCTGGATGATGCGACGGCAGCCATAGTGCGCCAGAATGCCCACCACACACCAGCTTACTGATGGAGAGGAGACAGAGTGATGAAGCCAGTCAGAGGATATGGGGATTGTTAGGAGGCCATGATGGTCGGAGGCCAATGGGAAAATTCAGCCAGGATGCCGAGGTCACTCCTCTACTCTTTTTGAAAGACATTCTGGGATTTTTAATGACCACAGAGAGTCAGGACCTTGGTTAAACTTCTCATCCGAAGGACTTTGTCCATCCTTACTGGTTAGTGCTTTTCAGTTGTGTTTTAGGGATGTCTGAGAAAAAGAATAATCCTCCTCTGTGAATAGAATAAGTAATTGGTGTTGGTCACACAATGATCAAAGAAGTTGGAAGAATTTGAGTGTTCTTGTGTACAAGGGTATATATATTTCAGTCTGTAAACCGTATCAAATACAATGTTGAATCTAGACAAACCACAGCAGGGGGAACTTTGTTGTCAGTATCTTGCCTGTTTGCCACCCTCCTTCATCCAGGAATCAATTATCTCCAACTGCCTCACATTTCCTATACCTAAAGGCTGAACAGTCACAACTGCATGCAAATCTACGCTGAATATTTCAATTTTTTCCACATATGCTTTTATATATATGCTTTCTATAAACAAGATTTAACACTGAGTTCAGTTAGATTCACAATTTGACCATTTTAATCAAATAAAGGCATTCATGTTTTAGACAGAATTTCTTTGGAGGCTGTAATCAAATTGACCATAAAAATTTTGACTGCCAACCAAATACTGGTTAGACTAGACTAATAAATTTTCATTGACACAGAGGACCTGGCCCCAGTCACCAAGCTGATTTGAATTTGGCCCTGTGCAAGAAGTTGCCTATGGCTGTTTACCTCCACACCACACACACAGACACACTGATGACCCACCAGCTACACACAACGACTGTTTACTGGAGCCTGGCCAAACACATAGATGTATGTCACATTTGTTTTCATTTGCCGTGACACAGACAGTCTAGGCAGTCTCTCTCCTTGACTTTTTAATCCATCAAACCCATTATTGCGCGAGTTAAGAAAAGTTATGAGTTTGAACTATTGATTATGACTTTCCATAACAGGAAAATGGCACATTTCTCATTCATCTTGGTATTGCTGTTTCACTATTGATAATAGCTTTCACCACATTGTGATGCATTGTGATTTACTGAACTTTAACTGCTTTTAGACCGTGCGTGATGTTGCGATGTTTAAAGAGGAAAAAAAATAGAAAAAGTAACTGGTGAAAACTTTTTTTTACTGAACTCGGTCTGTAACTTAATGCCTAGCATGCAGCTCTGTTTATATTAGGGTTATTCTAACTTTTAATTTATCGGAATTTATATTTATATTTGTCTTGGTTATAGTTTTCACTTTTTCTAGACATTTTCATGTTGTAAATGTTTTAAGTTTTATATTTATAAAATACTATAAAACTACATTTTATTTATGGCCATTTTAATATTATTTATTATTTTGGGGTCGTGTAATTGTGATTTTTTTTTATTATTTTTTTATTTAATTTAATAAAAATCTGATCTAAAAAAAATCTTTCTTTTTTTTTTTTTTTTTTGCACTACTCAGAAGGCCAGATCTCACTGACTGAGGAATTTCTAAACATTCTTTACATAGGAACAGCAGCATGTTATGTTTGCCAGCACAGACCAAAGTGTTGTGATGTATTCATCTGGCTATATTCACAACTTGCACCATTCAAATTCTGTCTGTGTTCCAGAGAAAAGACCTGGAGAGATCACAGCTTTGCCGTTTGAAATGGAAATCGGGCTTTTTAAAAATGCACAGCAGATGTGGAGACGGACACCGGTCAGGTCAGCTCATCTGATGGAGGAATGGTTGCTAAATTGTAGGGAATGCCAGGTTAACGTGTATAGAGAAGAAAGTCAGAAATGAGAACACTGACCTTAATTAATCCTGGAGTCTTTTTGGCCACAGATATTTGCAGCCTCTTGTGTTGACATTTATATTGAATGTGTATGTTTGTGCTATTCAAATGTAAGGCTTTGACAACTCTGTAAATTAATGCAAAGCAATGCATGGACAGATGGATCAGATCTGAAACAGTGGCCATGTGGTAGCTCCTGATGTAGTTCAGAACAAGGCGAGAGAGAGAGAGAGAGTGAGAGAAAGAGAGAGACTAGTGTTCAAACTGCTCCCTCTGAAGGGTTTTATGCAATTACATCATAAATATGTGCATTTTAAAAAGTATAAATCTGGTTAGTGCAGGAGAGAACTTTCAGTCCATTTACTGTATAGAAAACAAGCAATTTATGTGAAGATGTATTCAATAGTTGTAGTCTATAGATGTACCCTGTTGCTCACAGATGGGAAAATCAGGAGCAACATCAAAACGAAAATGCACAAAAACAAAATATGCTCAGACAGTGCAGTTACAGGAGATAGTAAACAAAAATTTTGCAATTTTGTTACTTTTAGCTAGAGCTGGAGGTGCTGAAGTTTCTTAAGGCAACTGGCAGAAATGATTCCCCACTTTCCAATTTTAAGAGCATGATGAACTGCAGTTTCTTAGTTGGAGTTTTCAGGAAGAGTTGACTGACATTCTAACAGACGACACTCCGAGACAAAAATATTGCATCATCTCATCAAAATCTCTTTTATTATGCTCAATAAGATTATATATGTATTTGATCAGTAAAAATTGATTTTCTACATTTTAAGATTAAGATAATTTCTGTGATAGCAAAGCTGAATTTTCAGCTATTTTGAATTGATGAAACATTTCTTATTATCATGAGTGTTAAAAACAGCAGGATTATTTCATGAACAGAAAGATGCAAATAATAGCATCTATTTAAAATAGAGTACTCTAAATTAAAATGTCTTTGCTGATCATTGGTATTCATTTCTATATTTTTTTAATAATTCACCAATACAAATATTTATTATTTGATATGCTATGAATTCTTCAAAACCTGACACTCTGTGTAATTTTTTTGAATGAATGGACACCAGAAAATATAATATAATATAATATAATATAATATAATATAATATAATATAATATAATATAATATAATATTAAAACAAGATATTTGTGTCTCATTGAACAGCAAGTTGAGACAGCCTTTGTTTTTCACCATTGACAAGGTGAGGTCTTCCTCCAGGCAGATGCCTCAGGGTGTCTGCACTTCTCTTCTGAGTTCATGTTTCACTGCTAGGGAGCTTACTCACAAATAAATGTTAATTATAGCACAAAATATAATTTTGGACAAAATCAGGTCACCTCAAATTCCTCAGCAGAGCTTGTGTGGTTAGTCTAATTTCTGTAACGCAAACTTTAGGCTAAACTGCTGTGTAATAGGCAGATTACTGATGTCTTCCGAGGGCTTAACAGCTACAGTATTTCACATGAATGTTTACTCAGAATTAACTTGTAGTTTATTTAGGTAAAATCAATGTTAGGCTTTCACAGCCTGAAAAAAATGTGTTTTAATTTAAATAAGGGTACATTTATTTAATTTAAGGAATAACTAACATTACAATGCATATGTTTACATACTCAGTTAACCAAATGCATTTTTTTTAAATTAAATATTTGTGAAATGAAGGCTGCCACTCAAAAATGTGTTTGTGGTCTGTGACGGATGTCGGAAGTGTCAAGTGTCAAAAACTTAACTTAGCTTTGGATTTCCCTGCTTTGACATCCTTTAATCATTGAAACTGTCAATTCCCTTTTAAATAATTGTTTGTGAGTTTAACTGGCACAGTTTGATTATTAGACATTCAATATTCTATTTGAAATCTTTCTGAACCACATATATTTTCTCTCAGTTAATGTTCTGCACATTTAAACTCATGCATTAAGCGTGGGTCAAAGCATGTTGCAGCATTCAGCATAAAGATATGCAACTTTATTGTTGTTGTATTGGAATAAAAAATATAAATAATAATTAAAATTATTATTGCTATTATTATTGTTATTATTATTATTATTTGGGGTGTACAATATATTGAGTATACATTGCAAGAAAAATATTACTATTTTGAGCTAAATGTACAGATATTTAACTAATATAAAACACTACACTGCAATGTGTGTGTAAAATTGTTTCATATTAGCACAGTACATTGTGTAGTATTTATATGGACTTTAGTCTAGTCTAAGTGTATCTAATTATCGGTCACTTCTGTCTCGTTGCTGTTTTTCTCATCTATGTGCTCTCTATAGGCTTGTGTTTTACTCTTTTTTTCTCCCAGCACTTGTTCACAGCTCCCCTCTTTTAGAGCAGAATGGCCCAGTAGTGTCTGATCTGAGCGCTGATGGGGGAGGAAACTCACTGTATCCCGGTGCAGTGTGTCAGATGAGTTATTGATGACATCTCTCCGGTTGCGAGATGAGGAACCTCAGAGGTCCACTTCACTCATCCATTACTGTCAGCCTACCCCATCATCTGCCCTTTCTCCTCTCTCTTTTTTTTTCTTTGAGTTATACCTCTTGATTGTACTTTCACTGGTCAAAGGTACAAAGGGTCCGGCCCCCTCCCTCAGAAATCCCCCATAGAAATATGCTTTATAGCCATGAGGATGAGGATGTCTTGTCAAATGACTGACAGTGAGAGAGTCTCAGAGGAGTATGGATCATATCTGAAGCCCCTCTCTTTGACAGCTCTTTTGGTCGGTGGATTTCATAAACTTTAAATAGTTGTCAAAACTGTTGTGAGAAAATGTCAACATTTGGTTGCCATTTATGAGTTACGTTAGAGCAGAATATTAAAAAGTGATAAAAACATGGCCTGTTTTATGAGTTTTCTGCAAAAATCAATATTCATAATCAAAATAAATCTTTTTTTTTTCAAGTCAGTGTGGATATTTAACTGGAAAACTAGACAAAATATGATTTATCATTTGCAGCGTAGGCTCTCTCACACAGAAGATTCTTAGAAAAGCCGAAATTCATTGTAGATTGCTCATATACAAATACAATTTGTTTGACCAAAAGTAGATTTAATTTAGTTTAAGAAAGACATCTGACTCTAAGCACATATCTGGTGTTGCAGATGCATTTCTGATTATTTTTCTCTGTTTCTTTCTTTTCCCATAAGTATTAAAGTGGCTTGCCCTCTTAATGCTACAGGAAGAGTCTTATTCAGTTTGCTATTTCCATAATGCCGGTTAAAAGGTCTCCAGTGGCGGCCCGCTGACCTCTGAGCTCCAGTGGTGTTCACCTGTTTGAGAGTCTGTCTCCATTTAGCGGCCTCCACCTGACCTTGCATGCAGCAATGCATGTTTATTTATGAGAGAAGGTAAGATGCTGAAGCGCATGTATCAATCATGTATCGTGCTCAGCATGTCAGTGTGGGGGAAACTTCTTTACACATTTTAAAACATTTCATTTGTGTTTTTTTTATGTCAAGGCTTTGTTTACTTGTAGATACATAATGATTTCAGTATAGTGCAAGCACTTTATAATTCCAACACTGTGAAAATGTTCCCTTAATGTTTAATTAGCAGTTTTGATTTATCTCTTCCCTGATTTAACCTCACTGGTTCAAAATAATGATAGCCGGTTTTCCTTTTTTTATTTTATTTTTTTATTTTTTATTTTTTTAGAAGCTTGCATTTATACAAAACAAAATTGTTTTGGAGAGCAAGAACAGGAACTTGTGTATTTGTGTGGTTACACTGATTTTAATATCCTGAAACGAGTCATGCATGTGGTGTGGTGGCTTTAGACTGTATTTATATTGACACATTAAGCGATGCAATTTAATATAATAGATCATCATTTAAGAATCACGGAGAGCAGATTAATTTTTAATACTTCAGACTGAGTTCTTTAAATGTACTTAACCCTTGCTGTAATCTTTTCCACTGAGTGTAGTATATTGAAAACTTCAGTGCTTAAGAGTTACTTTGTGTCGTATAACATGTAAGCTTTGCCCTGACTGTAAAAGCTCTGCATTAAAAATGTACTTTTTCTAGGATGAGGTTAACAAAGAGTCACCCTGTTCTTGAGCCTTTTGGCATAATAGCTCATAATATCTGGTCTTTTTTGTAGTTTTCACTGTGATTTGAGTTTGACCTTATCTAATACGATCAAGTAGTATCAAATGCCTTGAGAAAATGTGTACCTTATTTTCCGGACTATAAGTTGCACTTTTTTTCATAGTTTGGCTGGTCCTGCGACGTATAGTCAGGTGCGACTTATTTATCTAAATTAATTTGACATGAACCGAGAGAAATGAACCAAGAGAAAACATTACTCTCATTACATCTGAAGACATAGATCGCCCTCTCGTGACTGTAGGCGGTAATGTTTTCTCTTGGTTCTTGGTTCTAAATAAATGCGACTTATAGTCAGGTGCGACTTATATATGTTTTTTTTCCTCATCATGACGTATTTTTGGACTGATGCGACTTATACTCAGGTGCGACTTATAGTCCGAAAAATACGGTAAGTAAAACAGATTAACACCTGTTTTATTCAATACTATATATCATCAATTGATCATTAAGATTATATGAACACAGGCAGGTAGGAGAAAACAAGGCAAAGAGTCCAATTTCCTTTCCAGGTGGTACCCGGGGAACGGCAGATCATGGAGACGATGGAGCACTGGAGCTGAGGAGAATGGGGAGCAGAATGCTGGAGCAAACTGGCAGGTAGAAAATCGCAGGCAAGGGTAGCATAGCCGACGTTGAGACCAGACTGTAGCTGTGTTCCAAACTAAAGGTGCATGGACTCCGGAGTGTGCATTTGAAGTGCAATTGTGTCACAGAGGCACGATGAAGGCTGTCCCAAACTGAAGTGGGTGGACTCCGAAATGTGCGGATGTGAAGTGCAACTGAGTCATGAAGAAGCTGCCCCAAAGACAAATGTGCCCTCTGTTTTTAGTGCTCAAAAATATAGAATAATAGTGCACATAGAATAATACAACCATCAACATAAAAGTGGTAAACAATAATAACAAAAAAATAGAGTAGAAACAAACAACAACAACAAAAGAACAGAAAAAAAGAAAAAGGGGGTGTTAACAAAAGATAATAAAATTGTACAAAGATAAGAAAAGAGTTACAGACTGATAGAGTTTTTAATGCTTTTTTGTTTTTAGGCAACTTGATTAATAAAAGGTATTGCTCAAAATCTTTTTTTAAAACAATGAAAAGAGGTCTAGAGTTTGAATATTTGCTTCTTGTGAAATTTAGCAAGAAGCAAAAATCTGATTCACTACATAAAACTGATTCTTTTTAGATTGTTCATACTCAATAAAACCCAGTACTACCTCCTTCCAAAACAGAATACATTCATTATAAATGTTACTCCTAATGAAACTTAAAACATCTTGCCAAAATGTATTTGTAAATGGACAGTTCCAAAAAAAGATGGACAAGAGTTTCAACAGAGTCATCAGAAAAAGAGCAATTGGAAGAAATATCACTTTTGAATTTTTTCATGTAATGCTTTGCAGGATAGAACTTATGAATTATTTTGTAAGAAATCTCCTTTTCTTTGTTATTTAGGGAATACGTGTAAGGAAGCATCCACACTTTTTCCAGAAGATGTTACCCACTGCATTATTCCAATAAGCAGTCATAGCTGGCAGAGTAATAATATTCTGCTGAAATAATGAGCGAACTATCCTATTATTATTTTTGCATGGAAATGCAAAACATAATATACCAACAAAAGTATCAACCAAATTAAGGAGAAACCGGTGACAAAGGATGTGTACCTCTCAGTAAAGCAACAACACCTGATGGGATAGAACCCATAACTATGGAAATTATTTTGGAGAGACAGGAAATTGAAAGGGATCTAAAAATTCATTATATGAAAATAACAACCCTTGAGAGTTCATTAACTGACTGATCAACAATATGTTATTATATGTTATTATCAAAGCAACTCTGAAAAATATGGATTTATTCTTGTATAAAACATTACAGTTATTCCAAATAAAAGATCTGTGGGGTGAAAAGTTGTGCTTGAATATTAGCGACCAAGCCAAGAGAACCTGCCAATGGAAAGCAGGTAATATAGCTGGTAGTTTATCAATGTTATACTTATACATGAGAAAAAAATGACCAAAAGTCCACCAAACTGAGAGAAAACATAATTGGGAATAAATTTCCACAAAGACACTGGGTTCTTTCTAAACTGTTTAAGCCAATTGATTTTGAAAGTGTAACTTAAAGTACTGAACTCCAAAAAAATTAAGACCACCTTTATCGTATGTGTTCATTACAACAGATTTTCTAATATAATGTATTGAACACTTCCTTAAAAAATTAAAAAGTAGCTGCTCAACACTTTTACCTAATTTTGAGTCCAAAGGAACAGACTGAGCGACATAAATAAGCCTTGAAAGGCCTTCTGCTTTTGTGAAAAGTACTCTGCCTCTCAAAGATTCATCTCTTTGTAGCCACTGGTTAAATTTTGTCTGTTTTTTTATCAACAAGGGGTTGGTAATTGATATTACATCTTTCTTTCTGATCCTTAGTAATTAGCACACCTAGATAAAAAAATTATTTCACTGGGATATTATGGACAAAGGATTCATTACAGTCTTTAATGGCAAAAAGTTCACACTTTTGAATATTTAAACATAAACCTTGGGCTTTAGAAAATGAATCGATGATATTTATTGCAAGTGAAATCATCCTTTCATCTTTAAGGAAAGGGGTCATGTCGTCAGCAAGCTGACTGATAATCACCTCTCTTTCAGAAATAGTTACCCCTTTTAAACTGCTGACTTTATATGAGAACAAAGAATCTGGGCTGCAAGAAGAAAAAGGTATGGGGAAATAGGGCAGCCCCGCTGAATGTCCCTTAATAATAATAAAAAAAAAAAGAAAATTCTGAAACTAAACTTTGAGATATTAAATTTTTTTTTTTTTATGTTCCATGCTTTATAAAAATCCAGAAAGAGAAGAAAGCTATTATTGTGACGGCTCGTAAAAGAGGAGGAAGCAAATGCAGGCAATCAGAAATGGTTTATTGAAGATGGTAGCAAAACACAGCAATGAGTACGATGAAAACTGAGTCCAGAATGTAGGCAATGGTGATAGAAGGTCTACGGTGGCGTGAGAAGTGCTGGATGGTGAAGTCGGTGGTGAATGTGAAGACGGTCAATGGATGAACCCAGAAACAGACCGGAACACTCACACGAAGACGACAACACGAACACAATCCAGAACACAATCCAGAACACAATCCAGAACACAATCCAGAACACAATCCAGAACACAATCCAGAACACAATCCAGAACACAATCCAGAACACAATCCAGAACACAATCCAGAACACAATCCAGAACACAATCCAGAACACAATCCAGAACACAATCCAGAACACAATCCAGAACACAATCCAGAACACAATCCAGAACACAATCGACGGTAATCCAACTTGTGAGGCTGTAACATGAATGAGGATCTGACAACAGACAGAGAGATGAGTGAGTATAAGTAGCTGAGTGGAGATGAGGATCAGCTGGAGCGAGACAATCAACACCCAGGTGACAACAATCAACCAAACGAGCACATGGAGACTACGTGAGTACAAATACAAACGCAAAACATGACACGGAGGAAACAATGGATTTCCTACTGTGACAATTATCACAAATCAAATTGGAGTAATCTAAGATATCAAAAACTAAACCTATATTATTTGTTTTATGTCTATTGTTGAGAAAACCAGACTTTTCTCTTTAATGTCTCATCTATTAAATAATTGAAAACATTTTTAATGCTTTTAGTTTAAATAAGAGCCAGGATTTTGTAATCAAATTCGGCTGTGTGGAAGTTGTGGCCTAGTGGTTAGAGTTTAACTCCTGCCAGTTGTGGGTTCGAGTCTTGGTGTGAGACTTAGGTGCCCTTGAGCAGGGCACTGAACCCCCAACAGCTCCCCGAGCACTGCAGCATAAATGGCTGCCTACTGCTCTGGGTGTGTGTTCATGGTTTGTGTCTGTTCACTGCTGTGTGTGTGCACTTTGGATGGGTTAAATGCAGAGCACGAATACTGAGTATATGTCACCATACTTGGCTGTATGTCACGTCACTTTCACTGTCACTTTCTTTTTACTTTCAAATGTGCCCTTAATTTCCCAGGAAAATGAAAGCTGCATCTGAAAACTTAGGCAGGTGACTTGCTGCCTTGCTGCCGTATCAGGCAATGATTTTGCAGTCAGCGTTTTTGCATGAAGGCACCTCATGAATTTTGGACAGGCTTCTGAGGCAGTGTAACAGTTTAATGATCTACAGCAAAATATAGAGAGCTTTGGTGATAAATAAGTGGATATTTCAATGCTGCAATATTAATTTTTCCCTAGAAATGACATAAAAAGTGGAAATGTTGATCAAAAATATCAATTTAACACACAAACTGACCACTGACAGTAACTTTTAGATGCCTTCTTTATTTATTGGCTTAACATTCACAGAATGGAACGCATAGGATTGTGGGATATCAAAGGCGGCGAATTATACATCTATGCTGCCTTCAAAAATCGTCCAGATGAAGGCATCTCAGGAGCTAACATTGAATTCGGATGTGCCTTGATGCCTTGGAATGCGTCCTCCGAAGGCAGCATTTTTTAGATGCAACCGAAGTGTACATCTCATAGACACTTTGCACCTTACCATATCCCAGAATCACTTGTGCGCAGAAGACAACCGAACAAAAACAAGGCAGGTGAGAGTTCTGGGGGAATTCACATTGAAATGGAAGTATAGTGTTTTCATTTATCAAAATACCTAGCGAAAGTGTTAAAAGCCCGGATTTTATTATTATTTTATTTTACATAAAGCCCACAAACAACCACTATGTAATGCAATAGTCTTTCCCTTTTTTGCATTTCTGTAGTGCTGTCATGCAAGAGATGTCTAAAAAAATTTAACCAAACTTTAGCAATTCAGTATTTTGTATGCATGTGCTGTATCATATTTTGTAATATTAAGATTGCAAACCTGTCTTTATATTTTTCATAATTGTTTCCATTTTCTCATTTTAGTACTATTCTGGAGAAAATAAGCATGCTGGGGAAATACTTAAAAAATACAAAGTTAGCAAGTTAATAGACCAATTTTTTCTGAAATTCATAGTGCTGTTGTTGTTATCAGGTAGGGTTACTTTGGCAAGAGTGAGTGAGTGTCCTGGGACAGGTGAGGGAGAGAGTGGAAGCTGGTGGAGCTGCTCAGAGAGGACATCAAACTCCAGAGAGAGAGAGAGAGAGAGAGAGAGAGAGAAGAGTACAGGAGA
The DNA here is from genome assembly GCF_023724105.1 of Carassius gibelio. Lineage (NCBI taxonomy): Eukaryota > Metazoa > Chordata > Actinopteri > Cypriniformes > Cyprinidae > Carassius > Carassius gibelio. The sequence continues at coordinate 20,443,841 of NC_068376.1, forward strand.
GCAGGGAGAGAACGTTTTCTCTTCTTGGGAGAATGCTTAACAAATACAATAGTTATTAGCCATTCTCCTTTAGCCAATAGAAAACAAATCTGGGAAAAAATGGGTATATTGCAGTTTTTCAATATCTTTTTTAAATGTCGTATTGTCAAAGAAACAATCTGATTTCTGTAGTTTATTTGTGATGCAAGTTAAAGAATGACAAGTTGTATACATATTCATTTTTTAAGTGTAATTTAATAAATAATTAAATAAGTATTTTCTGTACATTTTGTATTTTTGTTATGTCTGGTCTAATTTAGGGAAAGAAGGAAAAGATACATTTTTTAGAGCCATGACAATTTAATTAGTAGAAGAAATATTGAGGTACTTTTGTTAACTACTTTTAGAAACTATGAATACCACATAAAAAAAAGAAAAAAGCCAAAGTAGTCATTTAAAAACCCTCGCAAAGGGAGAGTTCACCCAGAAATGAAAATTCAAAACTCGCAACAACTTAAGGGTGAGTAAATGATTACAGAACTTTAGTTTTTGGCTGAACTGTCCTTTTTTATAAATAAAAAACAAACACCTTACATACTCTAATATACCTAATATATTTAGAGTAAAAGTATGTACAGTATTGTTCTGAAAAAAGTAAAAATTCGTCAGGAGGATGGTTTTGCATTAATATTTCTGCTGCACTAATGTGCATGTTGCATTTTACTTCTGAATATGCTGAAGGTTATTCAATTTAAAGTTGTCTACTAAATATACTGTTGAGTAGTTTAATCTACAACAATGTATCATGTTGGAAAATACCATATTTTTGTGGTTCTGCTGTCCTGTGAGGAAAAAAACTAAACAAAAAATACATCACCTTCTCCTCCATTATGAGTAAAACAAAAAGGAGCAATTCTGGCTCCACCTATCCTGGCAGGATTGTCCTCTCGTCGGCTCTCCTCACACCATTGCTATACAACAGAGTGCTAATCGGGAAACTCTGGTGTCGCAATTAGGAAATCCTGCAAAGGCAGCGCATCTTTCACTCTGCAACTGGATTCATGACTTTCTCACCGGCAGACCTCAAGTGGTGAAAGTAGGCCAGTTCATCTCCGGCTCCATCACCCTGAATGTAGGAGCCCCACAGGGCTCTGTCCTGAGTACCCTCCTCTACTCTCTGTACACACATGACTGTGTGTCTTCCCACAGCTCTACATCTATCATCAAATTGCTGATGATACTGTGTTTCTGGGCCTTTTTCACAACAATAATGAGACCGCATAATAGGATGAGGTAGAGAAAATAACATCATGGTGCCAGGACAATTGTCTCTCTCTGAATGTGAGCAAAACTAAAGAGCTCATTGTTGACTTCAGGAAGAGACAGCAGCAGCCCTATGCTCCTCTTATGATCAGCGGGACCCCTATGGAGAGGGTGAGCAGCTTCAAGTACCTTGGTGTAAACATCTCTGAGGACCTGACTTGGACTACCGACATTCAAACACAGGTTAATAAAGCCAGTCAAAGAATGTACCATCTGCGACGGCTGAGAAAATTCAGGGTCTCAGCAGCAATCCTGAAAACGTTCTATTCAGGGGCCATAGAAAGTGTATTGACTCAGTGTACAGTATATCAGTGTGGTATGAGAACAGCTCCAGTCAAGACTGCAAAACCCTGCAGAGAGTTGTGCGCTTAGCTGAGTGCATCTCAGAATCTGCTCTCCCCTCTCTGCAGGACATCTACCTCAAACACTGCAAAAGCAGAGCTATTAAGATCATCAAGGACTCCATCCACCCCAGTAACCATATTTTCACTTTGCTGCCATCTGGCAAGTGCTTCCGTAGCCTGATGGCAAAAACTGAGAGAGTTAGGAGCAGTTTCTTCCCCCAGGCCATCAGGCTCCTAAATTCAAAATCAACCTCTTAACATCCACTTGTCTCCATTTAATATTCACTTAATCAGTAAGATATTCATCATTTTCTACCTCACATTGACATACTGACAATGTCACTACCTGTTTGCACATTCGCCTCTCGCACATTCCTTTGTATAATTTTTAAGACTACAGTATAATGCACATATGCACATTTGCCACTTGTACATTCCTGTGTATCTTAATATTTAAGACCACAGTATACTGTATTTTCATCCACATTATTTTCTATGCTATATTTAGTTTTACAGTATACATCGTTTTTATATATTTTATTCTTATATTTTTATTGTTTACTTTCATTTAATTCTTTCATACCTATATGTATGTATATTTTTATCTGTATTCTTTAATAATTGCACTGTCCACGGAGCAGAGCTGACTCACATTTCACTGCTGGTTATATATTCTCTATGTAATTGTATATGTGACAAATAAAAATATTGAATCTTTCATACACTTCAGAGGACCCTTAGTGGCCTTTGAAGTGTGTACACTTAACTTTGGGAGACAGCTAATGTGACAGTGAGGAGAGTGCAAGGATATAGGGAGCTTGATTAGCTGTAACAGGTGTGGGGAAATAGACTCCAGGTGATGGTGATAGTATACTGAGAGCAGGTGAGAGACTAATGAGAATAATAAAGAAACAAAGGTGAAAGGGATGACGATCAAACATGAGGGAAAACTAGGTCACGGAGCACATGGGGAAGGAAGACACAACAAAGCAGGAACACAGAAGTCCAGGGACATGAGTTTTGAATCAGAAGGTCTAATTAGACGCTTATTTCTCTATCAGTGAGTTTGTATGTTAGTTTACATAATCTTGTGTGCAAAACCTTTTTAATAAACTACAAACTACAAATGAAATTATGGAATATTTTAACTAAAAGATTATCTGTGTTCTTAGGGAAAGAAATCTATTTCACACAACTCGGTTTGGGAAAAGTTGTTGCATTATTATTGGAGCAAATTCTGGTTTTAATTGCCAAGAAATGTTTAATTTGATTTGTGCAATCAAAAACAATTATTTGATACATGACATTCCATTTAAAATTTTGCTGTTTCATTCATTGTTTTATATAATTATTGTACTGTTAAAATTTTTCTAAGCTGGCTGTTTAATGTAGGTGTTATTATGATAACATGTCCCTATTTTCTCCTGGGCAATAACACCAGAAATATTCAATATCTTTGTCTTTTTATAGCATTTACCTATGCTTTCAAACATGAATCTAACCTGAGAAATATTCGCTTTCGTAAAAAGTGTGACACTAGCCTTAGTCTCCCTTATTTATCATATTTTGATATTACTAGCAAGAAAACAGGAATGAAAGCATACTTGGAATAAGGAATAAAAGCATACTTGATTCTCACACTCCAACAAGTGTTGTAGGTCCTTCCATGTGGGGAATATTCTGATTAAAGAGCTCCTTCACTCCAGATCTTCGTCGCCATGACAGCACTGTCCCATTCCAATTGGATTATTCCCCTCTGTGCCCAGCAAGTGGAATGAGTGCGGGTATGTCTTACCGCTGATTGGCGCTTCGCTGTGTGTGTGTGTGTGTGGGAATATGTGTCATGGATTTAAGTCCACCTGAGCCACTCTTCTAGTCTATCTGAATTGGAGGGTTCATTCTGTCTGTGCCATCTCATTTTGAACAATGCATTTCACAACACCTGAGAGGACTGATGCGTGATCTCTAAAGGCATAAAAGCACTTATTTACTTTCTCCCTCACTCCATCTCTCCTGTCTTTCTCTATCTGGCTCTTGGAAGAGTTTGTGTGTTTACCATATGTATGACGGATTGGCCATGCATCTAAAGAGAAAGAGAGAAGTCTCTCAGCCTCTGGAGAAGTGAGAAACAAAAGCACACCAACCACATCCAAAAACATCAGCATCCATTTCAAATAGTCAGGAGCAGACAGACAGTTTTTATGTTTAGACAAGACAAAGGAAGGGGTGACCACTGAGTGTGCCTGCACTGTCAACAAGCTCTCAGCAGCATTGGGGGGACATCCCACAATGTGCCAACTAGGAGAATGGTGTGTTGGGTCATCCATACAGACTCTTCCAATATGCAAATAATGGATGCATGTCAATAGTCTACTTGTTGGTTGGACTTAAGCTACTGAGCTACAGTTAACCAATGCCAGTTTAATCTTTAATACAGGGAGATATGTGCCTGTGGGGACATTTTTGCAAAATGATACAACAGTGGTTCTTCCATATTCTGTTACAATTAGAAAGTGAAATGACCAGCGAGTGCTGCTAAAACAGTTTTATCAGAAACAGATGGACGTGAATCTGGCAGCTTTTTTTCATAGTGGTTGTTAGCAACATAACATGGCATTTTGGAAATTAAATGTTGGGTCTGTGGTACTAAAAGGTTAATGTTGCTTTTGAAAATTACATACCACCTACACTAAACCCTACCCTAAACATAACCAATAGTGTTAACAAAAGCAAACATGAAAATATAAATGCTTTTGCTAAATAAATTTTGACATTTTAGCTTGCATTTACATGCAGATTTGAGCTTTTTTTTACTGTGACTCACTCTGATTTGCAAATGCAGTGCAATACCAGGTGAGCTACCAAGCAAGTTTACTATGTCAGAAAAGCCATGAAGCTGGTTATATGATGCAAATAAAAAATTTAGTAGTTTACACATCATGCATTATGGCAGAGTCTTTATTATTGGATGATCTGCCACTATAATCATAATTTGTGTGGAAAGGAGTAAAAGTTGTTTGTTTTACTACAATAAGTAATTAAATCAGCTGGAAACAGCAGGAAATTATATCAAAAAGCAAGACATTTTGGGGCACAATAAAGGCAGTTCTTTTGTCTGTTTTGATCAACCAATGGAAATGGTTCTAAAGAACAGAAAAGCTGAATACATTGTCTTCAAGCACCATGCAGTATTTTACAGGCTGAATATGTTTTTTAATGGATCACATGAGTGGATAATTCAATAACTCAAATCCTTTTCCCGTTCTTCTTTATTAGATTATTACTTTGTTTCACCTTCCCATCCTGCCCTTGGCCCCCGTTCTAATCTTCTGCGTTCAAGAGTCAGATACTTGCTCATTTCTTAAATATGACCTGAAACTAAACACTTCAAATCTCATTTTCTGCTGCTGAATGTAAAACTGTGTTTTACAAAGCAAATTTGCAAACACTATTATTTCTGCTAATGAAAGCTAATGGGAGATATAAGTGTGCATTGGAAATATTTTGCTGTGTACAGTTGTATTGAATCTTAAATGTCTTTCCCAGTCTCTAGAGTTTCTTGTGATTGAAATGATTATAAATAAGAAATTATTTTTTTCTACCTCAGCATTTTCCCATATTTTGAGGGTTATCCAGACTTTTGATGTTAAATCTCCATTTGTTTGGCAGAAATGTCAATGCACTTGAAACACGTTGAAATAATAGTTTATCAGTGCCTTTTTTGAAAAATTTTCCTGTTGGAAAGTAATGACCTGACATTATTAGAAGCATAATCCATTAGTTTTAATGCCCTGCTTCAAGTGTGATCCCCCTGACACCAGCCCTTTGAATGGGGTTTAGACTGCAGGAAAACTCTATTCTTAAAATCTTTATCTTTTTTTCCAATAAAAATATTTAATCATCCTTAAAACAAGATAAATTTAAGAAAATAAATACAAAAACTGTATGAAATATCAACCTATTTTCAGAGAATGTGTCTTCAAAAAATGTATTTTGTCTTGTTCAGACTTGTTCTGGCAGATTGGGTTCATGTTTTATTCATTAACCTGACAAAATGTATTTTTGCAAACAAAGAAGGAAAAGATACTGAGTAAGAATATCATTTTAAACTATTTACTTGCACAGAAACTGTTGCGAGATCTGCTATTGTGATGTCTTGTTTGGATTTGGTATCGAGCAAAATGAGGGCAATGACTGTATGAAACAAAAAAAAAAAAAACGTATAAATTCTCTAAATTCCAAGTCAACAAAAGGGTGTTGTTAGTCATCACATATTTGCATTGCAGGGCAGGGAATTACTAAAGAAATATTGCTAATGACAAGATAATGTTAATTTTAGGTAGCTCAATTGAGTGGGGAATCATTCCAATAATCATAATGTAATGGTCAGGGTAATGGTCAGATTTTTTATTCTTAATTTTAAAGGTCTAAAAATAATTTAAGATTTTTTTAACTCAAAGGATTTCACTTTTTGGCAGGCAACTGTAGGCCTGAAATTTAGGGCAAAGGTTAGGATTATGGACTGGATGATGAATTCACACGTGGTAAGTTTATCCAGAGATCAGCCTGATGGCATTTATCTACTGCTAGTGTACAGTCGAGCAGAATTAATTTGAAACATCCCTGTATATGTGTCAGCATTCTGAATGTGTGAATTAATTCACAGTAGTTTGTGCAGTTCAATGCATATTATTACACTCTTTATTATCTGACACACACACCTAAACAATTAAAAACAATTCCACCCTGTCAGTATTTCATCTCCATTCCCTCCTCAAGTCCTGCTCTTCTGCTCCTTGCTGGGCTTTCTGTTGATAATTCATGTGTAGGCTATAATTTAATCTCTGCAGGATACCGTTTTCCTCTCACGGTCATGAGACGCTCTGCTATCAAACTAGCACTTGGTTGTTGAGAGCGAGAGAGAGAGAGAGAGAGAGAGAGAGAGAGAGAGAGAGAATAATGTGAGGATATTACATGCTGGGGAGATTAAGAAGTTTCTTTACATTATATAGTAACATAATGCTTTGCCAGCTGTTAGATAAAAATTACGGTATGTGTACTTTCCTCCTTTATAAAGGGAGAGAGAGGTAGAGAGAGAAAAAGAGACAGAATAGCAGAGATAAATTTAGGCTCTAAATCTATCAGATTTATTTTGTGGTGCAGCCAGTGAAAACATTTACGACACTGACAGATTAATGAGAGATTATCCTACATTTGGAGGAAGAGGAACATGATATCCTTTTTCTGTGGCGAGACGTTACTCACCTGGTATCTAATCTACTAAATTGTTTGTTATTTTTGTTCTAAATTAAGTGTGTTGCCATCTATTCATTTATCAAGCAAAGAAAGAAGGATAGAGGACGGCAGAACATATTCAGGTCACTTTCCTGTACTAATACAAGTTTTTCAAAACTTTGTGTATATAGAATACTGCAGTGATGATGTTATTTTTTTCAGTGATGATGTAGACTTTCCTGTCTCACAAGTTTACCTAGAGCAATCCATCATATTTTTGGTCATACAGTATGTAAAGTAACTGTTTTAATACATTTTTTATTCGATTGATTAAGTCTAATGATTGTTCAGAAATCATTCTAAAATATTGATTTGGTGCTCAAGTAATATTTGTTATTATTAACAATAATGAAGAACATGCATTTCTCATCACATTTTTCTATTTCTTTCATTAATGATAATAATAATAATAAATACTAAAGTTATAATCACACACACACACACACACATATATCTTCTTATTTTCTTCTTCTTCTATATATATACTGAACAAAATTATAAACACAACACTTTTGTTTTTGCCCCCATTTTTCATGAGCTGGACTCAAGTATCAAAGACTTTTTTATGTAAATAAAAGGCCTGTTTCTCTCAAATATTGTTCACAAACCTGTCTAAATCTGTGTTAGTGAGCACTTCTCCTTTGCCAAGATAATCCAACCACCTTTACAGACGTGACATATCAAGAAGCTGATTAGAAAGCATGATTATTGCACAGGTGTGGTTTAGGATGGCCACAATAAAAGGCCACTCTTAAATGTGCAGATTCTGTTGGGTTTCATCTATATTTGGGTATAAGTTTAGCCAGTTTGTGCAGGGGTTTGCAACCTTTTCGGCATGAAATGCCATTTTTTATTTTTCTGGTTAACCACTGTGCCAACAACCAGGGGATCTTTAAAAAAAATTTGAATAACAGATACACAGTGTGCTCTCTCTCTCTCTCTGTGTGTGTGTGTGACAAGGTCAATGTATTAAAACAGTTCAGTTTAATCCCCGTTAATGCGCTGCTTTAATTGATGTGCGTGTGCACATACACACAACAGAGATCTGAGATTGCGCTGTGCAAAAAGTAACATTCAGAAGCTCATAAACTTGTCCGTGCTGCAACGCAACTTTTATTTATCGATACTGAATCGCTACATTATATTTCTCAACAACAAGAGGGCAAAATCATTGTTTGTAGAGAGAGACAGACGCAAACAATTTACATCTCTCACTCGCTCTCTCTCTCTCTCTCTCTCTCTCTCTCAAAATGGCCATACTTGAGAAAAACTTTTCACCACTGGATATAGCTGTCGGTCATTTAACATTTCTGTTGTAAAACGTATTATTAAAAGTTGACTAATATTAAATGATTTGCAGCTTCATCTTACGTAAGATGGTTCTCCTTGGCGGGACATTTACTACTGACTTGTTCTTTCTCATCTTGCTGTATCAATATCATCACACGAAGCACTGTTTTAACACAACATTTTAGAAAATTTAAATGGCACTATTAAAGCACATATGGTCAAAAACTATCAGGAACTCTGCAAACAAGATAAATCATGATGCAAAACAACATTATTTATTAATGTTAGAAGCCTATTATACTACCACATACCATAGGAAGTCTCATGTCACTAAGTTCATTAATAAACAAATAACTATATATCAAATTATGCCCTGTTGGCAATAAATAAACATACAAGAGCTTAATATGTGAATTCTAGGAAATTTTGATTTGAAATGTAATATAAAGACATTTACTCTAGACTATAGTATTATATTTCCCAGGGATGATTGAACATATAATCCTTATAGTCCACACTAGAATGTCTTCATTTTCACCATGTATGAGTAGGTTTCCAATAGTGACAGAGTAACTTGTCATTGTGAGATGTGAAGGCACACAAAGACTCTCCTGTAAACAACCGCTCTCATCTTGCTAAAGGTCTCTTTTAATACTCTTACATGTTGTTTACAAGCCTTGAGAAGTAATATCGGTGACAAGCCTCTCTTGACCCCAATTTCAGCATCTTGATCCCCATTTTGCACGTGTTAGCCATCTTAACTTTGACGTAAGGAGAAGCGTAGTGTGTAAATTGATCCCCTTTTTCGCATTCTAAGCTGCAGTTTAATACTTTCTGTTTGTGTGCAGTACTACAGAATAGCTCATAAAGATGGACTCCTCTGTGACCTACTCTTTTCCCCTTCATCTCTTTCCTTCAGTTGCTTTTGAGTGGAGTTTGCTGTGAAAAAGTATCTCTAGTGTTGCTCATTTGATCTAGTGATTTGAACAAACCCATAATAATTAAACTTCAGTGCGTAATTAATCCTGTACCGTTTGTGTTAGAAACATAATTGATTCCAAAAAGTGTACCTATAGTGCTATTACATTTATGAATTTTGCCAGATGAATCATAAAACTAGTACAACACATGTCCTGAAACATGTCTAGGAACCCGTTGGGGCCAAATTCACTAAAATCTTAAAGGGATAGTCTAAATTTGTCACAGTGAGTTATTTAAAAATTCAAATTTTTTCTCAGTATCACCATATTGATTGCTTACGATAAAGATCAATGGTGTCACTTCAGAGTGTATGGTGATACTGTTATGATGTGATGCTTAAAGGCACCTATTATATATATATATATATATATATATATATATATATATATATATATATATATATATATATATATATATATATATATATATATATATATTCACTTTTACATGGTGTTTGGACATAAATATGTGTTGGCAGTGTGTGTACACAGCCACCAAGGGTACAAATCCAATTTAATAACAATCAAATCAAAACAAAAAAAAAAGTAAGGACACAGCCCTATTCTGGAAAGAAGGTGGGAGCAGTGGATCATTTGCATTTCAAGATGCACGCACAAAAACATCTCAGGTTACTCGTGTAACCCATGTTCTCTGAACAGGAAATGAGACGCTGCATAGCTATGATGTAATGGGAATGCCCCTTTCATGTGCCAATTGTCTTAAGCCCATATGGAATCATGTCAGTTCATTGACTGATGTGTGGGAACCACCTCGACATCACTACATCACCCACTCTAATACTAGCAACCACGCTATCAACTCCTTAGATTTTCTGCTGAAGAAGTCCTGTTGACAGTGCAAGGAGATTGTGCAACAACGATCTCTTTCATAGGATTAATAATAAAACCTGATAATAGTGTGATGAAAGGACCATCCTTCTGCCAATGAGCTCAAAAACCTAGCAGTGAAGAGAGATCTCGCACCTCATTCGCAAGCAAGATAGCGTGCCTTACCGAATGAGAAATCCTATGTATTGATGTGGTGAACCTTCTGCTGCTGGCACCAAAACACACCAAAAACTGTGAGAACTTCAGCCATTGGCTTGGGCTGTCCACATAAAGCTTCAAGCTCGAACAAGGCAGAGCAGGTGAAGCCCCTCGTCTCCAACAGAAGCAAAAGAAGAAGGACAAAAGGAGTGAAGCACGACCACCTGGGAGCAAAATGACATGGACAAGACCTTGCGGACATAACTGGGTCTGGGCCATATGGCGTTCAAACGGCAACTACAATAAGCCCTCCAGGATGATAGACAAGTCTCAGGAAGGAAAACTGCACACCGGCCTCAAACAAAAAACCCCAAGCATAAACAAAGAGACCAAACAATGTCTACCTAGGGGGACTTTGTCTGCATACCTGTGCATACATAAACCCTCAAGGTGGTAGCAGCCACTCCGCCTCAAACTTCTGCAGAAACTCCAGCACTGAACCAATCGGCATCTGATTGGATCCACTGCATGAGCCGAACACCGCGACTCAGAAACCTTTCATTTGGAAGAAAAAAAGCCACTTAGTATAAGGAGCCCTAGCATTATCAACAGTTTCCTGAATGTCCACAGGAAGACCAAAGGTCACAGCTGATCGCCCTTGATCGGCAACACCCATAACCTCTACATCTCGGGATGAAGGTGCCAGATCCTGCCCAGAAGCTGAGACAGCAGGTTTTTCCTAATTGGAATCTTACTCGTGGAGTGCTCTAGAAAGGAAACTAGCTCCTAGAAACACGATGGAGACTACAGTAGCTCAGTAAAGACCTCAGAACGCCGCGCTTCCTGGCCACTAGGCAGGAAAGCGTCAACTTAGGCGGACCCAAAATACTCTGAGTTGGACACAGCGGTGTACAAAATGTCATCTAACCCAGAAGGAAACAGCCTTGCGTGCCTCTGGGCTGGGACATAAATAAACCATAGCTCCATATCTGAACCCCAGTCCACAGAGGGCATCAGTGGCTTCTGGAGCAGCACAACAGGGGAAAGCATATGAACCCTTTTTAAAAACTGCGAGCCTTGCACAAAGAGTTTTGAGAACGAGATTCTCACAAAATTTACAGTTAGATGCCCAATAAAAACCATTGCACACGTGAGACAAACCCATACAGTTAACACAATTACTGTGCTGGTCGTTGTTCACAATAGATGGGGCTTGAACAAAATGATGCTCAGAAAATCTAAATGGGTGGGATCTTTTGTTTTCATAGCTAGCTTGCTCTTGCTATCCTCTCTGAAATCACCTACCCTACCTTTTAGAATGTTCTTGAATTAGGCCACAGACTTTTGGGGACAAGCTATATTGACTTCACCAATCTAGAACACAATAGCAACTAAAAACCTTTGAGAACACCTCTGTGGAGTATAATTATTCAGCTTTTCTCTTTGTAGACTCCTGTGTGAGCCTGTGACTCTGAGCACACGATGTGATGTCCACTAAACTGCCATCTCACCACCAAACATCCACCCATAACCTATTTCTTTCTCCACCACTCCATTCTAGACCTTCCTTTGCAGTTCAGTTATAATGTCAGTGAGACGTCTTTCTTACAGAGTGTCAGCTCCTTTTTTCCCCTGTTGTCTTTCTGTCCATTTTTTCACCATTTGCCTTCTCATTCTTTCTCCTTTGTCAAGTTAGATTACTTCTCTTGGTGCAATAGTAAATGCATAGTTACACATGAGTGAGTATCTGGAGTCAGACAGACCTCTTTGGCTCTATTACTTTGATTTCACATAATGTAAACTAAAATGACCATTCTTGAAAAATAAAATAAAACAACAACAACAACAACAACAGCCATGCAGGGAGAGTTCATACTGCCTTTTAAAGAGAGAATTCACCCAAAAATGACTGTTCCATGTTGTTCAAAACGTGTAAGATATTGTTTCTTCAGCAGAACAAAAATTAAGATATAATGAAGAATGTTTCTGCTTTTTTGTCCATGCATTAAAAGTCAGTAGACCCCATTGGCTTTCATTGTATGGACAATAAATTAAATATTTTATAAAATGTTTTGTGTTCGATAAAGAAAGAAAAGCAAACTATCGAATTTTAAAATCCTCCTAGTTTTAATTCCTCTACTCCTCCTTAATAATTTTGTAAGAACTAACTGGTTGTAAATATTTCCCCTGGATGTTTTTTTTTTTTCTTAAGATGAAAATACTCAGGTCTTGTCTCCTAAACAGTTAAACCTTGGGCAGTCAGAAGTATGATGGAAAATTATATCCTGTATGCTTCAGACATCATCAAAATATGCCTTATGATTTGCATTTAGACGAGTTGATTATTATTATGCACCCTTGTTATGTCAGAGAAGATACTGTAGGAATAGACAGCATACTCATGTTAAACAGTGTATAAAGAAGTGCATATGTGACAAAGATGAATATGACATTTACTTTAGAAAAAGAAATGTCTCACATTGTCACTGTCAGATTCAAAGTAATCAAAATTATGACAATGATTAATTGTTGATTTTCATCATCAACTTGATTGAGATTTAAATATAAATGTAGTTTTATCATTAACTGAGGGTTGTTTTGCCAACCTTGTTTTCTTTTCAATGTCACAATTTCTGATGGGAATCTAACAAAACTCAAGTCTCATTAAAAGGTATTTTACTGTTACATGAGAACCATAAATCATTGTTATACAGTACTTAAAAGTCCATGGACGGCTTTATGAACTTTAAATGATTTAACTCAATAATCCAGGAGTAGAAAAAAAATCCTGTATGACTTGCCAACAGGCAACAAAGTTGATTTTTATTTTTTTATAAGATTATCAGTATTGTAAGAACAAACCTTTCAAATGCCAGAACCCATCACAATGTTAATCTCTCAGTTGAGGATAGTAATACAGAAAAAGTATAGCTGTGTTTACCCACCTTTGAGAGTCTTTTATTTTGCAAGTCAATTCATCACTTGGGCACGGATGGAAAATGTGAAAGAAGTTTAATAAATCGTTAAGGCCTTGTAACAGATTACTGTTATATTTATATGGGTTATACTTATAGGTCATATTATTCTTTATATTTGTGCAAACCTGTCTCTCTTTTTTTTCTTCAGATTTTCTTTTGAACCAAGCATGTGACTAGTTACTTTGGCTGATGGCACCTCAAGAATGTTCACAGTTCCAGAACATTCGTTAGCAGCTACACTGATCTGTGACATCAAAGGCAGCAAATAGGAGAACAGTCCATTTCATAACAGTCCGTTTTAAGAGCATCCTAATGGGGTCATGTGAACCAGTTAAACTTCCAGTTATAATTCCAGTTCCAATTCAGTATCAAATCTATTTGAAACCTGTGGTAATGGAAAGATGCTGTTGATTACCACAATGCATTATATTGACTCATCACTGAGTTTGTAAAAACAGCTTTATATACTGTACAGGTGTTATCATATTGTTTCATACCTATTTGTCTTTCTTTCTTTTATGGAAAACAACTGCAAAAGTTATGAAGAACAGTACTCATTGTTTTCCATGCATTTAAATAAATGGAGACTTCCAAACTTCAAAAAGCACTCAATGTGATGAAATCTATAAAAGAATCATAAAAATGGTCCATATGATGTGCTATTTTTCATATTTTCCATATTCATCTGTAAGTAACAGTATTTTCAGGGAATAACAAATTCCCTGAAAATATCCCGGCCCCGACCACCCTGGAACCCCCCCCAACGGGGATTTCCGCCTATGACAACTTCTCATGCTTGAGTAACACTGAATTAATAAAGGCAAATACTTGATTCAAGGCCTGAGGAGCAATAAGGGCGCTCACACTTTACAGTCTAATTGGCAAAAGCAATGAATTCAGGCATATCTCCAATGTTCTTCTTTCACATTCTTTTACCCAGTGAGGTGATTTTCTGCGAATGGAATCAAGCTTCCAAACCACAGCAAAATAGACAAGCTAAGCACACCACATTAACAACCATATTTTTCCTCAAATAATGAGTTCTAATCAAGTTGACCTGCGTTTCAAAAGAGGGCAGGGAACTACTGTTCAGGCATGTCCCATTGCTTCTCATATAAGTTACTGCAGTATGCTAGTTCTCCAATGTCATAACTTTAGATGCACTGACATTAAAATCTGTTTGTCACCATAATAGCTGGTGGGCTGCCAGACAGTTATCGACAAGACATGGTGGGGGTGGGGGGGCAGCTTGACAGTAAGCATTTCTGCCAGTTTAGGCAAGTTCTGCTACTGGAGGAAAGAGAAAATGCTGATCAGCAGACCTCCACTCTTATGTTCTCTTATGTTCAGTTTTGAACTTGTCTTCCTTTTTTTTTTTTTTAGAAATGACTCAAATACCAGTCAAAATGTCATTGTCACCAAAAATGTTTATTCTGACATTGGAAAGATTATTATTATTATTATTAGAGCAAGACACTACAGATTAATAGGACAGATATCATCATTCATCATACACCTACTTCCTAAGTTCATTAATAACTGCATTAACACAACAGGTTTGTATTGCAAGTTTTCTGATATGTTTAAATATTTGAGGATGAAAACAAATGTAGTCAATGTAGACATTATATAGAAAAAAGTCATACATATTTTGACAGAGAAGCATAATTTTTCAGATTTTCTATTATGTATTTTGAAGCATTTGAAGCTCTGAAACTTTTTAGCAAACTCACGTAAAAATATATTGAAGGAGGGCTTACATTCTTTCCATTTACAAGTCTGGATATGATATTTACCCATCAACAAAACAAAATTTACAATTGTAATGTTTTCACAGAGACGTTTGTTCCTTATGTCATTTGCCTGATTTTATTCCTAAATTGTTTTTTTTTTTTTTTTTTTCTGAATGTTGACAGAATCTTCTGATATATTGGATACTATGTAATATTTTTGTAGGTCACCCAACAGTTTGCTTAAATACATAAGTAATTATTGAAGATTGGCCCTTGGTTTAAAAACTTGATCACATGCATTTGGACCCTTCATTTAATCAAAACTTCTTGACAGGAAATAACCCGGATTTGTGAAAGCAGTCAATCTCATTGCAGGAATGACAGGTGAATGCCATGGAGATGTGATTATGATGACTGCTCGGACAAAAGCGACAAGGAGAACTACCATGAGAAATCTTTTTAACAGGTGTCTTGTGTAGCCATGCTGGTATCCTCTTTATTCCTCTTTCAATTGAACTGTCTCAAAAAACATCCAATGATGCCCAATTTTTTTTTTTAATTTTTCATACTGTATGATGTAGCTAAAAAGAACATTATTTTGTGTATTTGATGTAATGAAATGGTTTTATGTGGTTTAAGTAAAAAAAAAAAAAAAAACATTATTTTCTACATGCTGTACATTATTGTTGCTGAAAAGCATATACTGTGAGGCCATGTGTCCCGGAACCCATTATAAACGAGGCATTTGTTGCATCCAGTGGGGACATAATTACGGAATATAAGGACAATAGTATACTGTCTTTCATTGTTTTTCTTGTCATTGCATTGCATCGCGTCGCGTAAACATAAAACCATGTCTGCATTTGTGATCGGAGAAATGACAAACAACAAGCACTACTCTACACTGCTTAAAACTCGCGTTTGAATCGTCAGTGGCAAATCCTTTAAATATGGAAACGTACTTACAGACTGTGAGCATAGACAGTAAAAGAATGGACACAGCGACCCCATTGGAACTCAACTGAGACAGTTGAAGTCAATTTTTATCGTTTTTTAGCACTTCCGTTTCTGACGTGCAGACTCAAACAAAGCTTGACGACGTCAGCAACCTGTCTGACAGATGTAAATGTTATAGTAGCTGTGCGTGCAAACTGCCATCGTTAATCTTGCAGAGACGGCGAGCTTGAGCGGGGAGTTCTTTGGCGTGAGTGAGCAGGAGTAAGTATTCTGATTAATTATTTTGTATAGTATTTTAAAATGTAACACCAGTACACCATATTAAGTTAATTGCCTGCGAGCTTCTCCTCCTGTCTGTACGGTAATGCGACAGAGAGTTGAGTGGTTATGATGCAATCGTTAGCCTATTTTTTACAAAAACTGTTTCTACGGGGCCATAATGTAACATAAAAGGTATGGAGCCCTTTATACATTGTCATGTATCTTTAGAAATAAATAATGGACAAACGGAGTCTTTGAATTCCTCAGATGTAAAGTTATTCGCTGTCAAAGTGTCGCCAAAATGAATGGGAGTCAATGGGAATGCTAACGCAAGTGAAGTTCTGCTACAAGATGGCAGCACGCAGCCGACTTCAACTTCCGGTCGACTTCCTTGCCGCCTGACTGTGAATCAGAACAGTTGGCATTGTAGTCTTCTCTCAGGATCAGGAAACAGTCCTCCATAAAATGCACTGAAAATGCATCTGTATTTTCGGGTATACTGTAACTGTTCTGGAGCAGTGTTGTAAATACAACTTAACCACTCATTTCTAGTTGTTTCCTCTTTTATGTCACTCCCGGACAATCGAAAATGGGCAAAAATGTCAGACCTGGTTGCTGAAACCACACCCACCTAGCTTGATGTCAGTGGCAATCCACCTGCCACTCAAGTGACCTCGCCCTTAATTATGCAGAACTTTAAGGCTTAATATAATTTAA
This sequence comes from Carassius gibelio, assembly GCF_023724105.1. Lineage (NCBI taxonomy): Eukaryota > Metazoa > Chordata > Actinopteri > Cypriniformes > Cyprinidae > Carassius > Carassius gibelio. Next base: position 20,460,685 of record NC_068376.1, read on the forward strand.
ACGGATGAGTTATATAATCCCCCCCCCCCCCCCCACACAGTTGTCATGAAGGGCAAAACTAGCTATATAGACCAAAATATATATATTTTTTTAAACCAGGTTGAAACGTTTTTTTTTCTGCTGTAAAGTTGGGTATTTTAACATGGGGAGTCTATGGGATTGACTCCCTTTTGCAGCCAGCTATTTTTCAACGTTGACTCCGCCTATACGTTCAAGTCATCACCCATGGCCCCGCCCACCATCGTTGGCGTCATCAATTCAAACTGGTATGGAAAGCAGAGTGGAGCTTGTGGCGAGTCAGAGCACAGGCTGCACAGAGAAGGGAGGCACAGTCTGTATTGCACAGCCTTTTTATATTTTGTATGAGCACACCGCCTTGATTTGTGAAGATGTGGACGACTATAGGGAAACTGCTGCTTTTACATATGATACTCGTGGGGTGTCTGCTGGTAAACGGTAAGTGTCTGTTTACGCTTGTCGTTCCGCTGTTATGAATGTAAATGATGCTATAAGAAACACTGGCGCAGCCGCGTGCGTTTGCTTTCATTGACGAGACATTCATAGAGCGTGTGTCACGTAAATCTATTTAGGCAGGTACTGTAAAGAATTGCAATCTGATCAAGTACATGTTGTTGTTCTTGCCTTGCCCTATTCATCACGGGGTTTACATGAATAAAGCGCTTTTTACAATACTCTGTTCTTCTAGGTCTACCATATTAGTACACCACTGAAAATAACACACATTCGTCAGCGTAAGTTTACTCCCACTGAATGCGTCTTGTACATCGTTCAGATAGATCATTAATTGTTTTTGCACACGTGCAATTTCTTATAGACAGCAGTTATAGTGACATCATACTGCAACCTGTCATTGCACACGTGCACATCGATTTTACTATGATAGTTAATACAAATTGATGTTAACGAAACTGTCAACAATTACTAAGAATGTGTTCAAATGTTTTTAGAATGTCTTTACATGACCTCTATTTTCAAACCTCTTTGAAGTTTAAAGTTTTTTTCATATTTCAGAAGCTTTTATTGATGTACAATATGTGAATCTTAAATACAATTATATGTAATATTGTGCTTTGTAAGTTACCCAACAGTTGCTTTGACATTCTTTGGGGATTTTGGGTTAAAGATGTAACCAAATATTGAAGATTAGTTTTGGGTTTAAAAGTTTGATCCTCTCAAAATTTGGACCCTGCACTTACTCAAAACGTCTTGTATGACAGGAAATAACCCGGACTGTGAAAGCGGTCAGTTTCAATGCGGGAATGGCAGGTGTATCCCGACTCCATGGAGATGTGATGATGATGATGACTGCTCGGACAACAGCGATGAGGAGAATTGCCGTGAGTAATCTGAACCTCTTTTTAATAGATGACTTATGTAGCCATGCTGGTATCCTCTTTGTTCCTCATTCGACTGAAATCAGAAATTCTGTTATAGACAACTTGCTAGGTTTTGAAATGGGAATAATCTTAACGCACTATTTCTTTGTAAAGCCTCCAACTGTCACGAGTTGTGGCTTTAGGTACCTTCACACTGGATGTTTCAAAGGTTTTACTTTCAATTTTTATATATTATGAAGTATCATGTATTGGACTATGCACTTTTGTAAAGCTGCATGTAATCAATTAAAGTCACATGTATAAAATGGACGTTGTCATTTAAAGTGTGAGTGATCGTGCTCTAAGTTTTCATGGCATTTTGAGCATATTATTAGACAGACATCCAGTTATTAGCTGTAAATGGATGTAGGACTTTGCAGGAAGGTTGACCGTTGGGATTGACTTTTTTTAGGACCTACTAATGAAAGACAAACAAAAATCGTAATCAGCAAGTCAAAAGACTTAATTGAGACGTAGGCTACAGCAGAGGGGAGAAAATCGCAACTGGTACAAAATGTAATTATCCCGAAGTATTGGTCACATTATTAATTGCATTAAGTGCAGTAATTATCATGGCTAGTTGATTAAAATGGTAATGTGTAGACACAGTGGAGAGGATGTTTTTTTTTTTTACTTTCAAAACTGATTGAATTAAAAGTCTTGAAGTTACATGGTCATGCGGAATTTTCTGTGTCGTTGACTTTCATTCCCCCAGGTTCAGGTTTTTGTCGCATGCACCTGGTGTTTTCTTGGAGTCGGTTATGCTTGTTTAAATGGATTCATGCTAAGGTGGCCAATTAAACATGGTATCTCCAGCAGGCAGGGTATCTGTGGGGCTTCTCCCCAGGTAGAAGTGCTCTCTTGGGCTGTCAGTGGGCTAAATGCTCCTCTCTCTCCTCTGGATGTTTTCCCGTGGACTTGGACAGACACTGAATTAGAATAATACCTTAAGGATTGTGCTTTGCACTCCCCTCCCAGACACAACCTACTCACAGAATTGGCAGGATTCCTCTTTAGTTGCCCATGGAGACGGTAATAGCAACACTTCACGACACATTCTGCTCCCTCTCCCTCTCTTTCTGTGTCCCTTTTTTCAGGACCAAATTCTAATCACAGTGCTTTGTGTCTGAAGATGAAGTGGGTTCTTCGGTAGAAACCAGCTTAGGGGCTATTTATGTGTGTCAGGATGGCCTTCAGTCTTAATAAACGTCAAATGGACGTTTATTATTACAGCACAAATCAGTGTTGACGAAATGTCATAATACTTTTCAAACCGTGGTAACTCAAGAAAAACAGTTTTAAACTGTTTAACAGTTGAAAAAAAAAGAAAGACTGTTTCATAATTTGCATGTACACTACTGTTTAAAAGTTTTGTGTTTTAAATAACTTTAAAAGAAAACTCTTACGCTTATCAGTGCTGTATTTATTTGATCAAAGAAACTGTAAAAACAGTATTATTCGGACATATTATTACAATCAAACAGATAAAAAAAAATGTAATTAATCCCTCTGATGGCAAAGCTGAATTTTCAGCAGCTATTTCTCCAGTCTTCAATGGCACACTTTCCTTCAGAAATGTATTTTAATGCCTTTGTTGTCATTTTTGATCAATACATCTTTGCTAAATAAAAGTGTTTTTTGTGACCTCAAGCTTTTGAACGGTAGTGTAGTTGTTCAGTAGATGTTTTGTGGAGCAGAAATGTGCCAAAGATATGTAATTTTGCAGTTCGTTAGTTGAAAGAGAGAGCGAGAGGAAAAAAAGATTTTGAATAGTGTTGACTAGGCTGTTTTTTCTCGTTACCATTCCTTATTGTATACATTGTTTCACAGTGACTTTATTTTATTTGAACAAATAGAAAATAACTGACAGAAGGGGACATAACTGGTTTCCTTTATTATTATTATTTTTGCATCAGATGCACATATTATTTTGGAGTTGCCACTCTCAGACATCACAACAGATTTTATGGCTGTTTTTTAATAACCCGTTTCACATACCTTTACCACAAATATAATGAGGCAAGTGCCATCTCACTTGCACATGCACAAATACACAAAATCATTTATTTTTCTCTCAGTCTTTTAAAAAGACGTCAAATAGGGCATATCATACGAGGTCACGGGTCAGAGACATAATCAGGTATCCCGTCGAATCTGTTGAGATAATGAACCTAACCTCCTGTATCACAGGCATGGGGTGTTTCAGAGACGTGAGAGATGCATGTACAAATAATATCTCGTTTTTATATTAAATGACTGTGCAAGGTTACAACTAATAAAGCTGGTCTGTGTTAGAAGGGCTATGAATTATGTGCAGCTATTAGACTGAGCTCTTGTATTATGTGTCTAAATGCACTCCTTTCTTATTCAATCCACACACACACACATAGTACACACAGAGTGAAGCGGAGCCAGATGAGTGAGCAAACACTGCTTCTCGTATAATCATTTGCTGATACTGCTCTCCAGGTATTGCAACACCTTGTGAGGAGGATCTCATTTGTTTACTTTGAGGAAGGAATTATTCCTCATGGGAATATAAATGAGCTTTTCCCTTTCTTTCTTTTTTATGTGTAGGTTTAATAAAAATGAGACAAAAGTGAAGAAAGGAAAGTTTTAGCAAGAAATAAATATTTTTTATCTTGTGTATCATGTTCTGACTTGTGCGATTGCAGTGAAGATATCACTGTGCTGGACACTTGGAATCACTGATGAATCTGATGAATTGGTCATTTCACAGAGTAATTTCTGGGAAAAGGGAAGTAAACAACAACGTTTTTAGGATATGTTTTCATCAGCAAGTTTATACTTCTTGCATTACCACATTAAACCAAAATTTGGTCATTTGGTAGGCGTTTACTCACTCTCATGTCATTTCATGACTTTCTTTCATTCGAAAAAACAGACAGAGAAATTTATACGCAGTTACAATGAATGATTACTGAAGCTTTCAGGCTTCAAAGCATCATAAAAGTCATAATAAAATATCATAAAAGTTTTTTTGAAGCCATTTATCTTTGAAAGCTAACCAGACAGTTTGTGTCTGTGGGCTATTAACTGTTGCACACTGGATCAGCTAAATTCCTGTCACAATGATTTTTCCAAGTCACATTGACAGAGAAATCTTGAGTGACTTTTCTTTGTTTGAAAATGTAAAGCATATGTTGTATATGAAGGTTGAGTTGGCATGTCTGGGAACCAGTTACTGCTGTGGTAGTTATTGCTGGCTTTTGTTATCACCCAAGGGCTTTGGTTGTTCAGATAATATGATCAGAAAACATGCATTAGTGCATTTGAGATGTTATTGTGAGACAAAGACCCAGGTGAACATGAACTGTCCATGTGCATAATATAAATCCAATTAGTGTCTCTCCATGTGCGGATTTTGTGTGTGTGAGTGAGAGTGTGGATATGCCATATCAGTGGGGTTATTTCAGTTCAAGGGAAAGGAGGTCCTGCTTGTGCAAAAACACAAACTCTTCAAAATACTAAAACAGAAACTGGTTTATATCCAAGTATCACTTCTGTCCAATTGAGGGTGTCTTGTTTGAACGTGTGAACATTCATTAGCATAAAGCTTTCAGTCTGTGTCCTCTCACACTTTCAACACTCGCGCATATATACAGTATGTGTGTGTGTGTGTGTGTGTCTATATATATATATATATATATATAACATTTCTCAAAATTTAGAGTGCATATGGGACCTTTTTAAATCGCATTTCCTCTGTAATGCTGATATATTGTGAAAATGTTTTTATTAAGGAACTGTAATAGAGCCGAGGTGAGCGAGAGCGATGGAAACAAAGAGAGGTGACATACGTGTTTTTGCCTGCATATTGTGGATATTGGATACTGTGGATAAGCTTTTTGGGTGAGTTTCATCAGATCCTTACTGATATGAAATCTTGGATGAGTGGGGGTGGGGAATGTGACAGACACATAAGGAGAGACAGAGACCGAATAAAGGGAGAGGTGAACAAAGACACCGCCTCTAGCACACTCCGTAGCTGTTGGTGAAGGGCAGCTGCAGTGGTGATAACACGCTTTTTGTTTCATTTATCAAATTTTTTTCTACATTGTATTCTCGTGGTTGATATGTTCCAGGTCGTCTCTGCTCATCAAGGTGTGCAGTACAATCAGCCACAGGCCAGTGATCCGTTTGGCAGGCTGGTTGAAAAGAAGAGAGGATGTAGAAATAGAACTGCTTCTTCTCGCACATGGTTCTTATTTTGGTTTTGCAGTGGGTGGCACTGAATAGGGTGCTGCAGTGATGACTGATTTTTGTAGGCCAACCCACTAGTTAGTATTAAGTAATTAAGTAGTTAGTATTAAGTATTAAGTAATAAGCTCTGTGACCAACAAAACAATTATGATTCCTGCACATTTTGTTCATCACGATAAACCTTACAAATGAACTAGCCTTTTATGAATTTAGTTTTGAAAGACTAAGCTTGCCTCCCAAACGTTAGTTTGTGAAGTGGACAGTATGTTGTGCTCGTTGTGTTTTAGCGAGTAGTGACAACACAACAGAAAGCATCCAGCCTTTAGTTTTTTTTCCGCATATAATTCACAAGCTTCTTTATATAGTGTGTGTATATTATGGACTATATGTATGTATTGTCATGATGCTACAAAGTTCCTGTTTGATCGGTCCGTGTGCCTGACAGCATACATTTAAGACTATCTAATTCCTGCCAAGATTAGTAGAATATTTCACCATGACTCTGCTTTATTTACATTTCTGTTATTCATGCTCCCGCTCGCTTGTCACTTTCCCAATTTTGGCCTGGAATGGAATCCAAAGAATATTTCAATACCTGTTATTCATGAATAAATCATATGGCTAATAACCATCTACACACAGTGACTGACGTACTCCCAATGTGTGTAAGCCGATATCAGTGTTTGTGTGTGTGGTTTTGTGTCACACAGCTTCAGAGATGATTATTCTTCTGAGCTTGTCTACATCTTGGCCAGTCTTTTCTCAGTCTCATTTATTCACATGAGTCCTTACCTTTCTCCTCTGTGTTTCCTGTACTGTGTCAGCTGTGGAAATCGAGCTGAAAAGTGTCCTAAATCACAGCAGTGCAGCAGGGAGTGATATGTGCTCTAAGTAGCTATGATACTCCGTTGAGATGATGTTAAACGATTCCCGCAGTTGTATTTACGACATGGAGAGTTGGTATATTTTATAACACTCTCCTTGCTGAAAGATAGAAAAAGATGTTTGAAGATTTGGTATTTTTTTTCTTTACTTGTATCCTCTCTGGCAGAGAAAGAGAGAGAAAACTCTCTCCTGACCTCACCTAATCTTTCCACGTGATCTCAAGATAATTCTTATGTATTTTACGTAAAATGTGGTTCTATAAAACGTACATTTACTTACCGGTATGTTTTTACAGGTACTGAAATGTACAACACTGACATATTTTCAGCATTTAAATATTCAAAATGACGTATATTGACGACACCTAAAAATGAATCCTTATTAATTTTGAAATTGTAGCATTAAGTTTATTATTACTGTTGTTTTTAGTTGTCATATCAATGACCTTTTCATTTCCATTATTAAATTGTTGGTTGTTTTATATAACAAGCAATATTATAATAATTCTGTCATGAATATTCGCCATATAGTCCAGCCCCAATAGATAGCCAATGAGCTTTTGAAGATGAGAAGGGCCTCAAAAGACTGTTCAAAGTCTCTTTCCCCTTTTATTCTCTCCTCCTGTATCTTTCTCACTTTACCCATCCTCCAATTTTCAAAGCCCTCAGTAGTTCCTCAAGTCTCGTCATCTCCTTGACTTGCCAGCACTTCTGTGCTCAGTGCTTCCCATGTTTCTCTCTCACTCTTCTTGCCAGCATGGTCTGTGGGACCCATCACCTCCTTTCCGCCTTTTCTTTATTTTCATGCCCGTGTAAGTGTTCCTTCTGTTTGCAAGCAACCTGACAGTTCCCCAATAGGCCTGTCTCCATGCAAGATTAGTGTGAGTAGGCCCCAAGTCTCCGGCACATGGTACACCAGCAATAATGCTATTCAGTGTGTGTGTGTGTGTGTGTGTGTTTCTTTCTTTTTTTCTTTTTTTTTGCGTGTTTGTATGCTTAATACTGTTTTTACTGTGTTACGTTTTCAGTTTAGTTTTGAATAATGTACCCACACAGAGCTGGTTATTTTTTTTTTTTATTTTTTTTATGGTGGAATATGCTTTCAAAACCGAAGTGAAAAACTTATATAGTTGTTCATCTGGTTAAACTGCAAAGCTATTTTCTCAATATTCTTTAGCTAAGCATGCTGCTACAGTTTGACTTGAAACAAATTTTACACAAGGATTTCAAACAGAATAAGTAGAGCTGAGCTATATATAGAATGTTCATAGTACATTTCTGATGATTTTATTCACAGTGAAAAAGCAAACAAACAAACAAAAAAACTAAGAAACGGTGAATTTTGCAGTGATTTTAATGCATTTTTTATTTGGCCATTTAGTTTTCTGGAAACTTAATTTTCCTGTACACTTCTGAAAAGTGTACTTCTGAATGTGTACTCTGACACATACAGAGCCCAGGTGGTGCTTAGCTGCATTAATGAGTGCAGAGCAGGTCTGTCCACTCCAGCCGGACCTCTCAGCATGACTGCAGAACAAACTTCACAGCTACAGCTAGTCAGTAATGAAGGCTGCACTGCTTCAGTAATTAGATTACAGCCTTTCTGATCTTTGTGAGAACACACTGACCCGGCTGCCAGGTGGGTTTAAAGTTTAGAGAACAGACATTTTTTTTATAATCAATTACATGATATGTCTGTTCATCAGATTAATTTCAGTGAATTAGTGAACCACAAATATCTGTATTTGCTGAGAAAACCCTGCTGGGTTCACGTGTGTTTTATTAGGATAAGAGTGAAACTCTGCTGAACACCGGCCCTTCCAGGACTAAGTTTGCTGACCCCTGACATATAGAGTGGGTAAAGAAAAAAATCAAAAATAATCAAATTTGGTTGCTTTGCAGCCTGAAATGAAGATGGACACAGTTTTTGTTTTATCCAGCTGTATTTTCTCTCTCTCTCTCTCTCTCTCTCTCTCTTTATTTCTGTAATCAATTGGTAAATTGACACCCATAATATTAACAAATAAAAGCAAGTGGTGATATTAAGTGTTGGTCTTCCTCAGTGTAGCATACCGGAGCATATAAACTAATCTTAGAGCACTTGCTATATTTCAGAGCCTGCAGTGATGTGAATGTTAAAAGAGAAGGTTACACGCTGAGGTCTTGACTAATTGTCATTTTATTCACCATTTACATTTTTGTTCTTCCATTTGGCAGAGATATGGACTTAGCAAACGAGCAAGAGATTCTGCTGTAATTAACATTCATCTCCATTACCCTGATTAATTATTTTCACTTTTACTTCCTCTGGAGCTCATAAATATTAACCGTTGCACAATATCTTCCTTTCCGATACTGATGTGTCTAAGAATTAATTTTGTAAGGACCTATGTTTATGTTCTTTCTTGATTTGTAAGTTGCTGGTAACTTTCCCTAGAACTTGTATTGCCCTTTTGACAGTTCTACTCACCCGCTATATATCATTTCCACAAATATTTCAGAGGCTTACTTTGTAGTTTCAGAAATGGGAGGGAGAAAAAGAAAAGAGCTTGAAGCTTAGGGCATGAAAAGAGAGCAAGGATGGTGTTTGGAAAGCAAATGGAATTGACAGAGGCAAGGCCTTCATCTCTCTGCAGAAATGTGCCAAACGTCTGCTCTGTCTTCTTTGCAAAGTAACACTTATTTCAGAAAATGAGCTTAACTACCATTCTAAAAGATTTTCTTTAATTTGTCCAGCAGTGGAGACCATAAATTGTGGGTTTATCTTCCAGATTGGTTCACTTCATTTCCCAGTGAATTTAGTACTGGGTTGGAGGGTGATGAAGCAAATGACAGATGAAACTGGCTGCAAATTGGCACAAACGAGGTAAATACAGGACAGGTGAAGCCTGAATCTTGATTCGGTGTCATGGATTTTCAGTTTGTAAGTGTAATTGGAAAGTTAGTGGACTGGATTGAATGAAAGCCCATTTATACAGAGTAATGGAAAATAATGGGCAATTGTGGGAAGTGAGAATTAAATAAGAAATAAAGGCACACTGTGAGAGCTAATTGACAGTTATGAGAAATAAAGTCACAGCTGCAAGATAGAAAGTCACATGAGATACAAAGTAGCAGACAAAAAGTTGAATTTTTTGGGATATAAATTCACATAACAAGATCAAGTCATGTTATGAGATATGAAATTATTATTACAAGAAACAAAGTAAAGTTGTTTTGCAAAATATGAAGTTGGATTGTAAGGTATAAAGTTACATTATAATGTGGCAGTCATAACAAACAAAACTGCAGTTGCACAGCAAGTACAAAAAGCAAAGTTGCAATTATGAGATAAAATTGCCTTTTACTATTAGTTGAAAACTAGCTTCCAAAGGATTGCTGAATAAACCAACATTCGCCACTTTAACCGGATGTTTCACTCAGATTTATTGTAGTACTGACCTACTGCTCAATGCAGTTGTTGTAATAATGGATCAGTGGCTTCTGCAACACAAAGAGATGCAGCGTACCCAAAGCAATGCTTGATGGGTAATCCTTTCTCCCTGCAAAACAGGACCAGAGATCGTAAGAGACAAAATTGCCTAATTGAATTAAATTAATGCAGGGGCTAACAAACCACTTATTAAATTACTAACCGGAGAAGCTGTACACATGATGTCTGCTCTGCTGTCTCTGCCGTCAGTGCTTTTCTAATGTGATTAATCCTGTTTACTATCTCCACCCAGATGGTAAACACTGGGATGGCTGAATGTGTGTTTAAGTGAATATAAGCATTCATTTTCATGCGTCAAAGCAAATAGGATGACAAACTATGATCTTCATAAAGATGACAAACTATGATCTAATTTGTAACATTAACTTTGTAACAGACTTTTAACATAATCATTAAATTGTTGCAGAAGGTACATTCTTGGACATTGGAACAGAATGTTTTGGTCAAAAAGGTCAAATGATTGCTTTTTGTGAAAACATTTTTCTGGACATTTGGAAAAAGAGTGAGAGAGAGGAAGGCTAAGAATCGTGGGAATAGTATTTTCAGGACTCGAGAGCTTGAATTAATTTGCTTTGTAGAAATCACGGTCGCAGGCCAGGTACGGCTCCTTCTTCTGACATATTAAAGTGTCAAAATGTGGCTTTGGGTACAGGAGGCAGGGGCTTGTGCATTTGTGTGTGATTCATTTGTGCATGTGATTTAACAACCAAGTGAGTCAAATCCTCAGAGAGAATAAAAACCTAAAGAGTTCGAGAGCGAGACAAAGCACTTCAGCGACAGTAGCCGTGAGACAAAGTAAATTAGTGAAGTAAAAACTTCTCAATTGTTCTCAGCGGCGTTTTAAAGGCAGTGACTTTCTGGACATAAACCCAGAGAGCCCTTTATTTCACAGCTCTGCTTCAATACCTCATTGATTACAGACTGTGGAAAAGTCAGTTTGTAAGGGCTGTGATTGAGACTGTCGCATATAGACTGACACAAAGTATGGTGGACTGAATGTCCTGTTCATTATCTCAGACCACCTGCCATGTGTAACTCAACTTTTCCCCATCCTGAGCTAGTAGCTATAAGGTTTAGGCTGTGGTGATAACAGTGGTGTTATTTGCGTTGCATGTGAGGGACCGTCCCAGTAGTTCCTGCCTATGCAGAGCCTTTCAGTTCAGTCAAGATACCATTTAATTACTGAAAATCATTGCACTTTTTGATGCTGTTCCTACTCAACTGCAATATACAACTACATAATGCAGTGCATAAATTGTGCTACATTGGTAGTTGCTGTATCTTGAATTATTGCTGTGCATTTGCATACAACTTAACTCTGCTCAGCAGTTTCTGTCACTCATTTTGCCTCTGATCACCCAAAAAAAAGACATCTAGTTGCTTTATCTGCAAATTGCTGTCAGGAGGCCTTTGCAACTCATTACGCAATCACCTGCAATTATTTAAAATAACTTTAATTACTGTGCAGTAAATTCCATCTAAATAAAGGAATTCTAGGTGAATTAATATAGAATTTAAATATATATATATTCTAATACAAATCTGTAATTATGTGCTGCTTTGTAAGAGTGTGTTTGTGCATGCGTTCTGTATGTCGGGTGTGTGTTTGTCTACTGTAACGCTATATTTATGCTGTAAACTCGATGTTAATAAGCCCTGTTAGACACACCTCGCTAGGGATAGATGGACCGAGGAAGAGATTTGAGAGGCTGTTAAAACAAGAGTCTTAAATGGAGGAGTAATGAGAAGATAATTTGATTCACTTTACTGGATAGCAGCGTAAATATTCAAAGGATGAATATTACAGTGATATTTTACGCTCACTCTTTCTCTGTACTTTCTATCTTTCGCTTATCATTGTAATTTTCCCACAGTCAAATCAGTGGCTTTAAAGAAAAGAGAGAGACTGAAAAAAGAACAGAGAGTGAGGAGCAGCAAGTGTGCAGGAGGAGGGTTGAGAGTGGAAATCCATCAGGGCCATTCGTGGGAGGTGCAGGTGTGTTTTTGAGGAGAATGTTTTAAGAGTGTTCATGTTTTCCAGTCAGAGCTATTTTAAATGTAAAGAGCTCTCAGTATGATGCTTACTCATGCATCAACATAACACACCTGCTACAGGCAGAGATGAAAGTAGAGGGATGTGAAAGAAAGTGACAAGCAGAAGAAGATCTCTCTCTCTTCTTGGTTACCCTTTTTTGTGTTTTTCCAGTCTGTTACCTGCATGGGTTTTTCTTCTTTTTCTCTGTCTTCATCACTTTCTCTCACTCCACCTGCTGTTCACGTCTGTCTCGTTCTTTGGTAACCGCTTACGCTGCATTCTGAGGGTAAGGGGCCAACATTCCAATGCTTCCGTCAAGAAAGGGAGTGTGTGAGGAAGAAAACTACAGATTAAAGAAAGAGAGGGAAAAAGAAAAGGAACTTTTTCTCTTTGCTGGTGGCGGACTTGGGATGCATGGCTTCTAGTGACCCAGATACACTCTCCCCATCCCACTATCCAGCTGCCAAACACGAGCTTTAGCCAGTCTAAGCAGAGGAAAAGGGAGGATTTGAGTACTAGTATGCACTTGAGTATTGAGTACTACAATAGTATGCAATTTTTATTTTTTTGAGAATTGTGTTCTTGATTATTCCAAAAGCTTTCAAACATGTCATTAAAACGGTAAATTAAAATATTGTATAAACAACAAATAGGATGCATACATTACAATTAAAGTTTTGGGCTGGTAAGATTTTTATTTAAGTGTTTTATTAAACAAAAATTGTATAGAAGATAAATATATATAAAATGTAATGTAAAGGCCTCTCCACACTGATCGCGCAATCGCCGGTGAACTATGAACTTATCTATAATGCTTACCAGAATACAAATATAACTAGAAGTAAAATATAATTAGAAGTACACTTAGCATCAAGCTACACTTGAAAATGTATGTAATTATTAATATATTCACTTTAAACCATCATTGAGTGTGCTTGTAATAACGAATGTGATCTTATTTTGATTAAAAAGCAGCAGACACATGCACAAAATGTTTGTATATTTAATAACTCTACAATGGTAATATTTGTCATAAACATCCTTCATTGCTTTGAAAAATATCATGAGCTGCATACAAAACACATACAGAAAATATATAATCATAATCATGTCTATTTGCATTCATATTTTATGTGCAGAAAAAGAGTTAACATGCTCTGACTCAAAACACTTGCACACGTGGAAGAAAACGGACAGTGCTCTACTGTGAATACATAATTCAGTGAACAAGTAGTAGAAATGTTATTCTCTGTAAAGAATGTGAGAAGAAAATCTGTTCTTGAACACCAACGATAACAAGAACTCAGCATCCACTGTCTTCTGTTTTCCGGGACACTCTTACATTTTTCAAATTCAAAGTGCACACACCCGGAGCAGTGGGCAGCCATTTATGCTGTGGCACCCGGGTTGCAGTTGGGGGTTTGGTGCCTTGCTCAAGGGCACCTCAGTTGTGGTATTGCCTGAGACTCAAACCCACAACCTTAGGGTTAGGAGTCAAACTCTCTAACCACCAGGCCACAACGTCCCCTATGTCATTACGTCCGATATTTTTTTAGCTTTTTCTCACTTAGTGTGGCGGACTGGCGGCGTTAAATTACTTAACTGCAATGTGATCCATTTAATCCATAGGTATGTAACAATTAACCGCGATTAGTAAACACTGTGTCATTGCTGTTCATAAGCACCACCTGCTGTCAGAGAGTGAATCTGTGTCTCATTCACCCCATCTGCCGATTCATTCAAATATGTTTTATGTAGCATAGTTTCACAAAACTAAAGTCAGACCGTTCTGATTTTGGCTTCAAATTTTGAAATTATACAGTGTAATTTAGATTAAAATCTACTCATGCTGCATGAATGTTGCACCTGTGTTTGGATCATGATTAAAATTAAATTGTTGCCTCCAATTTTAAATGGAAAAGGACAAACAAAGCCTTAGTTTGTTCATATTAAGATATTTATTTTATTTGTGTAACAGGCTACTTGTTTGTTTTAAAATTTCTATTTAGTCTTGTAATATTTTAATTTCGAGAAGAAAAATGCAGCAATTGCCTAATAAGCTTTTCATTTACTGTATAATGTCTTTAATCTCATTTTGTAAAAAAAAAAAAAAAAGAAAATTATGAGAAAATCTAATTGTGAAATCATAATCGTGAATCGAATTGAATCGTGAGTTGAGTGATTCATTACTACATCCCTAATCCTTGCTGAATAATAGTGTTAATTTCTTTATTCATTTCCTTTTTGAAAAAAAAAACTATTATAAATAACAAACAATTAATGCTTACTGGAGACGCGAACCGGTTCAAATAATTCAGTCCGATTTGGTGAACTGGTTCAACCGGTTCACTTGGATCTGGTTCAACCGGTTCACTTAGAACCGGTTAAATCGACGATTCGTTACCGAACGTGACACGCATTTTGATTGCTGAATGGATGATGATAGACAGTCGCAGCAGACAGAAGATATTATGTGAACTTGATTTTAATGTCTTCGATAATAATCTGTACTTCATATTGAACTATGGAAAAGCTTCAGAACAGTTGAAATATGTGCACAAAAACATTTTTGGTGCTTAATAATGTGTTTGTGCCTTTTGTGGGGCTCAACAATAACACAGAATAGTACACGCACAATATCGGATTTGGATCGGTCAAGTCTGACTGATACCCACCCGATCCAAAGAAGATGCTAGTATCGGAGCTGATACCAATCCCGAGTATCAGATCAGTGCATACCTAAAAGCAGGTTCTCATCTTGGTGGGATTCATGACTAACAAGAAAAATATGTCGGTAAAAATGAAAATCACTACATGCAAATGCACCTTCCACCACCACAATATCGCACATCCACAGCACTGTCCAATGAATTAATTTGAGAGATCAACATGGAAAGCCTTTCATTGTTGCCTTTGGTAGGCAAAGCTTGCAAAGGAAAATCAATATGTGATATTAGTGTTTTACTAGACAGCTAATTAGGTGCAGAATGAGCACTCATTTATTACTCAAGAATTTCCCTAGTGAATACGCTTGTATGAAGCTCTGGACTAGACAAGATGAAATTTATTTATTTGTGTGTTTTTTTTTTTGTTGTTTTTTTACTTTGTGTGTGTGAGTGTGTCTGCTCATGCACAGCCGCTTGTATGCAAATGCTTGGAACATGGAAAAGCCTACTCTCATCCGTACCTTCTGTCTTTCCATCTGTTTGA
This sequence comes from Carassius gibelio, assembly GCF_023724105.1. NCBI lineage: Eukaryota > Metazoa > Chordata > Actinopteri > Cypriniformes > Cyprinidae > Carassius > Carassius gibelio. The sequence goes on from NC_068376.1 coordinate 20,475,928, forward strand.
TTTCTGATGTGTGTAAGTATTTTTCTTGGCTGTAAGTTTGTGTGTGTGTGTGTTGGAGCCAACATTAAGTATTTTACTTATTTTCAGTTAATTATTTACAATTATAGGCATTCCAATCAAACATGTTAATAATTAATTGTTAATCTTGATATCTCACTAATTCAGAAACATAACCTAAATTTTAAATAATAGTTTTCTGTTGTTGTTGTTAGAGAGACAAGTATTTTACTTCTTTCAGTTGATTATATGCAATATGTGCTATTTATTGATTAGTTTATGTTTGATAGTGTAACATGGAGTCAGAGACATTCAGATCCATATGCAGTTGTTTATAAAAGAATGGTCAGACAGGCATAAATCAGGAACAGCATCAGGTGTGTCAAGGGATATCCATAAACAGCAACAATACCAGGCAGAGGTCAGGGCAGGCGGCAGAGAATCACAGGCAGTATAAACAATCCAAAGTCAGACATGGGAGGAACAAACTCAAGGAGAAATTGCTCGGAATTGAAAGACTGGGCTAGAACAACACTTTGCACTTATTAAGATTCCAAACACCGTTTATATAGGGGAGTGGTAATGGGGAACAACTGGTGGTTATTAGCCCCAAGCACGGGATTATGGGAAATTGAGTTGGGAATGGAAATACAAGAATTCCAGAGTCCTGAGTGGAGTGCCCTCTATTGGAGTTCACGGGCTGATAGCTGATGATCGTGACAGATAGCATACTTATCAACATTACTTGACTGCTGTCACTTGAATCATTATTATTTATAGGTTATTATTATTATTATTATTATTAATTTGTCATCGGTAGCACTGCCTGTATTGTTTTCTTAAATAGGTTAATCCATTCTGTCAATTAAGATAAAAGCATCTGCTAAATAAATAAATATAAAAGTAAGTATAAATGATAGTGAGCTTACATGAAGACTGCTAACTGTTAACTGTAAAGGCCAGGTCACACCAAGCCAACTTCAAAGAACTAGCAGTATAAATGATAGTGAGCTTACATGAAGACTGTTAACTGTAAAGGCCGGGTCACACCAAGCCAACTTCAAAGAACTAGTGCGAAAGCCAATGATTTGTTGCCTCGCGTCAGCAACGTCGGAAGCATCGGACCAAAAAGCTACGCTGGAACACACCATACAGATTACAGCGGACATTAGAGGAACATGCCTGAGAGGAACGAGCTGTTCATATCAGCAGCCATAAATTAGGGATGTCCTGATTAGGGTTGTAACAATCAAAACAGGGTTTTGTAAACAAGCAGCGCTTGCTTACCATTTTGAATATCAGTAACGTTAACAACTTTAAGTTAATCATTTTAAGCGGCTCATGCTGTTATAAAAAACATTTGTGTATTAGAATGATCGACGCCGACTATGAATAGGGCAAACTGCCGCCGAAGTGAGCCCGAAGAGAGCAAACGAGTGCTGATCGTCAGCTTGGTGTGTCCCGGGCTAATCATTTAGTCTCCTTCTTTATTTTTCTTTATTTTATTAGTTTTATCATGTTTTTTAATGAAACAACCTACTAAAAAGGAACATAATTCAGATACTGAAAGCACATTGTATTGAGATATTGGCTGATATAGTGTGTTTTTGGCAAGTTGTATTGAGACTTTTTCTCATGCACTGCCCACACATCGCCTCTTTCTTCTTTACTCACTTGCCCATCTGTCATACTGTGAAGAAGAGACCGAAACATTCCCATTCAGCACACAGTTGGTTTAATCAGCTATTTCCCCATCTCAAGAGACGTGTGTCTGTGTGTGTGTGTGAGAGAGAGAGAAAAGAGAGAGTGAGTGAGTGAGAGATTATGTGCGTTTGGCATCCTGTGTGATTAGAAAGCATAGAGTTGCACTCATAAATCTCAGGCCTGTTGTCCTGCTGCTTTCAGTTGAGAGGTGCTGCACTGCTGACCACAGCAGAGAAATGTAGCAAACAATTACTGTTCAGGCTCATACAATTTGTTTTACCTACACAACTGAGGGCTGTAAGCATCAGAAAAGTCGAAAAAAAAAGGTTATTTAACAGTAGTTCTATAGTTCTTCATAGTCATCACAGTGTTGCAGGTATACAAAAGCTTTATGGCTTTGTGGATTTCTTTGTACATCCATAACACACATACTAAGCAAAGGCTTTTGTCCAACATGTAATGCCTAGTAATCCCGGTTCCATAGTGATTAGTTGCCAATTACCCATTTATACCCTATGTCTTGTCTCTCTTAGAGGATTGAGAGTATTAGCCGATCATTTGGCTGCTGTTTTCTGCTCTGGGTGGAGTCTGTAGACGAGTTAAAGGACAAGACTCTGGGTAGGTGCCCAGGGTTTAATTAATCATAAAGGGGGAGAATGCAAGTGATTAGGCTTCATTCCAATATTTAAATATAGTTTATTATATCCAGCCATCCATTCTCCAAACCAGTTCTCATGGGGTCAGAGGAATTGTTTTTATGTTTATTATTTATTTAAAAATGTCATCGTTTTTTTTTTTTTTTAACTGCTAAATCACAGTCATTTTTTAGCTGTGCTGTTAAATCGTCATTGTATGTGCTGGACTTTCAGAAGGTGTGGTTGCATACAGTTGCATGGGGCTCCTATGTTCACCAGGGTCTTGATTTCATTTGCCTCAATTAAAGTTTTTCCCCACATTGCCAGCTCTATAAATGTCAGTCTTATTGCCAGATCAGTTCCAAGGGGTCTCTGTGGTCCAGTTTGCATTCAGACTCATACGCTCTCTTCTCACTCATCCTCTCACCCTCTCATTCCAGTACTTGGCAGATATAGGTGTGAACACTGCCAGACAAAGCAGTGGCTGAACCTGTGGCTTCATCGCTTAGAAGATTGTGTTTGACTCATCCATGCATGTCACCATAACCAGACAAGACAAACAGCCAACCTCCTGAACCACCTCGCCTGTTATCCTCCATGCTCTGACTTTCCTTCCCTCTTTGTCTCTCTCAGTTTGATCACACACTCATTACGAAGTAATCTTGCAGAGGCTCCTTTGTGCCATCCTTGCCTCACTGTGCTGGATCGATGTGTCACGAACGGCCTTATTATGTCTCCTCAGCCCCCATGTCATCAGCTGAATGAATCCTGAGTTAATGAACATCCCAAGTCTTTAAGGCTAATTTATTTATACTGTGTGTCTGAATGTGATCAGTGTGACATTGAGGATTTGAGTTTAGTTTTAAATTGGCAAAGTCATTTCTTTGCTGCCTGTCTGTCTTTCATTCTCTCCGTTGTTCTTTCTTGCTGTCTGTTTGAACAACCAATTGTTCACTTTCATTTTCATGTTTCATTCATTCTGTTTTTCTATCTTTTTTCATTTGTGGTTTGTCTGTTGTTTGTTTGACTGATTGTTCACTCTCATTTTGTATTTTGGTGGTTCTATCTTTTATTCTGTAATTCATTGAATCTGTCTGCCTATCATTTGTTTGTTCTGTCTGTCCATTTTTTGTTCGATCTCTGTTATTGTCTGATGTTTGTTCATTGATTGTTCTTTCTATCCGTCTACTGTTTGTTCACTTTGTCTCTTGTATCTGTTGTTTGCTTGTTCATTCTGTCTGTCTGGCTGTCTGTCTACCATTCATTTATTTGGTCAGTCTTTTTATGTTTGTCTATCTGTTTTTCTGCTGTTCCCTGTTGTTTAGTCATTCTGTGTGTTTTGTCTCGTTGTTTGTTTTGTCTATCTGTCTGTCAGACTTTTGTATGTTCGTTGTATGTGTCTGTCTTAAGTAGGTTTGTTCCATTTGTTGTGCTTAATTGTTTTCTGTTGTCTGTTCTTTTTTTTTGGATCTGACTGTCCTGTCTGCCTTTCATTTTGTGTGGTCTGTTGTTTTGTCTACCTATCTTTCCATGTATCTGTCATAGCTGTGTTTTGTCATAGCTGCATACAGTAGGTGTGTGAGAGTTTCTTTTTGTTTGTGTGCATAGTGAACATGATGTGAGGAAGGCTGGAATAATTAACTCAGCATTGCTTGAGGAGCACATTTAAACAGTCTTGAAAGTAGGAAGTAGAAGCTTGTAGGGCTGCACGAATATGACAAAAATCATAATTGACGATTATTCCCTTGAAATTGTAATTGTGATTATTAAATACGATTATCACAATTTACACTGAATAATGTTTATGTCATTGTTTGATGCAACTGCATGATGTATTTTTATGTGAAAATAATCAGGCTGAAAGTACTCTAACTGAAAAACCTTTAGTGCTTTTCTATAGTATTAAGTCTCAAATGTCAACTTATTGGTTTCTTCTTTAAATTATATAAAAAGTTAAAAAAAATATGAATGGTATTAAAGTGTTATACTAAAACTAGAAATAAAGCAATGGAAAAAACCCTTAAGATAACATACAGAAAGGAAAAAAAAAAACATCTTAAGCACACAGAATAACATAAGTGGACTTTAAACGATTAATTGCCACTTTGAACGATTACATAATTGTGGCATCCATAATTGTATTCGCGATTATAAATTTTATTAATTGTGCAGCCCTGGCAGCTCAGATGTGTTTTTGGCTCTGCGATGCCTGTATTAGCACAGAACAGAAGGTGATGCTGTGTTCTCCCTCCAGTGCACATCCTGCTAACTGTTTCTCATGAGACATGTACTGTACAGCCCCCCAATTCCCAAAGTCAGGATCTCCTCATTCATAATGGATACTCAGTGACTCTCTCTGTGCTGACTGGCGCCACTGAGGGTTCAACCCTCTGGCTGAAAGTTTGTTGCAGATCATTAACAGACATTAATAAAGTCCATGCCTTCGGCTAGATCAGAGAAGTGTTAGCACGGTTAGAAAAGCACAGTTTGATGCCAGTTGCGATAGAGCAGCTTTTTAGCACCGTTTAGCCCTAACCATTTACTCCAGAGGGCAGTGACTTTCAATTTCATTTTCTGTTATGGGACATTAATAAAGAATAGCAAATCTGCTATATTTATTTTGCATGACTAAGCGGAGAAAGGATAATGATCGTGAAAAAACTAATGATAGATCAGAGGATGACTTGAGGGTGAGGAATAATTTCCGTAACATTGTTTCACTTAAGATGTGGAACTAAAATACCCTTATTTTGAGAGCTGTAAATCTGTAAAGACATGAAGGACTATCAGACTTATTTCTACATATTTTGTATTATAATACAATATAATTTCATTATTTTCATTATTATCCAATGGTGTTGTCAGTACTTTTGTTACTATGTGAAAAAAAATGACATTGTGAAAATACAGGCATTATATAGTGGGTAAATTCTGATATTCAGTATGCTTGGTTCTCTATCTGTGTATCGCCCACTGGGTTTCCATTGTTGCACCACTACGCTCCAATTTTGTCTGTGAAACCCTAGATTTATGGCCAGGCTTTCTCATTATAGATAACTGATATCTGTAGCTTTGGGTGCTTGTGGAAAAAGGTCACAATCGTTTGAGCCAGTTCAACTCTCATGTGAGGCTGCAACAGTCTTATAAATTAGCAGGGTTTGTGCGCTTCAGTCCTTTTGAAACCAAAAATAAAAACTTTTATTTTCTCCTTAAAAAACATTTTCTACTTCAAGTGCTTGTGACCCAACATGAACAGATTTCTGAGTCTCAGATTAATACTTGCCAATGACTTCAGCTAAGCAGGCTTTATGAGGCATTGCATATTCTTTCCTTATCCTTTGACAATTTATCTATTCACATTAACCCAGTGCCGTAGAAGTTTGGTTTTTGATGAGCCCTATTTGTTTTTCCAGAAGAGCTACAGCCTTTTGTTGCTCCACTGAGGGTGATTATTCAAAGACTGAAGCGGTGCAATTCCTCCTCCATCCTAATACACACACACAACACCATTATGTCTAATAAGTTGTGGGCCACAGGACAGGAAATTATTAGAATCCATGAGGAATGAGTTGCACAGGAACACTTTCGTGTAAATGGGGAGTGAATTTTCAAAAGCCAGAGGAATAAGAATGACAAGAAAACAATTGCCGTTATACACTGACCAACAGACTCCGAGCAGTGGATCTTTTAATTAAGACTGGATCATGTTTATAGAAGTCTCTTCATTAAAGCTTTAGAATTTCTCTTTATGAAAGGTCTAGTACAAAAAAGCTATGGCAAAAAAGACCAGCTCTAAAGCCTCTTACCTTTGTTGCTAATTTACATGACCGTGTACATGCGGTAAAGTGGAGGCCTTTATACACATTGAGCCAGAGTTCTCTGGGATTCGTACTGTAATCCTGGAAAATATGTGGTTCCTTTTTGAGGAAGAGTGATTAAACCTAATCACCTCTAGCTGAATTTTGTTGTAAACAATACATTTCATTACTGTTTCATATTGATGTTATTCTGTGCACCGTCAAAGGCAAGTATGTTTACTTGGTGGTCATCTTTGAAATGCCTCTGGCAGCTACTTTCAATGTGGGTGATATGTATGTAAATAATGTTTCAGTGTGCTTTAATGTCCAAGCCTCAATTTAAAATAACTAAAATTATTTAAAAAAAATAAATAATTATAAACAATAAAATGGTATCATAAATTTAGCTTCTTTTGGTCATGATATTGCTAAAATAAAAACAACTTTCATTCTGGTCTAGTTAATGGGGTAATTCATCCAAAAATCATGATTTATGATCCTCAAGTTAAGTCACCTTTATTTATACAGTGCTATATAGTGGAAAATAAAAGTGTTATTTTTGTAAAATTAATCAATTATGAAATGTGTTCAATTTCAGATGTAATGCAGATCTAAAGTATATATTACTGTCATTATTCAGCTCAGCTTAGTTCAGTGTTATTTTAGTTTGGTTCAATACCTGTGTCACTGACTACGTTTACATGCAGCCAATAACCCGTTCAAAACCGGGATATTAGCAATAACCCGGTCGCGCACGGCCATGTAAACACCGGCAAAAACCTGGATATGCTCGGGATATTGGCGACTGATTACACATTCCATGTATACAGGAGTAACTCTCTCTGCTCACGCATGTAAACGGGTTATCCCGAATGTTTCAGAAACCCAAATAGTGACCTTAACCCGACCATAACCCGAATTTTAACAGCATGTAAACGTTAATTTATGAAACAAACTAATTTCAGCTATGAGCAGCTTTAAAGAAGACAATAGTGTCATTTATTCAGCTCAAGTCAATTCAATGTTGATTAAATTCAGTTAAATAACAGTGTCAATATTGCAAAGTAAGTGTTATTATTAAGCCAATTTTTATAATAATAATAATAATTTTATTATTAGTTTTATATAAATAAATAATATTTGTTTATATAAAATAATATTTTAGAATATCTTCTTTTAGTGTTCCACAGAAAACAGAAAGTACAGGTGCAGGTTTGAAACCGCATCAGTATAAATAAATTCTAGTTTTAAGTTGAACTATCCCTGATGATTTGATTTAGACTTTTTGAGCTTGGTGAATCTTTCTGTGTCCCAGTTTGTAAATTATAAACAACACTTCAAATGTCGTGGTCGAAATGTAAATCTTGGTCTGGCTGTAGTTTGTGCAGACTGGTGTAAAGAGAATGTATTAGAGCTGTGTGTCTTGGATTAGGTTGGCACTCTTCTCTCCAGGGTTATATTGTGTGCTTAGCCGCTTGTTGCATGTGGATGAGGTTGGCAGTCTGTCAGCTTCCTATGTGCCTCCCAAGCTTCCTTGTGACCTCAGCATCTCCCTTTCCATGGTGTCACTGCTGTCAAGATTGTATGAGATATGTGGGGGTGTTTAGAGGTGGATGGAGATGTGAAGGGGTTTTGTGGGATGAGAAGACAGCCATTATGGCATGTGGGGCTCACAGGAACAGGCTGGAGTGACATTTGTCTCACTGTGGAAATGCCATTACATGGGACTTCACCAGCTGTCTCGCTGTTAGACCCCCCAACCAACCGACTGCCAACTGCAGCTGGCATACAACTGGCACTTCCAGTAGTAAATACACCAACTTTGGCGCTAATTTCCCACAGATTTTATTCCTTTTTGTATGTTTTGTATTTTTTTGGACTTTGCTTTGCTTTTGTTTTTGTTTTTAGTTTTTTTTGCCGAATGGCTGATAGTTTTGTCCTTGGTGTTTGCTTTTGTTTCGTTTTTTTCAATGCATTTTGTTTTTGATTCCATTTAACCTTTTGTTCTTGTACACTACTTAAAATTTAAAGTTCACTTGATTATTTGTTCACATATTGTACTTAAAAAAAAAATGAAGTCCACTTAACATGGTGTTCATTTCATGTGCACTTACAAGTAAACTCAACTTAGAAATAAAAAAAAAGAAATAAAATTCTGATAAGATATTATCTAATAAAACATTATAAATAATATCTTTATAAATAAACGTAAAGAACGAAAATATTCAGCTCCTAAAAATAACATAAATCAGCATCATGAAAAGTGACTCGCCTTTAGTAATTATCTACCAATCAGTCCATTAGTTCTCTTTGTTGCCAGGCAGAATTGCGGGCACAGCCAATCACATCAAATACAGATCAGATCAGTTTTGAGTTCACAACACTTGAAATCTTGAATTGACGTATTTTGTAGGTAAATAAGTTAAACTTGATTTATGGGTCCAAAACGTAAAATTTTAAGTAATGTTTAGTCATGATTACTTAAATAATTAGTTAAAGGCAGTATTTGGTTTTACAGTGAGATGTACTAATCCCAGATTTTTCCATTATGTTTCTCTTTCTATTGTGTTTAATGGATTAAATCAAGAACTATCTATGTGTTTATCTGTTTTTGTGACTGCTGCCAGTGTTGTAATTTACTGTTATAATGTGTTCCATCACTAGTGGTGACCCTTCATGAGCAGAAAAAAGCTCTTCTAGGTGAGGGGTTTGGACTAAGATGGTTTGGTAGCACCAGCACTGAGAGTTTCAGCTTACAAATATATCCATGAAGCCCAGAATTAACTGGGCATCCACCTAGTGATTGAACACTCTTCAAAGGAGCAATGGGTATACAGCAACCTTCTCTCAGTGTTAGTCACCTTAACTGGCAGCTTTGGAGCCATGATGATCTCGTATACAAGTCCTGAATAGATCTGTAATGAAAGCTATGCAGATTCCAACGATATGAGGGAAATGCAAAGCAGGTCAAATTAAGTGTCAAACCCTTATTCCTTTTCTTTCCGCTCCAATTATGGATGCGCAGTGTGCCGTAATGAGTTATTGCCTATGAAATGAGGGAATAGGGAAGGTGGGGGAGGGTTGAGGTGGTGAAGTGTGAATGAAAAGTGTTGTTGAGACCCCCCTCTGCTCGATCATATTTGCTTTCTGGTAGATATCTCAAGTGGACCTGCAGACCAAAAGAAAAGGTGAAATGTTCGACATGTGACGGATGTTTGTCTGTCGCACCAGTTTACCAGATAGCTTGGGTTCCCTGATCTGATCTGATTTCTGACTGCCTGGCTGCATTGGCCAATCCTGTTTGCCTTACTTTTCCTTGGCCTACAGGTCCTGGAACCCATCTTTAAGATGTGATCTCCTTAGCTGTCTCAGCTGAGCCCAATACTCCAGCTTTGGCCTTCTGATCTGTGCTCAGGCACATGTTAAACAGGCTTTCCAATCCATGGCATGCATCTTTAAATATTGGATGTCGTTGAAGCAGACAACCTAAGCCAGTTTCCACAACTACAGAATTAACCAAAGAGCCACCTTAACACCAAGGATTGAAATGTGAAAAGATTCTTTTATAAGGAGCAGTAGATGTTTATTTTAGAATTCACTTTTGTTTTTCGTCTGTTCTTTAAGTCTGCAGTCATCATCTTGATCTCCTCTGGTTGATCAGTGACATATGGGCTGAGCAGCTCTTTGGGTTAATCATAACTTTATGAGGGATAATTAATCAAGGGGAATGCTTTATCTTTAGAGATACCGAGATTAGCCATGAGACTACCAATTTACCTTAATGCTTGACCACCACGGAGTAAGTAACTAGGGGTTTGGGAATATTTGAGATGAAGGATCCATTTTTGAGGTGTCTCTTGAGTTTTATTTGACAGGTTGTTCATGTTAGTAGAAAGAATGTGTAGTGTAGTGTAGTCATTTTCCAGTTTGTCAGAGTGATAGTCATTGTTTATATAGGTGTCGTATTATTAGCTATTTATGGTTTGCCTTAAGCTGTAGTACAGACAGTTTAATGCAACATGCTGTATTAAAAGCATTTTCTAAAAAACTGTTCCATAAAATCAAGGCACAATTCGACACATGAGAGTAGAATGGATGCAAAAATAACTTTCTTTTAATCAAAGAACCCTAAAAAATTATCACCATTTGCACCAAAAAATATTAAGTAGCACATGTGTTTTTTACATTGATAATAATATTCTTGGGTGCCAATTAGCATATTAGAATGTTTTCTTAAAGATCATGTGACACTAATGGTGAGTAATGGCTGCTAAAAAAATCTGCTTTACAGGAATACATTTTGTTTTAACTTCAAAATAGTTTGTATACAAATGTATACATAAATAATATTAAATATTAATGTATGCAATAGCACAAGCTATTGTTCCTATAAAGCTAGAATTAACTTTTTTTTTCTTTAAAATAATCCTAGGGGATAGAAGAATGGAACCATTCGTGTGTATCTTTCTTATTGAGAGAAGAGATGTAAAGAAATGAAGCGAAATAATAATCAACGAGTCAGTGACGAACATGCATCTGCTGTTGTAATCTCCACATCACGTGGAATGAGGTGACTGTGGAACATTTCTTTTTCTCCCTTATATTGCAGGATTAGTTTAAGTTAGGTGAGTTTGATCTGCTTACCAGAATAATGTAATCCCAAACAATTTTTTCTTTTTTTACGGCTATCATCATCTATCCAGATGGCATTTCTCTTGCAGTTACTGGGTTGCACATTATGCAAGATATGTGTCATTCATCTAATTTGTGCTGCATTCTACAGCACCTACAAATGCAAATTCACAACATTTTTACCTAATAATTCAAGCAAAATATAACTTTAGTTATTTTAGTGGGATACTGAAGTTGCTCGAAGGCTACGTCTAAATTAATCCGGATGCATTTAAAAAAGGCATTTTCATTTTAAAATGCTCTCCGTCCACATTAGCGTTGTCAAGCATTTTTCTAAAGTTTCTCATCCATACTGAAACGTCGGAAAACATTAAATTCACCTTACTGTGCATGTGTAAATCAGAACATAATAAGGTTTTTTTTTTTTTTGCAATTCTGCTGGCAGGATCATTTTATTTACAGAAATATCTCATAGTTTTGGCGCAGAACAGCAATTGTGAATGTTTTTTTCTGTCATCTTTTTAGTACTGTAAAATGAAGAGTGTGGAAAGTAAATCTATTTAGCAACAGTGTGAAGCTGAACAACACATAACTGGCACAATACCAGTATAAACATAGATATCTGTTGGTACAATGTGCGTCACATGACTAAACCATCCTTGCACTTTCACATGTCTGGTTTTTGAGGCAGCTGGGGACAGTCTGACCTTCTGAGAACTCAAGAGGTCTTTGTGTATTTTTAATTGAAGTCGCATAATCTAGTAATATTTGCTTGTAGAGATCTAATGCTAATCTAATTGCAGAATCACTGTTGTTCTCTAATACTCTGATGACACACCGGTTTCCACTTGTCTCACAAGGTGAGGGCTTTTGTTTTTCAAAGTGAAGGGATTTATTTTTGGTAAAATAGCCTAGAGAGGTTGAGTAAGGGTTTGTGTGTTCTTTTTGGAGAAGGTTTTTTTTATTTTATTTTTTTAGCTGGAGTGGTGAGTATGAGGTTGGCTCTGTGAAATTCTGTCAAATGGGGTTCACAGACTGCAGTGCGCTTCCTCTGAGCCTCCCCCTATCAGATGTTTGCTGTCTCCAAGGTTCCCAGACTACAGTGATGAAAGTTTGCTTTTAGGTTGGCTGGTGTGTGAGTGTGTGTGTGTTTGTGTGTGTGTTTGTAAGTGGGTTACTGAATAAGAAAAGAAAAAGAATGAAGGGTGGATGGAATGGATGGAATGGATAGATGAATATATCAGATTAGATTATATTAGTTGATACATTTCTATACGACTGCAGAAAATAAATAGAGATGGTTCACTGGAAAAATGCCCACTGTTGAAATATTCGGTTTAAATGTTGAGATGTCCAGATCTTAAACAACAGAGAAGATGTATATGAAAATATGTGACTTACATCAAGGACTTACATAATTGGACAGAGGAATAATTTCTTAATTTAGATTTATAATAGAGGAAAGTGCTTGATGGGATGGTTGTCAGAGATGATGGCATATCTGTGTGTCTACAAGTGATACCTGTTATACATAATGTATAGAAGCAGTACTGGAATAAACTCAAAACTTTGACTGCTTAAAACTATTGGTATTAATGCTGACAGAAGTGCAGTCCTACAAGAGGAAATTAATATGTCTAGCATGTAAACAATTTCAGAATATGTGCCCAGTCTATCATCAAGATCAGTTTCCCTCATAATATTCCTTGTTATTTTGAAATTGCTTTTTAGCAAGCCTAAAAAAATATATATTTTTGTATTATGTGAAATAGAAAGTGAAAGCTGGCTTTATTTTGCAAGTCTAAGTGCCACATGGGATATTGCATATTTCAAGAGTAACGTTGTCTGGAGAATTCCATGATTAATATCACAGTTATTACTGGTTGAGGAGCTGCAGACCTAAACTTGCAATGAAAATAAATAAATAAATAGTGCTACCTGATAATTGTCTTTCTTTCTGACTGAGACAAACTACCTTTGTTTCTTCATCAGAAGAGATTTGGAGAAATGTAGCAGCATCACAAAGTGGGAGTTCTGCTGATAAAAACATCACTATAATCCATACAACTCCAGTCCAACAATTTACATCTTGTGAAGTGAAAAGCTGCATGTTTGAAAGAAACAAATCCTCAAAGACGTTTTAATTAAAACCGTTGCCTCTGGCCTAAATACCAGTCCATAATTATATTAAATAAAAGTCTATTCAGTGTTGTCCTCTCACACCAAAATCCACAGACATATTTGTTTAAAACCGTTTCAGACTGTTTTTGTCTGTAAACAGTACTTGCTCTTTGCATATTTCTCTCCTGATTCAGGCAAGACAACATTTCAGTGAAATATTATTGATACAGGATTTGTATTTTAGCCGCAAGCAATTATTTAAAGTTAAAAATGGGATTGTTTATTACAAACATGGAGCTCTTAACTTCACAAAACGTTAATTGATGCACTGGAGTCAAGTGAATTACTATTATTGTGAACTAATTATTGTGTTTTTATCAGCTGTTTGGACTCTCATTCTGATGGCACCCATTCACTGCAGAGGATCCATTGGGATGCAAGTGATGTAAAGTTACATTTCTCCAAAACTCACCTGCTGTACATATTGAATGGTCTGGGTAAATTCAGGATTTCTTTTCAATGTTGGGTGAACTATTATTTTATGGTACCATGTTCAGTCACTGTGGAAACATAAGAGTTGCAGCTGGGATTAACCAGGAAGTTTTGACCTTTGTGAATTTCTGTGCTGTCAGACCTCTTTGGACTGATGGACTTTTCTGTGCTGTCAGACTTGGGTAAACAAGATGACTGTCCTTTGCCAGAAGGCCTTAATAGTACAAAGATCAGTCTGGGCTGAACAGCCTGGCTGGGCCACTCGGCACCCTGCAATTGTGTTTGCAGTCCTGACATTGCACATGTGGCCGGGCAGGAGACGTGCTGCTAGCCAGGAGCATGAGGAGGCCAGCTGGAGCAAGTGCCAGGCTTGTGGAATGAAGATGTGATGCAAGTTAGTCTCAACAAGTCTAAGAAATCCCAAATCTGTACAGCCAAACCATTGCAAAATTCTGCACTAAAGTGCACAATGCTTCTTGGAATAAGCATAATAAAGTATTGTGGTAGTGAAGAGAGTTGTATAATTCCCATGTGTTGGAGCGGGATAGTGGGTGGAATCTTTTCCCATTCCTGCCATTTGTATCATGTGCTGTGGCTTTATTCTCCGTCAAATCCTTGCCATCTTTCCTGCTACCTTCAATCAGCACCACACGACTCTAACTGTACTTAAAGGGTCCCATTAGTTTCCACCAGACCACCAACCATGTGTTCCTGAAGTCTGTGTCCTCAAAGCCCAGCCCAGCTCAGTCATTGTTGCTTAGTTACTTTGGCTTAAATACTGGATCCAGCTTGGTTTAAATAAATTACCCACTATTCATACATTAGAGGCGGGGGGATTAACAGCCCACTGGAATACAGGAGCTTAGTGGGGCAATGCATGTATAAATATGGACAATCTGAGAGACCCATGGATGCAGATTAATGTCAGCCTGAACTCAGAGGGAAAATATCCTATGATCTAAAACATCTATAATATCTAGAATATCTACCATTCTGTCAATGTACAATATCTAGAAAATCTATCTCATTCTGTCTGTCTACGACAGTGGTTCTCAACCTCGTTCCTGGAGGCCCCACAACACTGCACATTTTGCATTTCTCCTTTGTCTGACACACCCATTTGAGGTCTTGGAGTCTCTACTAAAGAGCTGATTATCTGAATCAGTTGTGTTTGATTAAGGAGACATGGAAAACCTGCCGTGCTGGGGGGCCTATAGGAAAGTAATTCGGAACCACTGGTCTACAAGATCAAGAATACCTATAATATTTCTGTCTATGATATCTAGAATATCCATATCATTCTGTCTATCCTTTTGACTGTGTATTTGTGCATCTGTGTTCTCTCTGTCTGTATGGTATCTTGAATATCTATTGCTTTGTCTGTCTGTAATATCTAGAAATTTCTATTGTTATGTCTGTTTTTTTTAAACCATAGCTAGAATATCTGTCTATTGTTGTGTGTATCCTTTTATCTACTATTCTTTCTATCTATTGTTTTAATTATTTTTCTATATAAAATTCTATATGAAGCCTGTTGTCTAGAATATATTTGTTGTAATATGTCGATATATGTATCTGTCATTTTATGTATAGTAGAATTCTATTTTTATATCTATACATCATTCTATATGTAATTCCTTTATTCTACATATTCTGTCATGTCTCTGTTTTCTGTCTCTCTGTTGGTCTACATATCATTCTGTGTACCCTTTTTTCCTTTTGTTTACTCTAGTAAAATGTTTTGTCATTAATAAGTGTTAGTTAATTGCAGTCTTTCTACCTTTCAAGCAAAACAAGGTGTATGTAATGCTTCATCTTTGATTTAGAACATGCACAGCCCCATTGATGACATTAGTCTCTGTGCGTTGTTGCCAGAGATGTCCACCTGCTGAGTACGATGGGAGATGAAAGGAGACGGATGGGCACGTGTATAGACTTCATTCCACCAGTGTCTTGTTTTTTGGCAGTGCCGAGATTTGTGCACAGATTGTTGTTCTCCACCTCCCCTCCCCCACCAAAGTAATCAGTGAGCAAATGGTAGACACCAGGAAGCCCACTCTTGTGGGGCATGCCTCGCCCACCCTTGTCACAAATATGGAGAGAAAAATAAAATGTGTGCACAAGCAATTTGTTATTGGAAAGAGACACTCGATAGCATCTTGCCTGTTCATTTCCTCCTGCCTCCCATAGCCGCAATAAGGCACTTATTGTGTGCGCTTTACATTCACGGAATAACTCATCTGCCAAATGAACAAATGTAAATTTGTGTATTGTCAAAGGTAAAAAATTCCTAAGAAACTTTCTGCAGATGAGTGGCACAGTTTTTGTTTGACAAGGCAGTATGCATAATATCCTTATTAAAAAAAGAGAAATTAATTACTTTAGAGTGCTTTTGCTGTGCGTCTTAATGAGGTGATTAAATGGTTGCACACACCTATTATTTTCTTCAAAATTTGCATCGTATTTCTTCAGTATTGAAAATGCACCAGATATTTGAAATATAGGGGCATATACTTATTTTCAGCTATTTTTGTTTTTGGTAACATAATTTTTCAGATTCAGAATTTATTACATATAATTAATGAAGACTTTTTAAATGAGTGTACACTGCGTGTGTGTGTGTGTGTGTGTGTGTTTTCTTTTATGTTCACCAAGCCTGCATTTATTCAATCAAAAATACAGTAAATCTAATATGGTTAAATATTATTACAGTTTAAAAGAACTGTTTTCTGTTTGGGTATTTTTTTATGCACTTTATTTATGCAATGGCAAAATATTCAGAAGCAAAAAATCATTCTAATATGATGAATTGGTGCTCAAAGCAAGTACAGTATTTGTGAATACAGTGATTTACAGTGACAGTAAAGACATTTCTAACATTACAAAACATATATTTCAAATAAATGCTCTTCATTGAAAGTATTAAATAATCCTGAAGACTGGAGTAATGGCTGATTAAAAGTCAGCATTGCCATCACAGGTATAAAAGACTGTTAAATACAGCCTTTGTGAGCGTAATGGACTTTCAAAAACATTCATAAATTGTAGTTCCAAAAAAAAAAAAAAAAAAATTGTAGCAATTTATTTTAAGAACCAATTCTCATTAATAACTTTAATGCATATTTCTAGAATTGGCTGTTTATTAGTACTTCTAAAGCACATATTAATGTCTTATTCTCCATATTTTAGATCCATTAATCCAACCCCATACCTAAACTTAACAACTACCTTACTATTAATAAGCAGGAAATTCTGAGTTTATTGAGGCAAAAGTTGTTATTAATAGTAAGTTAATAGTGAGAATGGGACCTAAAAATAAAGTGTGACCAAAAAAAAAAAAAAAAATCTAATAAGAAAATATTGCTCCTTTATAAAATATAAATTTCTGACACTGATATATAAAGCATGGAGAAAGGCACAATACATGTGCTAGGCATGAGATATTACATGACAACCCCAAGTGAGCTCACAAGAGAATGTAAAACAAAGACATCGAAGGAACAATTACAAAGACCATTTCATGGCCATTAATAATAAGAATGAGCTGTGTTAAAATGAAATCCACTGACAAGAGACTTGGTAAATCAACACACCACCACAAATGGCATTCTGTCAATATGATTTTTGCCTGGCGGGCAATCCAGTTCTGATGATGTAATGAGCAATTATCTTTTGAGTAATGGTGCCAGTTGTTCCTCCATCTAATTTAGCAACGCAGTTTTGTATTAGCGGCACTATGGGACTGAGAAGTTGAGACCCATTAATCTCCTTGATGCTGCTGTTGCTTCTAGAGTTTCTATTCACACTGTAAGTTTTACTGACTAATGTAGTTAGGAAGCATCCTTAATGTATGCCTATTTTAAAAGGAAACAATAGTGTTGCAGCACAAATGAACAGAATAACCTTTTTGCTTTTTGATGCAGATGTTTAAGTCTCTTTTAAAACCTCTCTAATCTGACTTTGTCTTAGCTAAAACTCATTTTGAACAACCCAGACTTTAATGGGAGTGACGTTTTTGTTTGGTTCTTTAAAGGCTCTCAAAGTAATCCCAAAATAAGATGTATGAGTTTTTTAAAGCAGTTTAAGGAGTCATATTGATCGACATCCTACAAAATGGACTGGAAGGAACAACTGTGTCTGCAGAAGTCCAGCTCGCCTGATCTCCGCTGAGCGTCGGGGTTTACACGGCCTTGCTTCAGAAGAAATGCTCCAGATCAATAAGCCATTAGCACCCAAATGAGCAGACCTGGGAAGCTTGAGCCCAGTGTAGTGTGACCTTAGCCCCCGGTGTCATTTGTTAACGTTCTTATCTCCCCACCTTTTAACGTCCACCTGGACAACCTGCATGGGTCTCAAAAGCCAAACTGCTCCCCAGAATGCATCATTGCCTCCGGCTTTGCAAACACGGCAGTGAGTCGTGAAATGAGATTTCAGCACTATCATTGTCTGACTGCTTGGCCTAAAAAATTGTATCTTTCCCAAGTGTCTTCACTCACGGTTTCTAACAATCAGAGGGATAGATCAATGAGGTAGAGCCGGGAGTGTTGTAAAGCACAGACACAGGAGAAATTATGCAATTAAAACGCGCCTATGAAGACATGAAGCGGGCGATGATTTAACTAAGTTACGCAAAGAGCGATTAGCTCAGCTAAACTGTGTTTACATGCGTTTGCAGCAAAGCCTTTGATCTGTAAAGTGCTCTGAAGTAGAACAACCCATAAGAATGAATGAATTTTTTCCCTGTGGAAATCGCTCTTGGGCTGGTCTTATTCAGTTGAACTTCCTTTGATTTGACAGTGCAGACGAATCTTTATCTGAGATAACAGGGTCATTTTTAGTACTTGAGCACTGATTTTGGTTTTGTAAATGGACTATAAAAGACTGTAATTTAATAGGTGTGGAAGTGGAACTGATTCTATTTTTGTTGATTAAAATGAGTTAATAATTCTTTTTGATTTACATTATTACAATGAGCAAGTTTTTTTGAAGTAATTTGAATCTGCATATTTAAAGGGTTAGTCCACCCAAAAATGAAAATTAGCCCATAAATTACTCACCTTGAAGTCATTCTAGGTGTATATGCCTTTCTTCTTTCATACGAATCCAGTCAGAGTTATTTTAAAAATTGTCTTTGATCTTTCAAGTTGTTTGATGCCACTCAGTGGGTGTTGCACTGCATCCCTTCATAAGAAGTTTAATAAAAAGCGCACCCATTAAAAATTGTCTCGCACAACTCTGGGGGGTGAGCAAAGGCCTTCTGTACGAATTGATGTGTATTTGTTAAAAAAATGTACATATTCAAAACGTAATAATCAGCAGTTCTGCGGGAATGACGTATAAGGTCAGCATTGCGCATGCACCAGTGAGCAAAGGTTTCCTTACTTTAGTAAAGGAAAACCAGTCTCCTCTTGGCTTATATCGAAATCCACTAATATTCTTCTTCATAAATCCTTGTTTTGTACTTCTAATTAGTGACCATTGTTTTGTTTTGATCTCTCCGCTGCGTTTCCACGTGGGTCACTTCTGAGCAATTAAAGTGATTATTACATTTTGAATATGGATATTTTTCTTACAGAAACGCATCAGTTCGCTACAGGAGACACTTTTTTTTTGTTTTGTTTTTAATGGTTTTATTTTATCAAACGTCTCATCTACCGAAGCGGTGCAACACCTGCCGATTGACATCAAACAGCTTGTAAGATCAAAGACAATTTTTAAAATAACTCCAACTGAATTTGTCTGAAAGAAGAGTTCAGGGTGAGTAATTTATGGCTTATTTTATGGATGAACTGACCCTTTAAATATTCAGCTTAGTAACTGGGGCTATGAACCATTGAATTCATGCTTCATCTATATTCATAAATTATCTAATGAAGCACAACATTTTTGTTTGGGGCTTAAATTATGATGGCCAAATGACCATGCTGATTTGTCAAGGGACCAGAATCCTGTGAAAAAAAAAAATAAAATAACACACATTGCATTTTATATATATATATATATATATATATATATATATATATATATATATATATATATATATATATATATATATATATATATATATATATATTATTTTTTTTTTTTTTTTTTTTTTTTTTTTTTTTTTTTTTTTTTTTTTTACATTGAATACGATAATACAAAGCTGGGCTTCGCCATAGGCCATGTTTGACTTCAAAGACCCAGCTGCCTCTTTTGAAAAGTCCTGCTGATATGTGACTGGAAGCATAGATTTGAGTGCTCTTGATCAAAGCACCATGTTACATCAGAAAAAGATGAAAAAGCCTCAAAAGCATGTGGTCAGTCAACAAATACATTTGGTCAAGCAATTGTTATTATTGAAGTTTTTTTGACCATGTAATTGTCTGACGACACAGTATACCATGTGATTATCTTTGGATTGGACTCATGTTTCGTGGTCTGCTAGAAAATATTTGTGTGTTTACAACTGTTACCTGTATTTCCCATCGGACATTTCAGTACTTTAGGTCTCGGTTCAGTCATGTAGCTCTTTTCTTCCCCACTGTTTGTCCTTGCCTTGTTGCCACAGTAAATCAGTATCATGTATTTAGAGGGCACCAGTGAGAGAGCAGTGTCCTGCTGCTTTTGTGGGGCTTAGATCCAGGTTGCCAGATCTGCCACCCGGCTGTTTGTCTCACCCAGCCAACCCCCTTAACTGCTTGCATCCCCTGAACGATGATATTGAGACCCATGGAGATAACAGAGCATAATGACACTCATATTCTGGCAAAATTATGTTCTTTCATATTTATGTTTTAAAGGGTTAAACCTAAACTGCCATTAACACAGAAGAACAACATGTTGTGGATAATCTGCATGTTTAAATATGCGTGACGTGTAGCAGCTTTTTGAGGCGGTCAACTGACCCATATCAAATTTGCTTTTCATGCTGCAAATTTTCACACTTGTGTCCAGGGGTAGAATTTATTCATTTTTATATATTTCCATTGCATTTAAATAAATATTAATGGAAATATGATTTATTTGTGTGAGAAACAGAGTGAAAATCTGTGGAGTCTTAAAAGAACGATTTGTGTTCAGATTGTAAGGATTCTTCTGGAGTTCTCACTGACTCTGTGATCCAGTCACTGTGTATTTTGAGTTAATAACTATAGGAAAATATATATTAGATCACACAGCGATCACATTGATTCAGAAGACTAGAATTAGAGCATGAGTCAAATAATCCATTTCATAATATTGTTATGGTGGTCACTATAAACAGCTTGTGGAAAAGAACTGCACTTTGGACGTAATGTAATGTGACGTAGCAAAGTATGGTGTCCCATACTCTGAATTTGTGCCCTGCATTTAACCCATCCAAGTGCACACAGACAACAAAATATGACTCGTGATATTTATTTTGTCTGGAGCTGACGTTCACGCACGAAGTGTTGCTATTGATCCCTCTTTCAGAATCAACCTTTGCACAGCTCCGGCGCTGAACTGACCTTCGTTTGTGAGGCAGTCCGGTGTAAAATGATTAGCACAAACATATAGGACTTTTCCATGTTTTTTTGGGGACATTCCTTTGAAAATTTAATGTAACCACCGTGTCCTCAGCGGTATATGGAGACTCCCATGTTTGTTGGTGCATCCCAACACACGACTCTTGTAATGCCTCTTTGGCGCTGACATTGTATCTCCATTAGCTACAGCAAGAAAAATGGCAGACTGCTGCTTCTCACTCAGGGTGGGGTCTATGCTAATAGGGCAGAGATCATCACAAATGGGCCGGACTTTTGCCTAGTATGACATCAGTATAAGGAGAAATCTGGAACCAATCATTTGTAGAGACTGTTTACGATTTATTGGGATTATTTAAAAAAAAAAAAAAATGAGTGTGTGGATTTTTATAGTTTTAGACTAGTTGTTTTCACACACTGCAACCACACAACTGTGTTCATTAACCTTATAAAAGTCATTTTTGCATATTAGGTCACCTTTAATTTCACGATTATTTCATTTTCTATTCTCTTTCAAAGTTGGTTGGCAAGTGTGAATTAGTCCATATGGACCAGTCCATAGAGGAGCCCATCCTAGCCTGAAGGAGAGCTCACTAATGAGCGAAGAGATTGGCAAACGGTCAATAAATATTTATGCCATTGTGAAGAAGCATCAAACACTCACTCCAAAGACCAAAACCGGACTGGCATGAATTATACAACAGAAACACCTCCGAGTTTTTCAAGAATAAAATCTTCAAACGCATTCCCCTTGGGCTATTGTCTCTTTCATATGGGAGATGCTTTGAGGGTGAATGTATATTCTTTGGTCCATGTTTACTTTTGACAATAGCTAAAGAAGTTCAAAGAACTCTTGTTTCAAGCACTGTTTTAAGCTGTAATTGTTTAAGGCAAGTCTTTTACATCAGAATTTGGCAGTTATAGTATGGAAATAGTCAAGTTTTTGTAGAAAGTTTAAGTCAACACGCTCATCTAAGCACCTGATGTGACATTGACAATGACTTTTGGGAAGATGCCCTTGTGTAGTTTGCGGAGAATGACTTTGATATCATATGATGAAAGTCACAGCTGCCTGGCAAAGGAAATATTTCATCCTTGGGCAACTGGCAGTCTGCTTCTTCGTCCCTCATGTCACTGGAGCTCCACTGGTATTCCCTGAGTAAACCCAGCCACCCCCATATGGCCCCCACAATCTGTGTCTACAGTAATATCCAAATGCCTGCTTGTAAGAATTTGCTAGAAGCCTTTCGTCTCATTTTGTTGTCACCTCGAAACTCACATAGTTTAGTTATAATGAGCTTTACATTTAGGATCATTGCATAGAGATGTTTCGGTGATGATGATAATCTGCAAGGAAAGGAGAGTTCCCTTGGGGAATGGGAAGCCAATCACTGCTTGGTTTCCCCTCAGGAGACATACATTTGTTGCAAATAAGATCCATTTCACTGGTTTATTGAAAGCTAATGAGACAATCTGTCTTGTGGTTACAAGGGAAACCTCTTTTTACTGGACTTACCAACTTATCAATAAGTGTAGACTGCATTGTCATTAATATCTTTCCAAAGTTACAAAAGTGCCCACCGACACTTTGTAAACTCTGTGTAAAGTAATGTAGTAGTTTGTGTGTTGTGCTATGAAAGTGATCTAGAAGTGAAGAGATATTTCAATTGGAATTTGAGTCTTGGAGTTTTTTTTTTTTTTCTCCACACACCTGCAGGCACTTTTCACATCTTCAGGTGCATATTAGCTATGGAAGTTAATTAACGTTTTAACTGAGTTGTGTTCTTTTTTATGTTTTATGTTCACCAAGGCATTTATAAAAAAAAAAAAAAAAAAAATGGTAATGTTGGGATATTTTATTTCTTTAGTTATTTATTTTTATTGATGATGGCAAAGCTGATTTTTCATGCATATGATCCTTCAGAAATCATTCTAATATGCTGATTTGGTACTCAAGAGACATTTCTTATTATCGATTTTGAAAATGGTAAATAACTTAATAACTGTGATGCATATTTTTTCAGGATTCTTTGATTAATAGTAAGTTCAAGAGTATTGCATTTATTTGTCATAGTAATCTTTTGTCCTATTTGAAATGTCTTTACTGTCACTTGTGATCAAACTATCTCTAAAAGATCTAATTTCTTAAGTCTTTGAGACCTCAAAGTTTTGACAGTACTGGATATTTAAAATTTACATTTATTTAGCTGATGGTTTTATCCAAAGCGACTTACAATTGCTACATATGTCAGAGGTCGCACGCCTCTGGAGCAACTAGGGGTTAAGTGTCTTGCTCAGGGAAACATTGGGGTCTCACAGTGGATTCGAACCCGGGTCTCACACACCAAAGGCATGTGTCTTTTGCACTGCGCAACTGCTATTTGGTATATATATTTGATATACAGTATTGTTCAAAATAATAGCAGTACAATGTGACTAACCAGAATAATCAAGGTTTTTAGTATATTTTTTATTGCTACGTGGCAAACAAGTTACCAGTAGGTTCAGTAGATTGTCAGAAAACAAACAAGACCCAGCATTCATGATATGCACGCTCTTAAGGCTGTGCAATTGGGCAATTAGTTGAATTAGTTGAAAGGGGTGTGTTCAAAAAAATAGCAGTGTGGCATTCAATCACTGAGGTCATCAATTTTGTGAAGAAACAGGTGTGAATCAGGTGGCCCCTATTTAAGGATGAAGCCAACACTTGTTGAACATGCATTTGAAAGCTGAGGAAAATGGGTCGTTCAAGACATTGTTCAGAAGAACAGCGTACTTTGATTAAAAAGTTGATTAGAGAGGGGAAAACCTATAAAGAGGTGCAAAAAATGATAGGCTGTTCAGCTAAAATGATCTCCAATGCCTTAAAATGGAGAGCAAAACCAGAGAGACGTGGAAGAAAACGGAAGACAACCATCAAAATGGATAGAAGAATAACCAGAATGGCAAAGGCTCAGCCAATGATCACCTCCAGGATGATCAAAGACAATCTGGAGTTACCTGTAAGTACTGTGACAGTTAGAAGACGTCTGTGTGAAGCTAATCTATTTTCAAGAATCCCCCGCAAAGTCCCTCTGTTAAAAAAAAGGCATGTGCAGAAGAGGTTACAATTTGCCAAAGAACACATCAACTGGCCTAAAGAGAAATGGAGGAACATTTTGTGGACTGATGAGAGTAAAATTGTTCTTTTTGGGTCCAAGGGCCACAGGCAGTTTGTGAGACGACCCCCAAACTCTGAATTCAAGCCACAGTACACAGTGAAGACAGTGAAGCATGGAGGTGCAAGCATCATGATATGGGCATGTTTCTCCTACTATGGTGTTGGGCCTATTTATCGCATACCAGGGATCATGGATCAGTTTGCATATGTTAAAATACTTGAAGAGGTCATGTTGCCCTATGCTGAAGAGGACATGCCCTTGAAATGGTTGTTTCAACAAGACAATGACCCAAAACACACTAGTAAACGGGCAAAGTCTTGGTTCCAAACCAACAAAATTAATGTTATGGAGTGGCCAGCCCAATCTCCAGACCTTAATCCAATTGAGAACTTGTGGGGTGATATCAAAAATGCTGTTTCTGAAGCAAAACCAAGAAATGTGAATGAATTGTGGAATGTTGTTAAAGAATCATGGAGTGGAATAACAGCTGAGAGGTGCCACAAGTTGGTTGACTCCATGCCACACAGATGTCAAGCAGTTTTAAAAAACTGTGGTCATACAACTAAATATTAGTTTAGTGATTCACAGGATTGCTAAATCCCAGAAAAAAAAAATGTTTGTACAAAATAGTTTTGAGTTTGTACAGTCAAAGGTAGACACTGCTATTTTTTTTTAACACACCCCTTTCAACTAATTGCCCAATTGCACAGCCTTAAGAGCGTGCATATCATGAATGCTGGGTCTTGTTTGTTTTCTGACAATCTACTGAACCTACTGGTAACTTGTTTGCCACGTAGCAATAAAAAATATACTAAAAACCTTGATTATTCTGGTTAGTCACATTGTACTGCTATTATTTTGAACAATACTGTATATTTTATTATTTTTAATTCATCTAATTTTGCACTGGTACAGTGATGATATCAGTTAAAATGTATACCATGGTACAGAATAATTAACATGGTATTCATATGGCACTGCAAAATGTTTTAAAAAAAAATAATACTGGAATAAATACATATGTTAAATAGAGTTTGTTAAAATTTGTTACACCCTTCATGTAACTAAGCTTATTACTGTATCTTAGATAATTTTACTGAACCATAAACAACAGTTATTTTTATGGTGAACTTAAGATAGGAACTCACAGGTCAAATAATGGAATATTCTATGGTACATGCTGCACTACTCTGCTGTTGGCTTGCCCGTGTACTAAACAGACACTGAGTGTTGAACAGGGTTGATGCCTTTAGCACATTGGTGGAATTTCCCATAGCCTAAGTAATGAGTGAATGCCATGCCAGAAACAAGAGAGGGAAGGAATACCGTTAGTTAAGTGAAGGGGAGGTCTTTATGGAGTGTGTGTTTGGTATTTAGACACTGGAAAGCATTAATCTTAGTTTTCGAGCCTATAGTTGTCACCTCTTTCCCTAAAAGGGCCAAAGGGGTCTTACACAATGGTCCCTTGCACAATGTGAAAGGGTTTCAATGGGTGAGCAAGTTCAGAATTGAGCCATGGGTAGTTGGAAGGAAGGGTTTACTTTTATCCAGCATGTGAAATTCCTGTTCAAGTACTTCAGTTCATATATTTTGTCTGTTCACTTTCTCCTTTCTACTATTCCCCTAAAACACCATCTGAGTTTTATGTTTTGCATCTGGCTTTAATTTCGTACTTTACTGCTCTTCTGCTTAAGTTTTTCTCAACTTTTCCTGATATTTCTACTTAAATGTAATATGAAATGTAGTGCTTTTTAAATGTAATAAAAGTTTTATTAAATACATTTAATTTTTGTTTAATTCGAGTTGGATATGACTAGTTTACAAATCACAAAGAATTGCATGTGAAGGTAAGTTAGTCAGATGTTCATTCAGTAGTTGACTTTGAGAACATTCATCGAAGGATTTCTCAGATTGATTCAACCCGAAAACTTGTGAGTTTTGAGTCTTTTGAATAATTCAAAGAACCAGTTCTAAAGCTAATTTGTTCATTTCAGAGATCAAGTTCACATAATAAAATATGATTTTTAATCAATTTTAATGTATAGTTTATTCCTGTGATGGCAAAATATGAATTTTCTCCAGCCATTACCTTTATTCAAAGAACCAGCTCAAAAGAATGATTTGTTCAATCCAAACAGCAAGCTCACATAATAAAGCATAATTTTTTTCTTCTGTGACTGAAGGTGAAGCAGTCCATTGTCTGCTTCAAGTGAGATTTTTGGTTATCATTCACAGATTTAAAACTAGGAAATACCAGATATTTCTGTGTCTGCAAAGATCACTAGGACCTTTTGTTTGCATTCACTTCTGTTTAACTCTTCAAGGTTCACGGGCTTAACGGACCAAGGGTAGATTCTCTAAGCACAGAAATTAGAGATTTTTTTCCCCCTAGGTATTTAACTTTGGCCAATGCTGATAAATTTATCTGTAGTAAAAACATAAATTTCATGACATTGATCTAGACTGGCCACAAAATTCAATTGAACTTGTTGTTTATTTAAAATGGTTCTATTGCTGGTTAGTTAAAACATATTGGGCTTTCAGCAAGAGTATTTTACTGCATTAAAATGCATGCCTACATGTACCCAAGACTCATTATGATTAAACCAATCAAAATTACATTCAGAGGTAGTCAGAAATGCATGTATATAGGGCTGTTCCAAATACCTTTTTAGTTTTTTTTTTTAGCTTTGAAGCTTCGGTAGTAATCAGCACCTAATATTTTAAGGGCGGGGCTTAGGGCTGTGTGATATATCGAATATTAGCGATAATATCTGAATAATTTTGACGACGATGTAAAATTTGAATATATCGGGAATATGGAATATTTCAAATTCAAGCATACTTTCCCAAAACAACGCGCCGAATGTCCAAAAAAGGAACCTGTAGCTGCTGACTGCTCTGCGCCTCTCTACTACGAGAGCTTCATGATAGCGGTTGCCAGATAACAAGGGGTTAAATCTCCGAATCAGAGCTCCACTGTTACAAGGATACATTTTCTGCCCGGTGTTTGCTTATTTTAAGCAATCTGGCAACCATGCGCACGTGCTCACTCCTCATTGCGGAAGAGCCGCCGACGATAATCTGAAAACACTAACAAGCTGGAATTGAGCGATCTAATGAAAGCGTCGTTTAGCCGGTCTGTGTTCTCTCGTGAGATCTCAACTGTATTGTTTGCATTTGTGATCGCAAAATAAATGCTCTTACTCGACTGCTGATGTTTGAATAGAGAAACATAGGCTATGGCCAATTGGAATTGCTTCAGCAACTAGCTCCCCATCTAAGAGGGTTTTTAGTGTCAGTAGGAACATAGTTTCATGCCACAGAGTTTCTCTTAAAACAGTTGACAGACTTGTGTTCTTAGCTTAAAAACTTGTTAAAAAAATTAAAATAAAATACTTATCCCAGTTGCATAGTATAAATTGTGAATTGCATGCACTAAAAAGTTGACAGAATGCACTTTCTGTACTTAATTTGCACTGCTTCAGTTACATATAGGCCTACATGTATTAATTTAATAAAAAGCAGTAAGTGATCTCTTGGTCTAGATTTTTTTAAACTGCTTAAATTAGCTGTTTAATCAATTTTTTTTTTTAATGGGCAAAAGAAAATCATATTTATTTATTATTTAAATGCAAATGCAAACATATCGAGATATATATTGAATATCGTAAAAATGTTGACAATATCGAGATATCATCATTTTTTTTTTATATATCGCCCAGCCCTAGCGGGGCTGAACATATTCTTATCTCTTATAAAGACAGGAATCACTGTGTGTCTGTCTGTCTGTTTGCATATGTATTATGTTGAGAACCGTTCATCCAATCAACTGTCGCTGCGGACCCAAGGGAGTGCAGTGTCACATTTTGGTGCTATATGGACACGTGACATGTTCAGAATTAATCAACTTTTAATAAACTAATGTACAAAACAGTACAAGCCAGAAGTGGGCAGGGCTTATATGCTCCAAGAATGGACACCTTGCATTAGTGAAAACACACAGGTCTATTAAGAGCAATACCTTTAATATAGACAAATTATTATTAGGCTGGGCTACTGTACGTTTTTTTTTTTTTTTTTAAGGCTGCTGTATTCGCAAGTATTTTCCAAATAATTTATCATTTTTTTACACCAACAATATAGCGTACTATACACTCAACTAAAGGATTATTAGGAACACCATATACAATACTGTGCTTGACCCCCTTTCGCCTTCAGAACTGCCTTAATTCTGCGTGGCATTGATTCAATAAGGTGCTGAAAGTATTCTTTTGAAATGTTGGCCCATATTGATAGGATAGCATCTTGCTGTTGATGGAGATTTGTGGGATGCACATCCAGGGCACGAAGCTACTGTTCCACCACATCCCAAAGATGCTCTATTGGGTTGAGATCTGGTGACTGTGGGGGCCATTTTAGTACAGTGAACTCATTGTCATGTTCAAGAAACCATATAATGATTCGAGCTTTGTGACATGGTGCATTATCCAGCTGGAAGTAGCCATCAGAGGATGGGTACATGGTGGTCATAAAGGGATGGACATGGTCAGACACAATGCTCAGGTAGGCCGTGGCATTAAAACTATGCACAATTGGCACTAGGGAGCCTAAAGTGTGCCAACACGAACAGCGGCGAGGGACAGATACTGCACTACTGCACAAAATATTGCTTTTAAACATTCGTTATACGCTGCTTTAAAGGGGGGAGGATTATTGTTTATTTTTTATAAGAAAATGATTGAACCACTTCTTAAAAATACAATTTAAAAAGGTATATTTTTCAGGGTTATTTTTTCACACCTATTATATATTTTTTATTTTAAAATTATCATTATTATTTTAAATATGTATTCATGTATTATTATTATTATTATTATTATTATTAATAATAATTTAAATGTTACTGATCATTTAAATTCACCTCCCCATCATAACTGACCCTTTCCCTCTCTCCTCTCTGCGTAACAGGCGTGAGTGATCCTCTTACCCACGCACTGGCATAATGTTCACTCTTAAAGTGAATTATCTCCAGAGAGCTTTGGGATTACAGTCTTTCATTAAATCAAAATTCCCTTTCTGTTCTGCTTTTCACCTCCACCCCCCATGCTCCCGCCATACGGATCAGAGTAATACAATTAAGATCCATAAATTTCAGTCCCACGTAAAGGGTGAGAAAGGAAGGAAATGTCCCACACCTCCCTAAGTGAGGGAAAGCCGTCTGCTCTTTGTTCCAAATTGGACATTGGGGGAATGTCAATGCGCCAGACCCCTCGCAGTCCTCCAGTCAGCCATTTATGCCCAGGTGCAGTTGGGAAGAAAGAGAGTGGCCACTTAAGGCCACCACCTGTTATTACTTCAATAGGCTAAGTGATTAACTGCAGTGTATGGTTTCTTTAAGTGAATCTTAATATTCATTCTTTGGGAGGCAACTGGATATTAGTGAATTGATTCAAAACGTTTGGTTGTTGTTTGTTATGCTGGCCTTGTTTCTATCCATTTAGTTGCTGCTATCTCCCCCAACTGTGATAGCAGCATGATGAGTGTGCATACAATAGCTCAGAGTACACGGCACACATTTGAGCTATTAGACAGCGAAGGTTTGTGTAATTGAAAAGAAATTAGGCTACTGTGAAGCCATGTTCATGAGACGGAGAGAGAAAGACAAAAACAGAGATTTGGAGGCCCTCAAAGCACCTGCCTTATTTACATTGTGGCTCATTTTAAGGTCAGCAGAACCATAAGGTCTGCACATCTCTATTTCCACTGAGAAAAGAGTGATGAATCATAATAGCTCTAATCTTATACCACTGTAAAGAAGCCCAGACTGAATGTTTTTTTTTTCTTCTTCCCTATAATAACTTAATTTGAATTGTATGAGAGTGTATCTTGAGTGTATTTTTTTTTTTTTTTTTTTTTTGGTAAAAACAATTTTTTTATTTATATTTGGTTAATTTCTAGATATCATCCATCATCTCTAATAATAGAATGTATGTATGATAATGTAATAGAGGCCCTTATCACTGCACACAAACAAAAATATTATTATTTGAGAACCAAAAGTGCTCAAGATATTAATATTGCATAAAATTTAGTCTTGGTTTCAGAGAATGAATACTGAATAACAATTTTATGAGGTTTATGCTTAGAGCAAGAACATATTTGTGTTTGGGTTATTAAAAAGTCTACTTCATTCAAGATAAATTCTCCTTAAATAAGTCTTAAAACAAGTTTTCCTGGAAAATAAAGAAGTAATTTAGTTAATCAGTATTTAGTCTTATTTATCTATTTGCCTTAATATAATAAATAGAATTAGAACGATTTCACTGTGCTAATTTCCTTCTATTATCCATATAACGCTTTTATTTCCACTTTAATGCATAATCACTCTTTTCTTCCCTTTCCCTGTTTTTGTCATTATTTCGATTTCTCAAACAGATGAAACTTTCCTTTATATTGTTTTCAGTTACATAATTTGTTCATTGAAACTGGGTTAGCAGTTTATTTGGCCAGGTTCAACATTCATAGATTAAAATAAACGAGCCCGATATCAGCTCTGAAAAGGCTATATTAAAGGCAATATTAAAACAGAAAGACCTTCACTTCATAAAGATAATTCATAAATAAGTTTTTAGTAAAACTAAAAAGAACTAAAATTTAACTAATTAAAATATTACTCCATTAGGTTTATCAAGGTTAAATAAATGAAGATAATTTTTCAGAGCAGGTAAAATAGTTTTCAGACTACCATTATTTTTGATGTGTTGTTATGCATTTGTTTTGCTTCTTACAATATCAATGATTTTTAAATAGTGTCAAATCAGCGTTTACTAGTAGGACACATTAGAATAAAATATGCGATAAAGCGGCTGAACATTTAGCAAATGTGCCATAAACATCTTGCTCCACAATCCTTGTTCTTATTCACAGAGTGTTGGAGCCAAGCACAGACACACTGTGTTCCCTTGTAGAGGCCGGGACCGAGGCCCAGACTGACAGCATTGTTCAACAGGGGTCTGCTCATCTCTGCTGTCTAATTTTCTCTCCTCTTCTCTTTAATTTTCTCCTTTATTCCGTGGAGTTTCTCTGTTCCTCTTAATTTCCCTTTTTGGAACCTGTTGTTATCGCTCAGTGGGAGCACCAACTGCTCAGAGGACTTCCAAAATTGAGGTTTAAGGAGATTTAGGCACATCTTTTTGCATACAGCATTCAATTCACTCTGATCAAATATAAAAGGAATTAGCATTCATGAACGTGCCTCTAAAGCTCTTAAAGGTTTAAAGACATAATGCTATGCTAAGCGTTGATGAAGCAGTGGTTCATTCATATCACAAGTGAGAGGTTTTGTGTACGCTCTTCTGAATGCCTCTAACCTTGCTCTGCAGGGTCCACAGAGAGGAAACAGCAGTAGCTCCAATGAAAACTAATGACACCGATATATGCTTTAAGATTTCCACATGGGACAATGAGAACGGTTATGTGTTGACTGGGATGCTGCAAATCATAGATTAGCATAGGAACCGTGATTAACGGTCATAGTGCTCACCTTACTGTGTTAATGGAGGATATTAAATGTTGCTCACATCAACCTAAATATAATTAATAATATTGAGTGCATTTATGTGCACAACTAAACTAAATATCGAGGGTCAAAAATCAGCTCATGTTTTCACTGAAACTGTTTTATTTGATGCAAATCAATAAACAAAGCCACCGCGTTTTGATTAAACAGCTTATAACCTTTCTTGATAATAGAAAATGATCTTTCATTGTTGATTTATCGAATGTACAATTTGTTTATTGGTATTAACAGAATATTGACATAATCTTGAAAATGTTGACATTAATTATGAAATATTATTACAATTTAAAATAACTTTTCTATTTTAATATAGTTTAACTTTTTTTATTTTTTTCCTGAGATGACAGATCTGAAGATTCAGCAGTGATTACTCCAGTCTTCAGTGTCACATGATCCTTCAGAAATCAGATTTGCTGATATGTTTTTCAGGAAACTTCTCATTTTCACTATTCAGTAAACAGTTGTGCTTCTTAATTATTTTGGAAAACCATGATACACTAGTTTTTTTTCCATGATTCTTTTATGAATAGTTAGTTCAAAAGAATCTTTTGTAACATTATAAATGTATCTTTTAATTTTGATTTAATGCTTCCTTGATGAAAAAAAAATATGAATTTCTAAAAAAAAAAAAAAAAAGTGCTCTAATCTGATTTTTGAATGATAGAGTACCTGTATTGGTTGCATCAAGGTGTGTAGGTGGGAAATCTGCATTCAGCAGGTTACTGGATTGCAGACACGTCTAGCTTCTGTTAAGCCAACGCAACATAGTTCTGAGGCTTAAACAGTTGAAATATTAAAGATGGCTCACGAGCCAGGGGCAGCCATTGATCTGAGAGGTTCCCTTCCCTTGCTGGACACCTTTGATATATCCTCAGTTCAATTGGGCAAGACTCTGGTCCACAACATCAAAACAATCTCATACTCTCTGTCAGAAGATCAAAAGCCTGTGGGTTTGTGGCTGCCCATTAATACATTTTTAATTTTTGAATACATTTTTGTGTACATATAATTTTTTACATTTTTTGGCAGATGGCCTTATAGTGAACCAATTTGGTAGACATCGCCCGTCTCTAATTGACACATTTAAAAATAGTACCGGTGCCTGAACCGATACTTCAAAAATGACTTATCATATTTTTATCATATCATATTATCATTTATCATATCTACTTCAAATTTCTTTTGAGAGAAGTAAAAATTCTCCTATTTTTACCCCAAATAGGATAGATTGGCCATTATTGAGCACTATACATTTATTATCTGTTTCATTCATACTGGAAGCCAAGGGTGCCCTCACGCAGAATCTCCAAATATGCATCAGAGAATTATTAGAACTGATGACATTCCAGGAAATCACTGATATGTACCAAGGCATCCAGCTATCATTGTAACTAAGTTAAAACAAGATTACAAACATTTAAAATGATGATAAAGACAATAAACACTTGACTGCTGGAATTTATAGTTTACCTGTGTCCTTCAAGTCATCTCTTGTGTTTTCAAAATTAACCATATTTTTAAGCGATTGCTAATCAACATACTTTTTTTGTATATATTTTCTGCCTCATTCCGTGATTTAAAAAGACAAATCAGATCACAAAAGGAAGCATTTGACTGATGTTTATAAGTAAAGACGTATTATAATGTTCTGTTTTGTTGGACAACTGGTTTAGAAATGCTTATCATTGCAAGTCATTAATACAAGTACATTTAATGTAGCTAGCTAACGGAAGGCTAAGTGTAATCGTTACATCCATGCACTCCTCTGATTATCTCAATTCACAAGTAGTGCTTTTAAGTCGGAATATGAAAACAAGATGGACACCAGTGTTACTACAATGATGTGTTGGATTTGTATTATCAGAGCTTTCTGTCTTCTGTTCACGTGACTTTTTCTCAGTCAGGAAATAATTTTTCCAGTTATTCTGACCACATGCAGTATAATTTAAATAGTGATCACATGCAGTGATGATGTTTCTTAGAATTAGTTTTGGAGGACCAGAGCGCAAATATTTCAAGCAGCTCAGGCATTTAAGTGGCACCGAAATCTTTGTTCTGATTCGGCCCATTACATACCGGTCATAAAAGTGCTGGTGCCGTATTAGCACCCAGTTTTGGTACCCAACTCTACGTGTGCATTTTTGCTTGTGAGCATGAATGTCAGTGCTCTTTGGATTACATTGAAGTTATTGCGTTTTTAGCTCTGAGAAAGTGTGAGATCGCTAAGCAAACTTATTTTGCCCTCATTCACTGGTCATCAGCCGTGAAAACTCTCCGGACAACACCGAAGTCTATGAAGAGATGTCTTTTGTTCCTGTCAAACCCCAGCCTCCACCCTCACTCCACCGCTGGGCTGCGTTCTGCTCACTGCTCCCGTCATGTCAAAAGGGTTTCCCGCAGCTCACGCTTTCATAGCTCCCTACAGAATAAAACAGGGCAGAACACGTCTCCCTCTGTTCCCTCAGAAAACCGCACACATGGGCCTTTAGAAACCCGGCCCATCAGGAGTTCTCTCACACCGCTGCAGACCAGCACCATGTTTACCCCCATGTCAGTCGCCTTGAAACCAAATGAAGGAGAAGTCAGTGGGTATAGGGAGGTGGGGAACATTGTGACAACCGTGGCGGTTGGGCAAGGGATTCATTTATATTCTAATGGGAGGTGGGGGGGTGGGTTGGGGTGGAAAGGGGTAGCCCTGGATACGCTTAGGTGACTGGAAAACATTCAACGAGAGGAAGTGAGCAGACTTTGATTTGGAGGGTGAGTTTGTATAACTACGCGGATTGAAATCACTCTCACAATTGAAGGTAACTCTCGGCTATGCCTGTGGACACAGAAAAGGGGAATGGGCTTTTCAAAAAGCAAACATGTATATTTCCCATGGACTTTCAAAGTCTTTTCTTTGTAGAATGGAATTTGCTAACAGGCTCAATGGAAAGTGATAATGTGTTCTGTGTGAGACTTGCAACAACAGGAAACACTCCAGACCTGACATATGCTGATATATCCATTCCTATAGCATGCATGTAATAGATCAGAGCTGTGGGTAATTCAATACACATCAAAAAGAAACTGATGGGATTACTCTGCTGAAAATAATAAGAGTATTAAATTGAAACGTGAGGTTCACTAGCTCCCAATTCCACACTATTGCTGTTTTCCCCAGAGCGCCATTTTCATCATTAATAATTGATAAAGATTAAAGTCCTTTGAATAGATTAGCATTAGATTTAGGCAACATATGCTGTCAGGTGTTCAAGATAATTTTACTAAATTAGTGCATTGCAATACAAGTGTAGTATAAAAAATAAAAACACAAAACATTTTAGCAACTGCATAATAATGCTCTG